>NC_142654.1:53567500-53942500 GCF_055504915.1 Nelumbo nucifera
ATGATTCATGTACATGGCATGGCATGAATGATGCATGTATGCATATGGACAGAGCATCAGTCTACGTCATAAGATTGGTTGGATGACGTGTCAATTTTTGATAACGTACGCTTTCCACTTATTTGTCGTGACACACGCGTGACGAACGGTCAAATTTTGAAGCAACAGCCAGGGCTTCAGACAGAGAAGAAAGGAACAGCCATCAACGAACGGGTGAAAATCGGACCGGAGAACCAACCACCCATCAGGATTCTGGGTCGAGATCGACAAGGCCAACACCCTGCAAGCCTCGCTAATTACGTGCTAAAGTGCGCCATTTTTCCATTCTTTTCTTCCCTCCTTTAAAAACTCTCTCTCTGTTCAGTGCTCACTCTATCTCCTCTGAGCTTCCAGTACGTTTTCGTGTTTCTCTGCTTCTTTTTCCTTACTTTCTCGCTCTTTCTCTTAGTATAAAGCTGCAAAGGATTCGATACAAACAGAGTGCGTAGGATAAGAGAATGCGCACAGTTTTTTTTTTGTTCGAAGCGAAAGAACAAACGAACGAACGAACCAGAGAGAGAGAGAGAGAGAGAGAGAGAGAGAGACGAAACAATGAGTTTAATACAGAGGCAAAGGTAAAAGAAGGGAATCGACAATCATCACTCTTTCATCGAAAGGTCGGTTTCCTTTTTCCTGGCGCAAGCTAAAAAGAAAAGATAAAAAAAAAAAACAAGCACTCGAGAATCCGACCACTCATGCTTCGTTCCGCGTGCGTGATGCAAGCTTGCTTTTCTCTGATAGGTTGCGGATGACCCACTTAGATTTCAGTACTTTTGCAGGTTGTGTTCCTGGCTCCTGGATATTGAGCGTGGTGTTTGTCGATTTGGATTGGTTTTTGGAAGAAACGTGAGATTCTGTGAGGCGGGTTAGTAGATTTTTCAATTTTCTTCTGGGGAAACAATAGATTCTCTGACGTGGGCTAGGGAAATTCTGGGGTGTTTTGGAAGAATAAAGACGAGATTTTGGGACTGGGTTGGTGTCTCTTGAACTCGAACCAAATGAGGGTGTTCTGCAACTGTCGTTTTGGGCAGTGATGGTAGGAGAGAAAATGAGTTACTCTATTGCGTGTGCTCTGGTTTGGTAGAGATTACCATGGCCTCTGTTGAAGAGAATGTCAAACCAGGAGGTTTGGCAAATGGGTCATCAACTCTAATGGATGAGATGAAGATTTTGAAGGAGTTTCAGGATCTGTCTGGTCAGTTCCTTTCATAAAATTTATTTGTTTTAAGTGCCTCATTGGTAAAATTGTTAGTTTGCCCAGTTACTAATTTTGCTTAGTTCATATGAGTTTGCATTCACAAATTTATAAGCTCGAGTGGAAACTTAAATTGATTGATTGGTTCCCCATTTTTTGTCTCTTAATCTATCTGTTGTAAATGTTCCGCTAAACCATTGGAGCTCTATCTTGTAAATCGCCTTCTCCTCGTTTCTGGTTTTCCTAAATTATTCATTATAAGTTCACCTCTGGCTGGTTTCAGGGGTTAGGAACACTATACATTCCGAGCTTTGGCATGCTTGTGCTGGACCGCTTGTTTCCTTGCCTCAGGTCGGCAGCCTCGTATATTACTTCCCCCAAGGACACAGTGAACAGGTTTGCTCTTAAGTCTTATCTATTTTATGGAATCATGTGTCACTTCTCTCTTGTGTTTGTACTCTATGAGAATTAAAATCGGCTACAGGATATGCTACAAGACTCCATATAACTGTGGCCAATATTGGGTAATGGCCTTTTTTTATTATAAGAACTCCTGCAGTATCACATTTAAGAAAGGGGAGTAATTAGAGATCTGTAATAATACACAAAGAAGTGACGGAAAATCTACTGCAAGTATTATTCATGATAGTAACTTGTGCTTGTTTAAAGTTCCTATGAACAAATAAAGAATGAAGAGCTGAAGATGAGATTAAGTTCTTTAACCTTGTTGCTTGCGAGTCCAGTGAACTTCTTTGAGGAGGTTTCAACAGATCAGCTTGAAAATACCAATCCTGATCAAATTTCTCCCTCACTTCAAACTCTAGCTTACCTGTCTTGTCTACAAGAGACTCCTCATCAGTTTTTGAATTGGACATAAAGAACTAAGCCCCTTGGAATGACTATCATGCATTCAAACGCCCTTATGAGTTGAAGGGTTAAAACTTAAAAGCAAGTTCTTCAATAATCCCTGTTTACCCACTTGACCTCATGCACCTTTTTTCCCTTGCGTTCTCTAGTCTCTACTTAATACAAGATTTTTCCTGTTAAGAGTAGCTAACTTTATTCAATTTTCCTTCTAGTTATCTGCTTAATGATCCATTCATAAGAGTAGACTTTTATTTACCTTCTTGTGTTCTCTTTAATACAAGAGTTTTCCTCTCTAGAGTAGCCAACTTTATTCAATTTACCTTCTAGTTATCTGCTTAATGATCTATTCATAAGAGTAGGCTTATATTTACCTTCTTGTCTTCTCTACTTAATAGAAGAATTTTCCTGTCAAGAGTAGCTGGCTTTATTCAATTTACCTTCTACATATCTGCTTAGTAATATATTCATAAGAGTGGACTTATATTTAAAAGCACATTAACATGAACTAGCTAGATTTTCTCCCTGATTAGATCTAACAATTCCACCTTATTTGTTGGTAGGTGCGTGTAGCAGTCCTGATTGTATTAAAATTTAGAGTCATTTGTTTACTAAACCCTTAATAGATGAAGCTGAAGTCGACTTGTTTATTAAACCATTGAATATTTAATTGTTTAATTATTTTATTCACTAAAAACGAAGCACTAAGTCTTTCACTTCAGCCATTTTAGCTGTTACTAAGTGGCCCCTCAATTTCATGGTTCAAACAACATATATTGTAGATATCCATTAAGCAGCATTGTTTGGATAATGCCTGTTGAACAGTAGTCATCTTTCCTAATTTAAGCCATCCCAGGTTCTAAATCTTATTAATGACCAACCTATAATACCTTGATATCTGTGTATGCTTGGAGAATCTGTGTCTGACGTAATAAGTAACTGATATGACTTGGGATGCTGCATGGACACTTGTTAGAGTATACATTACAAAATTGGCACTTAAAAAATATGGAAATATTGCAAGTCAATTAATCATACTATAATAAATTTCTATGTTTTGAAAATTTGACTAAATTTAACAATGTTATAAGAATATTAAGAAATCGTACTTTAGATTAAAAAAACTAAAGACAAATGCATGGTGTTAGCATATTAAATTGGATATTGACACCATTGTCCTGAAAAGAAATGGAGTCATATCCCTGTTTCTTTATCTGTTTCTGTGTCTGTATATGAATTTATGCAACTTACAGCCAACTACTTTCTCTTTCTTGCTCATTCTCTTCTCAGCCTGTTGTGGACTGTATTGTAACGACTGTCTTCATAGTCGATTTAGGTTCCTCCTGGTTGATATTATTTCTATGGTTTTGTTTTTATTGTATCAGATTTTCTCCAATTAATTATATCATTTCATTTTTGAGTTATGGCAACAGGTGGCAGTTTCAACTAAAAGAACAGTTACATCGCATATCCCTAACTACCCATGTCTCCCATCCCAGCTGATGTGCCAGGTTCACAGTGTTACATTGCATGTATGTGGAGATTGTACTTCCTCATCCTTATATTATTTAGGTGTTTCTTTCATTTTGTTCATGTGTTTCTGGAAGTTCATACAATGTTTCCAGCTCCTACTTAACATAATTTCTTTTCCAGGCCGACAAAGAAACAGATGAGATCTATGCCCAAATGAGTCTTCAGCCTGCGAACTCTGTAAGCCAGTTCAAACTTTAAATTCCTAAAAAGCTAAAGTTTATGTTTACAGTTGAACATTTTAAAACTAAGGCTTCTTGAATAGTTGACTTTTGGAGACCATCTTCTATCTATTAACAATTTCCTGTTTCTTCAACCAGGAAAAGGATGTTTTCCCTATTCCAGATTTTGGATTAAAGCTGAGCAAGCATCCAAGTGAGTTCTTCTGCAAGACTCTGACTGCAAGTGACACAAGCACACATGGTGGCTTCTCAGTGCCCCGAAGAGCAGCAGAAAAGCTCTTCCCACCCTTGGTGAGGCCTGTACTTTGTTGAACAGGAAGCCTCCTATAGTGTACTGGCAATGCTTTGTGGTATCATCTTACCCTGTTTGTCTATTCCAGGATTATTCAATGCAGCCTCCAACCCAGGAGCTTGTTGTCCGAGATTTGCATGACAATACATGGACATTTCGTCACATATACCGTGGTGAGGATTCTTTTTGTTTATTATCTTCTAGTAATTGCAGTGGTCATCATCATTTCTATGACTGGTAATTACAAGGTTAAAGCATATGGTTTCTATGTCTGATTAAGCTATAGTTATCATAATTGGTTTAAGATTGTTAACTTAAAACAGGAGACTCCTTAATACCATAGGTTTAATGACACTGTCTTCCTTGTCATGTAGGGCAGCCGAAGCGACACCTCCTCACAACTGGTTGGAGTTTGTTTGTGGGTGCAAAAAGGCTTAGAGCAGGTGATGCTGTTCTATTTATCAGGTAACTTCCAATTTTTATACATCAATGCTACTTGGGTGGGTGGGTGTATTTTTCTGTATTCCATGGATATAAGAAAATTCACCATTGATATCAGAGCTATAACTTGAAGCCCTTTTCTTCTTACTGCTCATGCTATGATTTAATTGTCAACCACGTTCCTGTGGTAACATTAAGCAAATGATTATCCAACTAAGGAATGCCCAAGACATTGCTACTTATGCCAGTGAACCCATTTTCTAGTCCTACTAAGCCGAAGGTAAACTGAGTTGATAAGCTTTGACTCACTTAATGGCTTGACATGGGGAATAGAATGGTGGTTATTTGGTTGAGTAATGATAGTATCTATCAAATTTATGACTTGTACAAGTTACTGAATTTACCTGCCTGGTTCAAGTTTCTAAAGGTTAGTTCAAGGTACTACAAACATTGGCCTTAATCTCCCATGACATTTCCAGAATTATAATTATGGCTTCCCAAGTTGATTTACTGCAAATATTTTTAACTGGTAAATATGTAGATATTTCATGTCAACAACACTTGTTAGTTCTGAACAGCTTCTACTTCATGGACATGTTTCTAGGATTTACTTGTTGGTTCTAAAACAGCTCTACTTGATAGATAAAACTGTAGAAATCTCATACTAGTTCTAAACAGCTTTTATTCAGGGACATAATTCTCAAGTTTACATCCATGCTTGAAGAGTCAAGCCTATGCACTAAATGGCAGGTGTGGAATATTTATTCAATCAAAATACATGGTTTTCAGTCTTAAAAATTTCTTGAAGGTCAACCCATTGGCTTCTTGTAGTGGAGTTTATACTAAAGTTGCATGTTAAAACTAATTTCAACAACTTGTATCTGGCATATATTATTGGATCCCTATCTTCACCAATGTACATAATTTAAGGCCCCTAGAAGGGATAGGGACACACTAAAAAGGGCATGAGTTGAAGTAGTAAGAAATGATTTAAGCATTCATAATTTAACAATGGATATGACATTGAACAAAACAGAATGGTGAAACTGGATTCATGTAGCCAAATCCATATAGTTAAGACAAAGCATAGATGATCATGATGATGACTGTTTTCACAATTTGGAGTTTTTTTTTCAATGATGTCATTTATGGCCTCTAAGAGCATAATGGGAAATATTCACAATCTCACCCAAGTGCTTTTTTTTCCTGTTGAGAAAAGGGACGAGAAGTCGCAGTTATTGCTGGGTGTGAGGCGTGCAAATCGTCAGCAAACAGCATTGCCATCTTCAGTTCTCTCAGCTGACAGCATGCACATTGGAGTCCTTGCTGCTGCAGCTCATGCTGCTGCTAATAGAAGCCCATTTACCATTTTTTATAACCCTAGGTATGCTTGATACCTTTCCTTTCTAGCATTCTCGGTGTTGTGAAATATTTGACCAGTTCATGTTTTCAGCATCATTTTATTTTTTCTAATTTTTTATAGGGCATGCCCCTCGGAGTTTGTCATTCCTTTAGCCAAATACCAAAAAGCCGTGTATGGCACCCAGGTTTCAATTGGGATGAGATTTGGAATGATGTTTGAAACAGAAGAGTCAGGCAAACGCAGGTAACTTTTTATATTACCAATCTGTTTGTCTTTTATTCCTTCTATCCCTGCCTCCTCATCTGAATTTCAAGTAATTAACTTGTTTCTTTATTGTAGGGAATTTTGAGTTAGATTGGTTGCTACTGAATCTTAGTTGTTGGAAAATGCAATATGCTTCTCTTTGATTTTATTGTAGTTACATGTCTATTTATGATGAAATATATGATATTATAGTATTTATTTGACTCATGGATTAATATTTTTTTTCTTCTTTGTGCAGATATATGGGCACAATAACTGGTATTAGTGACCTAGATCCATTGAGGTGGCCTGGTTCCAAGTGGCGTAACCTTCAGGCATGTAAATATAATCCTGATATACACATCTGAAGTTATTTCTTTAAGCTGTAAGCTTTCGGTTTTGAGTTTACTGTTTACAAAAAGGGATCTGATTTTTTGTTTTGGTAGCTTAACTGACATACTTGTGTCCTATAATCAGGTTGAATGGGATGAACCTGGATGTGTTGAAAAGCATAATAGAGTGAGCTTATGGGAAATTGAGACCCCTGAAAGTCTTTTTGTTTTCCCTTCTTTGACGTCTGGTCTTAAACGACCATTACATCCTGGATTTGTAGGTAAGTCTCATATTTATTCTTTTGTGACTAGGTCAGTTTTGGGGATCATGGATTCACTTTTGTTGCTGTATTAGGAGCAGAGACTGAATGGGGAAATATGATCAGAAGGCCTTTTATGCGTGTAGCAGAAGGTGGAAATGATCTCCCATGGCCCCCAATTCCAAGTGCAGGTTCTGAACCACTGATCAAGATGCTACTCAAATCTCAAAGTGTTAGTCCCACTGGAACATTTTCTTCTTCCATACCACCTTGTCTAGTTAAGGCAGCTCCAGTACCAGAAGGAGAAACACTGTATCAGACATTAGTCCAACAGAAACCTAATATTCTTCCTTCAGAAAATTCTTCTCTGCAAACTCAGAATCTTCATCAGCACATGGATCAAACCCATGCAGCAGATGGAAATTTAGCATCACAAACACATGTATCTGAAAAAGAGAAACCTTCAAATAAACTTGAAGACCAGTTACAACCCAAAACACAACCTGAGGAACTAGATGTGGCACCTATCATTGCACCAGATCACCTTACCCAGTTGACAGACAAATTAATTGGCAGTGCTTTAAGTCCTCAGAACCTTGCAAACCAGCTATTACTATTGAATCAGAGTACATTGCAGTTGCAGTCAGGTTCACGAGTTGTAAAGCAGCATTTGGAAGCAAATACTGCACTTTCACAAGTTAATACAACACAATTGGACGCAAACAACCTAAACAGCATACTTCCACACCCAGGTCTCCTCTCATCTCAGTACTTGGATGCTGATGATTGGGTGTTACACCCTTTTACTTCTCAATCTCTTGCCAGTATTCTTAAATCGCCAGTACCTCTATCTGGGTGTGGTAAGAAGGATACTTCAATTGTGTTTCCAGAAACAGTTAACCCTATCCTGACTCCATTGGGTCAAGAAACATGGGGCTCACAGCTGAATTATCCCAGGTATCCATCTCAAGCAGATCAGTTACCTACGTGCACTGAGCAAGATTCAACTGCTCTTCAAAGTATCTCTAATCCATGTGGATTAAGAGGTATTTCTGAGGACAGTAACAGTCAAAGTGAGATTTACAATGGTCTTCATTTTGATGCAAGCAACTGTGGAAGTACTGTTATTGATCCTTCTGTGTCGAGCACAGTGCAGGAGAAGTTTGGTACATTAAGGGATTCTGATTTCCTGAATCCTTCTGACTGTTTATTTAGTAACTTCAGTTCAAGCCAGGACGTTCAGTCTCAGATAACATCTGCAAGCCTAGCAGACTCTCATGGATATTCTCTGCAAGAGTTCCCAGACCACTCGGGTGGCACATCTTCAAGCAATGTGGATATTGATGAGGGTAGTCTGTTGCAGAAAAGCTCATGGCAACAAGTATCTGCACCTTTGCGGACATATACAAAGGTACAGAAATGAACCATCTTTAAGATGTGTACTTTAGAATTTGAATCTTTTCAGAACATTTTAGTCAGGATATATATCCATTGGAGCTTTTTCCAGATGTGTTGTATATTTCTGAACATGCCAAACAGTTTGTATCTACACTTTGGTTGTCCCTTCTGTGTGCTGAAAAGTGATCTACTTGAGATGAGTATTCCATCCATCCAATCTGTACTCTGCCTGGCAATGTAGATGATTTCTGGTTTCTTTTTCTAAAAGAATTTTGCATCTATATCTTCAACTATTGAATTATCTATGGTATGCCAGGTCCAAAAGCTAGGATCAGTTGGGAGGTCAATTGATGTTACGAGGTTTAAAAACTATGAGGAACTACGATCAGCAATTGCATGCATGTTTGGACTTGAGGGGCTGCTGGATGATCCAAAAGGTTCAGGATGGAAACTTGTTTATGTGGATTATGAGAACGATGTTCTTCTTGTGGGGGATGATCCATGGGAGTAAGTCTACATCTTTCTGTTGCTAATTTGTGGAGCATGCAGGTTGGCCTGCTCCATTCAAATCTTAGGATAAGTAGTTAAAATGAACCTATCCAATGATCAAACTCATACCATCTAGGTATTTCTGGATTCTATCATTTTCCTACTTGTATAAAAGACTACCTATGGATGGTATGACTTAAGGTCATTTGATCAGGTTTATTTCCAATTCATGGTATTCTTAGAACTCTTAGATAACTTGTGGGTCATATTTCATACTAGCTCCAAGTATTGTTCTTAATAAAAGCTTTTGTAGTAAAGAGTTCTGAAATACCAATCCTGGAATGCTTGGTTTGTGTCAAGTCTTCTTATATATGGATCCCTGATATGGTTATGTATGCAGGGAGTTTGTTAGCTGTGTGCGCTGCATCAGAATTCTGTCTCCATCTGAAGTTCAGCAGATGAGTAAAGATGGAATTCAACTTCTTAATAGTGCTGCAATCCAAGGGACCAAGACTTTATCAGATGATGGTTGCAACATTTGGGATGGCATGACCTGATTTATATGCTTCAGGTTGCACACTTTGTGAGTTCAAGCAACTTAAAAAAAGAAAAAGTATACTTTGATGGAGAAAAGTGCCCATATGAGTTCTTTTTGATTGGCCAAATCAAGTGATTGTTCTTGCCATGGATGAATTACTATGGAGCTGTCGGAACAGAAATACATCTGACAGACCTCATTCATTGTTACAGAGTGTGAACAAGCTTAGTAAGTTCTTCAGATGCTGTATCTTTAAATCCACTGTATTTGGAATGTATTTTCTTGTTTGTATTTGCAGAGATGGTTTTCAATGAATGCATATATAAGCTGCATAATCCATATTTCAAACACCCCCTCCCAAAATAAGATGAAATCTATACTACTTTAAAAAGAACGAATGGCCTCAAAAATATTTTTGGAATTTTCTAAGGACAAAATTTACTCCTCTATATTTAAATTTATTGATAAAAAATGAGGGCAAATAGGGTAATCGATTCTTGATATTAAATGAGTTGAAAAGAGGTAATTTAAAGATATACAATGCATTCAATTCTCTCTCATTAAATCCAACATTTAAGTTATTAAATTGCATTCATGTTCATTGAATCATATATTTAAGTATTTTAGTTTCTTCTCATCATTAAGTTCTATTAATTAAATCCATACTTAATAAATTAATAACTCCAATAACATTACATCTTATATTTTTAAAATCTACCTAGCAAAAATAGTGTTTTCATCTAAGTGGTGGTAAGAAATTAAATCATTTTGGGTCAAATGGGTTATTCCATGTTGCCATGATTAAATAATAAAATTAAAAAATAGATAAAATTAAAAAAATTGGGAACATTTTTAACATACATATTAAATAATAATAAGTATGATAAATAAGAAAAGTTTTTATTAATGATGAAAACGGAATGTAAATTTTAAAACCAATTGGAAATAAAAATATTTTCACATTCCCTCTTATTAAATCCTATATTTAAGATATTTTTCTTATCATAAAATTCTTGTAATTAAATCCACAATATTAATTTCAATAGTATTAAAATAAATATTTTGAAAAGTAATTTGAAAACAAAACCGTTTTCTTCCCTCCCAGTGGTGGGCAAGCAATTCGACCATTTGGGGTCAAATGGATTAATAAATAATGCCATAATCAAATAATAAAAAATTAAAATAATTAACTATAAAATGTAAGGAGTATTTTTATTAATGATGAAAATGGAATGCGAAATTCAAAATCTACCTAGAAATGAAATGATGTCATAGTCAAATAATAAAATTTTTAATAATAGAAAATACAGAGAATCACAAAAATTAAGAAAAAAGAGATAGAGAAAATTTTGGGCACATATCTAATGTTATATATTTATAAAAAAATAAAATATTAGGTACATCTCTAATATTGTGCATTCATTATATTGAACAAAAATAAGTTTTATACATAATAAATAATTTTATCAATGATGAATGTAATACAAAATTTAATGTCAACTTAGCAATCAAACAATTTTTATATTTAGATGGTGGGTTAGTGGTTTGAGTCAAATGATACCATAGACAAACAAAAATTAAGTGTGATAAGTAAAAAAATATTTTATATAATGTAAATGAAATATATAATTTAAAGGGAAAATTATAGTCAATGTCAGTTGTACATTTAAAATTAGGTTGCGGGTTTGTCCAGAAACCAACAAAACTCTAACAACTGGCTCTACATTTCAAATAATAAAAACCCTTGCCATGTCAACGGAGGCTTATGTTGTTGTTGCCAACATGGGACTCTTAGTCCATGGACACAACAAAAAACCTATATCGAAAATAGGTTTTTAGTTTTTTTTCCCACTCCCTCTATCTCTCAATCTCCCTCCCTTTTTCATCATCTCTCGGTCTCCCTCTCCCTCTGTCTCTTCCACTCTTTCAGCTTTGGTCTATAGGCAAATCAAAATCTCTCTCTCTCTCTCTCTATTGTTCTCCCTCAATCTTTCTCATTTCTCTCCCTCACTCTTTCTCTCGGTCAATATCTCATTTTCTCTCAATCTCTATCGTTCTCTAGTTGGTGTAAACTTCATAACCAAGAGTTTCTTGTGAATTTTTACCAAATTGGTGTAATGATTTTTGAACCATAACAAGTTGGTCTCATGTTCTTTTATACAATCTGATTAATACCATATAAGTGTGTAATAAAATAAAAAAAACGAGAAAATGATCAAGATAAAAACTGAGGGAGAACGATGGAAATTAAGGGAGAATGAGAGATCAACCGAGAAAGAGAATTAGAAAGATTAAGGGAGAATGATAGGTATAGAGAGAAAGAATGAGAGAAATTGATATAGAGAACGTAAATACAGGAACCAAAAACCATTTTTATTTATTTTCAAATCATATAGTCGTTGAGCAGATAAAGATGATTGTGAGTAAGAGTGAGGGAGATTGAGAGAGATAGAAAATAAAAACCCTTTTTTTTTTCCAATCACCGAACATTAAAGCGGAATTTTAGTATAAGCTTTTTGTTGTGTCCAACATGGATTAAGAATCCCATGTTGGCAACAACCACATAAGCCTCTGATGACATGGCGAGGGTTTTTATAATTTGAAATGTAGAGCCAGTTGTCAGAGTTTTGATGGTTTATGGACCAAGTTATAGCCTAATTTTAAATGTACAGCCGGGTCCAACTATAAGTTTTTCTTATTTAAAACCAATCCAAAAGCAAAGCTATTTTCTTATCTAGATGGTGGGTCAATGATCCAACTTTTCAAAGAAACCTATGATATCATAATTGAATAATAAATATTTAAGTTTATTTTTAATCATAGTGTTTCTTTTGTTAATTTTCAATTTCCATCTTAACTATGATATATCTAAAATTCAAGTAATTAATATGAAGAAAAATTTCTCACGTGCAACACATGTGCTTAATTACTAGTAAAAAGGAGAATGGTGAAAAAAAATAACTATAGATGAAAAAGATGATGAAATGGATAAAACACCGGTGGGTCCTACAAGACTAATGGTAGTTGCCCTTCTGTGGTGCTTTATTGGGGGTTTTTGAACCTGAAAAGCACTTGCCACTTTCTCGTGGAGTAGGAGCATTTCATGGTGTAAAGTAAAGCAGTTCACATGTCATCAAAATTTGCTCCAAAATCTTCATTTCAAATTTTCAATTTTTTGAATTTTCTATCTTTTAAAGTTCTCCTCACAGAGCACTCTTCACACCGACCTCATAGTATGTCTTGGCCACGGAACATCTCCCACACTTGTATTTATTATTCATGGGATATGTTCCCAATACATTGTGGGATGTATCTATGAAGTCGGTATGAGGAGTGCTATGTGAGGAGCAGATCCCAATTCCACATTGAACCATTCACATTTCAGACTTTCCAATCCCCCAACGAACAACCTCAAAGTCAACTTAGAATCAATTAAGATTCAAAGTCGTGAGGAGCAGATCCCAATTCCACATTGAACCATTCACATTTCAGGCTTTCCATTCCCCCAACAAACAACCTCAAAGTCAACTTAGAATCAATTAAGATTCAAAGTCGTGATACAGTGAAAAACTCTAAACATGAATCGTGAGTGAGAAAGGCTTTCATTTTTCAATGAGTCCTGATATAAGAGAAACCCCAAAAGGAAGAGAGGGAGGAGTAAACATTTGAGCTTCTATTCTTGCTAAAATAATCTCCATTTACAGATGTTGAGGATTATGGGTTTCAACGGCCCTTTGTTTTTGGCTCTAAGAACTCCTTCAACGCTCCAATGTGGTTTTGCACAACCTTATTTTTAACCCTCTCTCTTATGCTATTTTGGTCCTCTTTCTTTCAAGGGTTTTTCATCTCTACCGATGATAGTTTTGGTCCTCTATTTTGCACAACCAAATGCAGGGGAGCTAGTGCATGTGTACATGGGATGCCATTGACATCCCATACTCTACATGTGCATGTTGTGGGCATCCATTCTTGTCACATTGTCAACTAGATCACTCCCTGAAGTTTGATATTCATGTGGCCCTAACCAAATAATCCTCAATCCCTCAAATTCCTAGCATGCATAGGTAACCATGTTTAGAATGGCATGCATTGACCATTCAAAACAGCCAAAATGTTAGGGAAAAAAACCATGTAAATGTCTATTAAAGGTGTTGGCCTTATCATGTAAATGTTAGGGAAAAAAAACCCTTGTCAGTATATCACCATTGAAGGTGTTGGCCTTATCATGCCTTTTAGTAATCTTCTCTATCCATCTCTTACGAATATTTTCCAACGTCTGAACAATATTGGCTTTACTCTGACTATCCATGAGTTAAACGACTCAATCCAATTATTATGACTTCATCTTTTAGTTCTTTGCCTTTGAATATCTTCTTAAAATTGCTGTATAAGTGCCTCAGGAAGAACATATGGTTAGCCCCAGGCATGCATGTAGAGACAGCATCAACTATCCCTTGTTAGAAAACACCAATAACTGTTAGTACTAGGCTTATATTAGCAAACACTAACTACTGTTAGTACTAGGCATATATCAGCAAACACCAAAATCTATTAGTACTAGGAATATATAGTAAGGAAATTGACAAGTCAAAGGAAATAATTCTATGATGAGCTTATACAATATAAAAACATGTGGTTCAATGATATAGATGAAATCAGAGTTATAGCAATATGGCATATACCTTTTTCCTGTTAGACATAAAAGTCTACCTATGTTGGTCATCTCTCTTAGCTTTGTGAGAAACCAATAACGAACTTTCCTTGTTCTCAACTTCTACAATAGAATATGCTATAAGGAATATACCATTATTCCCATCAGGGCCAACATTTGATAGAATTACACTTCCAATTGCACCTGTCTTCATGTGATAGCCATCCAAACCAACGATCTTCCTACAACCCTCTAAGAATCCCCTCCTTGGTCCTCCTAGACAAATGAACTTTACAATTGACCCCAAATTGCTAACCAACAAAATTGTACAATATTGAGGCAGCCTGGTGTATGACTATGACCCATTCAAATACCCTCTAATCTTGTCAAAAGCCTTTAACTTGGCCCTATGAATTTTCTTCTAGTATACCTCTATTCTAAACACTTTTCTGATCTCAGCCCTAAGTGTATAAACTAACATGTTTGGATTCATACGTAAATATTCCTCTATTTTTGTTAAAATCCAAGTATTTGTTGTTTCTCAATTGGTTGTGTAGGTATATAGTGCTCATTCAAATCTTTAGAGCACAGTAAACACCACATTGATACCACATGAATGCGCGATTAGTCTGCAACCAACCCTTCCTTTGCGATGAACCCACAGTGCATCGTAGGCCTGCGATGAACCTACAACATGCATTGCATGACTGGGATAAACTCGTGGTTCACCGCACACGCGTGATGGGCCCATTCTTAACCCGAGCCAATGCAAAACCCGGGCCAAACCTGCGATGAGGTTCATTTACACTTGGTCTTGTGATCAACCCTCAATCGTTGTGGCACCCTAGTCCATTAAGAACCACGTCCAGATGCCACCTGCGCACATAATGTCGAAAGGATGACCGTGACAAGGCACCACGTAGGTCTAATGAGACGTTGTCCATCAGACGGTGACGTCACTAGCGCCATGTCAGTTAAGTGAGGCACACACAAGGCAGTAACACACGTGAGTTATGGGGATCTCCGAGTGAAAGGAAAGCCGATCCTCAGATAGATCCCCATAGGGACATGTGGCAAAGCCCCAATAGTGCCCTTAACGACTGACAACAAATCCAATATTCTCTTTCCTAGTAGGAAACGAACACCTCTAGCTCCTTCCTTTCCGGATCTCAGGATCTCCCCCATAAATAGAGATCCTCCTCGTAATGAAGGACACTCATCCAGTCATTGATTAACCCTATCATTAGATTCCCTGCTCAACCGTCCTTTTACCCTCTCCGCCTCAACCTCCCGTTTGATTCCTCGTCCCCAGTCTTCCTCTGTCTTTCAAGGGGACCATCACCCTTAGCCTAACTACCACTTTACTTACAGGTTATAACCCGAAAACGTGTATGAGTGTCTTCAAGAGTCTTCACAAAAAAAAAAAAAGAAAAAGAAAAAAAGGAAAAAAAACTACCTCCATCATGGCTAAGAGATGCATGTATCATCCATTTGCATCCCTTATCAATACAAATTGCAGTAAACTTACATTTTTCATTATTTTTTCTTATAATCTCAATGCCTTCAACCACACAGTATTGTCTAAAGGTAACTCCAAATTTCTTAATATTAGAAAATTCCATTCCCACTTGGAATCTTGGATGTTCAAAGTTAAATTCATTGTAATTCCCCTATTCCTCTTTCTCACATTTTCATCACATGAACCTGTTGGACTCTCGTTTGGCAATTTCATAATCAAACATTAGATCATTCACATTACCATGAACTCCACCACCAATGTCTTCATTACTACCACCATCATCCTCTCCATCTTCATCTTCAAATCCTTCATGTGAAAATTCATCATCTTCATCAGAAAATTATCATCATATTCCCCTACATAATTTTCATCATAATCATCTTCCTCTTCAATATATTCATCCTCCTCTACCTCATATCCAACTTCATTAGCTTGCTCACCATGATCACCTAAATCAACAAATTCTACTTCTTCTCTATCACCTTCTTAAACTAGATTGATACATTTAGCTTCTCAAAAGTGACATAAAAACAAAATCTCATGCCAGTTCCAATGGATGGCAAACATTGCCAACAAGCCACTTTCACTACTCAACTGTCTTATGCTTTCTTCTAGTTCATTGCCAGGTAGTTCATATTTAATGGTTATCATACTACTAACAGGTATAGTAGCTAACCCACAAAAGTCATCAAGAATGTCAAGGTAGCAAATCCTATCACTGTCAACATTGTCAACATACCCTATATACCATTCACTTATTCCAACTTCTCATTCTTTGTCTTCCACTCTCCACCATAATTTACAATAAGCATATAATTGCCACCATCCATGCCCTATAAATGAAAACACAATTCCAAATCACAAATATGGTTGACCTGTTTAGACATGGGGTGCATTACAATTTACACGGAGTGCAACTAAATAGGATAGAAGAGTAATGTAACATATGCAAGTCCATATCAGCATTAATTACACAATGGGTTGCAACTAGATGTATTAGGATTTCACCTACATGAGATGCATGAACATGGGATATATACATTTACATGAATGCAATCCCACAACCATTAACATAGCACATAAGTGTGTCTGTCCCAAATAATATGGTTTATGGAATCCATATGGGATATCTCATCATTTTAGTGTGTCTGTTCTGAATACACCCTAAGTCAAACAATTTGGTTTAGGCACCCCGTTAATAAATCAAACATATTATTTGTTTTCCAAAACAAAAATAAAAAAATAAAAGTGTATCTGTCCTATATACACCCTAAGTCAAATAAATATATAGACAGACATGCTTAACATAAACATAAAAGGTTAACGCATAGAGATAAGCATGGTAAAACAAAAATATAGAGATAAACATGCAAAAACATAGACATAAACATGGTGTGATTAAACATAACCCTATGTGTAATTAATGTATAGGATGATAAACATACTAAAACATAAACATTAACGCGGTGTCTAACCCCAAGCATAACACTTAACATAAGCATAAGGTATAACCCCACTGTGTAATTAATGTGTGGGGTGGTAAACATAGAGATAAACATACTAAAGCAAAAATATAAAAAGCGTGTTGTCGTAAGCACCAAAAAATAAAACCTACTCCTAAAAACACATGTAGTAGTGCGAATAGGGATCATTTCCACAAAGAGTATTTGGCCTATTTTGTGCTACGTGAACAAGGAGGGGGGGGGGGTTGAATATAACGAAAACCAGATTTAAAAAGAAAGAAAATCAAATGAGGAGCAATTCAAATTAAAGTATCGAAATTAATCAAAAAAACAAATCTTGGTCTAAGTCAACATCCACCATCAGAATTTCATTATTGATCATCGATGCAAAAATATATCAATTCACACTTTGAATATTCACCGTAGGAATTATTTTGCTATCTCTCCTTAGTTGCAGTTAATTAGAAAACAAGCGATCTACTTAACCCTTACTACTAAACAACCCGAAACAAGCGTTCAAGATTTAATCCAGTAGCAGCCTTAAGAATTGGAGATCGATGAAGCTAAACAACACAAGCATAAGCGGTTGCATTTAATTTAGTCGAGTGTTCTTCCTAAGATCTAACAATTTCTGATGCAACAAATCATTAAACCCTAGTTGCTTCTCAGATTAGAGGGATCAAACAATTACGGATTTGATATCTAACCTAGCAATAGATTGCAATGAATAATAAACTAGTAAGCCTACTAGTGATTAGACGAAACAATCATGAACATAAGCATAGAAAAACATTCGATATTCAAAGCATAAATCAAACAGTAAAAATTAAATTAGATCTCACTGTTTTTGCTGATTCTGAGGCTTCTGTTTCCTTCAACCAAGTATCAGAAAGGAAGAAGAGAGGGGTGGCAGCCTAGGTCTGATTGTTTTCTTTCTTGTTTTTTCTCTCCTTTTCTCTCTCTACTTCCCCCAAGAGAAGCCACGAAATCTCCTAAAATTTCTTCATATAACAATCTCCAAGTCAGACTTATCAAGAAAAATATTAAAAATAAGATAAAACAAAGTTCTAATGCAAGTGGGAGAGTGGTGATTTTGCATATGAAAACTTGAAGGTTAAGGAACGTTTCCAGCACGTTAGCAGTGTCGTTGCAACTACTTCGGGCCCGAGTTCGACCTCGATTCAGTTAGTATCTATCAAAACTCAAAAGATGAAAGTTGTATAAATTTTCCTTATCGTTTCAACGCATCTTGAATCATTTTAATCTGATCTCGGATGAGAGAGTTATGCCTAAATTACGATGCAATGCCGAAACTGTCCAGTATTACCCGATTAGCTTTGTTTTTCAGTTAACGCCTCCATTTGTGCCCTAAATCAAAATATAAGAATAATGAGTCCATTTAGGCACTAAATAAGTATAAAAGACTAAACATTAAGGAATAAAAATATGATATTTTGCATTCTAATCAAATCCCCCCACAGTTAGCTTTTGCTCGTCCTCGGGCAAAACTCAAATTCACTTTCCCAAAAACACCAAGGTCACAGTGCCATCAACAGAGAACAACCAAGCTCTTCAATACTCATAACACATCATGAACAAACATTCTTAACAACTTTCAATTACTTAGTAAGCATTTTCCCTCGAAGATGGAATAAACTAAATAGTAGACCCTCACGGAAATAAACACTAAACTCTCATGTTTGAAGGGTATGTGTTTCGCTCAAATTCATTCCAATGGAAATGATCTACCATAGGCTTACATATCTTCTCATTCTCCACCACTGGGATCACATGCATAATACGAATCAAAAGGACTTCTCAAGGGTTGTAACGGGGCTTAGGATCAAGGTGGGGAATATTTGGGAATGTAACTCAAAAGCCATAGAAACTAGTAGAGCAAAATTGAATCATTTGAAGCTCGAATGCATAAGACATGTAAAACCAACCACTCCATTTAGCAACTTCTTCAATTTTGCTTTAATGCATTGAAATCATGTAAAACTCCTGCATTGGAAAAGAGATCATTCAAAGGAATACTTTTTGTTTGCAGCAGGGAACAATCCTTCACAACAGCTTCCACCTTTGTATGTATAAACAACCCCTTTTTCTTGGAATTTAAGGAGGGGCATGGATAGTTTGTAACATCAAAAGCAATTTCCTCCATTCCTTCCTTTCATCTTTACTTATTCTTCTTTTGTTTTTTCAAAGCATATCAATCACTAGAACTCATGAATTGAGAATGAAAACATGTTCCATTTCACCATTCATAACCATGCCACGAATCCAGACACCCCCACACCCATTTCTTGCACATCCACACATATCATAATGATGAATAATGCTCCACTAGTTTTATGGCTTGGGTAAGGGTATTATTTTTTTTCTCGGGTATAAAGTTTGTAACATGGGTTTACAATGAACGACAAAGGTCAATAAAGCTCAAAGGGGTTCAACAAAGGGGATAATTTATCAAAGGGTAGGCTATTTGGCTTATGTAGCTTATAACAAAAAGGCCTTAATCATGTTCATGCATGCTTGTGTCAATATGATCTTGAAGAGAATCAAGACAAGTTCTAGAGAAACAAATCCATGAAAGAATATCTCATATGAAAGTAAATAGTGGGACCAGTCCAAAGGCTCAATATCTCACCAGCTTTTGTCTACTAGATTTAGTCACTACCATTCTCAAGGAAAATAACTAGACTAATTAATTTTAAGTTGGAAGATTACTTATCCAATCATGTTATGAACTTTTCAAACCTAATTGAATCTTGCTTATGCCATAAATAACCTAAAAATATCGTTGAAAACCACAAAAAAAAACCACAAAACCAAAGAGCAAAACTATATATTTTTTTTCAAAAAAAAATTGCAGAATTAAAACACAACCTAAATCAAATTTTAAAATGTAACCCAAATCCCCTCCCCCACACTTAAAACTTACATTGTCCCCAATGTAAGGTGAAATGCAACAAAAGGGCAAAAATAACCAAACTATAAATGCAAAAATAAGAAGAGAAAGAAAAAAACGAACTTCCCTTTTTTTTTTTTTAATCAGCATAAACTGGATCCTCAAGGTCCAATTGTTCCACATTCTCTACTAGGAAGCCTTCATAGAAATGTTTGAGTCCATGGCCATTCACCTTGAACGCTTTGGAAGTTGCTAGACTTTGAATTTCAACTGCACCATGAGGAAAAACATTAATAACAACAAAGGGTCCAATCCAACGAGAATGCAGCTTACCCGAAAACAGGCGAAGCCGTGAATGGTAAAGGACTTTTTGACCAACTTTAAACTCCTTACTACAGATCATTTTGTCATGAAAAGCCTTCATCCTTTCCTTACAAATTCTTGCACTCTCAAACTCTTGTGGTTGTAACTTTCTGTGTTCTCCCCTTTCATCCATCATGGGTGGGTTCAAATCTGGAATAGGGGCCTGCAAAACAGAGGGTAAAGGTCTCCCATTAGAAATTGGTAACGTAATATAAGCAACGTTACCTGACTGTTGTAACTCCGGAGAGTCATTCAATGCTACAATGGTTTCCTACAAATTAGAACTCAAGGTTAACTCCTCTTTCTCAAGATGCTTACTAATGGAAATTTTCAGTCCATCATTCCTATCAAGTTCAAAGACTTCCTGTGCTAGAGAATCAATCACATCAACAGAACAAATAGGATTATCATCAGTAGGATATTTCATGGCATCACAAATATTAAACTTAACAATTTCACCATCAAATGCCATGGTGAGTGTGCCACTATGAACATCTATCTTAGTCTTGGATGTCTTTAAGAATGGTCTCCCTAGAAAAATAGGAGTGGTTTGATCACCATTATCCATATCAAGCACATAAAAATCAGCAGGGAAAACCAAATCGTTTACTCTCACAAGAACATCCTCAACTACACCCTTAGGATAGGCACTAGATCTATCAGCCAATTGAATCACAACACCAGTTTTATTCAAAGGTCCAAGTTTCAAAGAAGCATATATAGAATATGGCATGACATTGATAGAAGCTCCTAAGTCTAACATGGCCTTCTCAATTCTAGTGTAAACTATCATGCAAGGGATAGTAAACATACCTAGATCTTTGCACTTTGCAGGGAGTGTTCTTTGAATGACTGCGGAAACATTCTCCCCTACTCTCACCTTCTCACATCCTTTCAGTTTCTGCTTCCTCTTATGTGTACATAGTTTTTTCAGGAATTTAACATAACGAGGTACTTGTTCAATAGCATAAAAAAGGGGAATATTTATCTCACATCTACGAAAAGTCTCATAAAAATTCTTAAATTACTCATCTTTTCTAGATTCTGCTAAGGCCTGAGGAAAAGGAGGTACCGATTTATAATCAGAAAGAGGTGGAAACTTACACTTGGGTACTTCATCGTCATTGGGAATGATGTCTTTCTCCTTTTCTTGCTTTGATGATGCAGGGGCTTCCTTTGCTGGAATCCCAACCTCTTTACCACTTCTCAAAATGATTGCACTTACATTTTCTCTTGGATTCACAACCGTTTGAGAAGGTAATTTCCCCGAACTTTTCGCCTCTAACTGACTAATTGCGGTTGCCATCTGGCCCATCTGATTATCCAAGCGTTGAATACTGGCCCTCGCCTCTTGTTGAAATTGTTTCATCTCCTGTTGAAATAATAAAGTATTAGTGGCAAGAGATTTAACAATATCTTCTAAAGACATACCAGAATTAGAAGTTTGGCCCGACTATTGTCTAGGGGGGTATGGCTTATATTGTGGGAAACTTGGGTGGTTCTGTGGATTCCCATAGCTAAGATTGGGGTGATTCCTCCATCCTAGATTATATGTGCTCAAATAGGGATCATACTTCCTTTGCGGTTGCCCTGGAAAACCACCTGCCGCATTCACCTGCTCAATGGGATCCTCTTGAAGAGTTGGGCACATATCGATTGGATGCCCTACTAAACGAACAAATCTCACAAGCCTTTGCCGTTTTCATATTACCTATAGCCATTTGACGAACAAGAGAAGTTAGACTCGCAATCAAGTTTCAAGGGAAGAGATATTTACCTCATTAACATGCTTTGATGGAGGGTCAAGCCTAGTGCCAAATTGTTGAGAATTGGCCGCCATATTTGCAATCAAGTTTCTCACGGCCTCGGGAGTTTTGTCCACTAAAGCTTCTCCACTAGCAGCATAATCATGCTCCTATCAGTGGGTTGAAGACCCTCATAGAAATACCGGATGAGTAGTTGCTCACTGATTTGATGATGGGGGCAGCTTGCACATAATTTTTTAAAACGTTCCCAGTATTCATGTAGGGACTCTCTGTTGTACAGCCTTACACCACAAATTTCTTTTCTTATGTTGGCTGCCCTTGAAGCTGGGAAATATTTCTCCAAAAATAACCTCTTCATCTCGTTCCATGTGGTAATACTCCCGGAGGGTAGATAATAGAGTCAATCCTTAGCTGAATCCTTCAGAGAAAACAAAAAGGCTCTTAATTTAATTTGTTCTTCAGTCACCCCCGTGGGTTTCATACTCGTGCATACCACATGAAGCTCCTTTAGATGCTTGTGAGGATCCTCACCTGCAAGACCATGAAAAGTGAGCAAGAGATGTATCAGTCCAGATTTTAATTCAAAAGTAGCATTAGCATCTAAAGCAGAAAATGTTATGCATAAGGGTTGTTGATTCAAATCAGGGGTGGAAAGCTCTTTCAAAGTTCGATTTCCAGCCATAATTTCCTCATCTCTCAAATCAGAACCGCTAACAGATAGGGAATCAAAAGCTAGATCGTTCTCTTCAGAATGACTCCGAGCTTCCCTCCTTAACCTGTGCAAAGTTCCCGCTATTTCTGGATCGTACTACAAATCACCTTGCTTAGAAAATTGAGTTATAGGCATAAATCAAGGAAACCCTAATAAACCATGAACGACATATCATAAAAAAATCTAGAGTGATGAAAATAAATAAACAAATAAAATAGAAAATTTCTACGCTAAAATACAAACAATCAAAGTGATCTTTTTTTTTTTTCGGAAATTTCAAGAACGAAATAAGGATCACAAGAAGCACAAAAATCAACTAGAAAAACTCCCCAGAAATGGTGCCAAAATTTGCCATGCTGTCGTAGGCACCCAAAAATAAAACCTATACTCAAAAAACACATGCAGTAGTGCGAGTAGGGATTGTTCCCACAGAGAGTATCTAGCCTATTTTTGTGCTACGTGAACAAGGAGGGGGGGTTTGAGTATAACGAAAACTAGATTTAAAAAGAAAGAAAATCAAATGAGGAGCAATTCAAATTCAAGTATCGAAATTAATCAAAAGAACAAATTTTGGTCCAAGTCAACATCCACCATCAGAATTTCACTACTGATCATCGATGCAAAAATATATCAATCCACACTTTGAATATTCACCGTAGGAATTATTTTTCTATCTCTCCTTATTTGCAGTTAATTAGAAAACAAGCAATCTACTTAACCCTTACTACTAAACAACCTGAAACAAGCGTTCAAGATTTAATCCAGTAACAGCCTTAAGAATTGGAGATCGAAGAAGCTAAACAACACAAGCACAAGCGGTTGCATTTAATTTAGTTGAGTGTTCTTCCTAAGATCTAACAATTTCTGATGCAACAAATCATTAAACCCTAGTTGCTTCTCAGATTAGAGGGATCAAACAATTACAGATCTGATATCTAACCTAGCAGTAGATTGCAATGAATAATAAACTAGTAGGCCTCCTACCGATTAGATGAAACAATCATGAACATAAGCATAGAAAAACATTTGATATTCAAAGCATAAATCAAACAGTAAAAATTAAATTAGATCTCACAGTTTTTGCTGATTCTGAGGCTTCTGTTTCCTTCGACCAAGTATCAAAATTTAGCCACGCATGGTCATGGTGAAAACTCAAGAAAGAATTGGAGAGGAAGAAGAGAGGGGTGGCAGCCTAGGTCTGATTGTTTTCTTTTTTGTTTTTCCTCTTCTTTTCTCTCTCTACTTCCCCCAAGAGAAGCCACAAAATCTCCTAAAATTTCTTCAGATAACAGTTTCCAAGTTTGACTTATCAAGAAAACTACTAAAAATAAGATAAAATAAAGTTCTAATGCAAGTGGGAGAGTGGTGATTTCGCATATGAAAAACTAAGGAACGTTTCCAGCACGTTAGCAGTGTTGTTGCAGCTACGTCGGGCCCGAATTTGACATTGATTCAGTTAGTATCTATCAAAACTCACAACATGAAAGTTGTAAAGTTTTTCCTTATCGTTTCAACGCATCTTGAATTATTTCAATCAGATCTCGGATGAGAGAATTATGCCCAAATTACGATGCGGTGCTGAAACTGTCTAGAATTACCCGATTAGCTTTGTTTTTCACTTAACGCCTCCATTTGTGCCCTAAATCAAAATATAAGAATAATGAGTCCATTTAGACACTAAATAAGTATAAAAGACTAAATGTTAAGGGAGAAAAATATGATATTTTGCATTCTCATCAATAAACATAGTGTGTAAACCCATTTTTATCACTTATTATATATTGTTTGCCCTTATTATACCAATTAAAAATAGAGTGTATACATTGGTGTATCATCTATTTAGGGATCTTTGAGAGAATGCTAAACAACTATTTAGGGATCTTTGAGAAGGTGGGCATACACAAATCACCTATTCAAAATAGCTAAGCATGGGTCCAACCATTTAGACATTATATCGAATACATGTTCCTATATACAAAAGAATTAGCCTAAACAAAAATAAATACATGAATGAGTGCCATTTCCATACATGTGCATATCTCTGTTGGAATGAAGCCCCAACACAAGGTCCAACCACCACATCCAATAGCCATTGCAGATTCCAAATGTAGAGTTGCAGAGGCCATTGGGACTGATTGTTGGGACCCTTGTTGGAACTACACCCTTCCTCTCTCAATAGCCATTAAAGTCACTGAATGTCGCAGTCAATGTTACCATTATCCATTTGAGATTGTTCCTGTCCCCCACAAATGCCTCAATACAAAAGAGGGAAAAAAAGGAAGAGGAAACAAGACATTATGCACTCTATACAACCCTCAAAACTTATAGAATGATGTCTTCAATAAATAAGTACCTTTGATCCCATTATAAAACATTGAAAAAAGGGGAAAAATAGGGCTTTAACATTATCATCGACTTCGAAAAATAGGGATTAGGTTAACTTGCTTGCCTCTAACCAATAACATTGCCTTTCAATGATGTGCAATCTGGTGCTCCCTACTGGTGAATAGCTCGGACGTCAGATTGGGTAGGTTGCTTGGTTAAGCTATAAGAAAGATAACAATGTTCGGGTTACTTTACCCGAGGTAGGCACTCCGATGCTTAAGTTAGCAAACTGGAGATGTGATTGCTAGAATGTAAGAGAGCTAGAGTGCTTGTGAGCTAAATCGCACGTACCTTCTGAGGTTGGAGGAGAGACCCTTTTATAGACGGGTTGCCATGGGCCTCATGAAACACATCCAGGATCTCCAGCCTGTTTGGTTCAAAGGTGGCTTCATGCCTAAAGATGGAGTACGTGTAAGCAGATAGGGTTTATCCAACTGCACCCGAAGTGAGCAGGGTGATAATCAGCTCTTCCAACGTGGCATTATGATCTCGGGGAAGTTCGAGACAATAACCTGCTTAAGAAGGAGGTCACCCGGCAAGGTGCTAGCTGAATTCAGGTCAAGTCGACAGAAGCAGTTTGCCTCTCATCCTAACCTAATGTCTTGTCGGGGCCAGGGTAGTCCGGTGGAAGTAGGTCACCTCTTACACCGACCAAAAGTTCCATCTAGTTGTTCGTAGTTTGGTTTACTGGGGTGGTGCCGAGGTCACTGATGTAGTTGTGAAGTGTCTAAGGTGATATGCTAACGTGGTACCGAGGTGTCACCCAGTTGCTCTACGATGTCATGTGTCATGGTGTCGTTGGAGGACCAAATTACCTCTCATCAATTGCCCCTCCTCCCCACTCCCAAGTTCAAGGTAGCTAGTCCAGCGAGGGAGTAGTTATAAATTGGGGTGATTTGGTCCATTCTCTACCCATGTACATGGTCCGATCAATGTTTTGGGATCGGGTCAGTTCAGTCGGTCTGACCTAGGTGCAAAGTAGCGTACTGGGGATGCACAGACACCATGCAACTATTAGGTCTCATAGACATAAAAAATGCGCTAAACTAATTTTACCTCGTAATATAAACCGTCACACCCTTGTGAAGCATTGGATCCAACCGATCTCAACCGTCCATAGTTTGGTCTGTCCATCTATAAATAGGACCCTTGGGGCCCATTTTTTCTTGTCCCTGTCTTTGGAGTTCCTGGTGAGATCATGAAGCTCGATGTTATTAGAGTGCTTGGTGTTGTCGGCGAGGTCAGTGTATTCATCTTAGGTGAGTCATTTCCCTTAGCTCCATTTCATTCACAATGTCTAGTAGTGAGTCTAGGGAAGAGGGGGGTCTCTCCTGTCGAGCTAAGGAAGGGACCTTGGCTCAAGACCGGCATGGTTCTCATAAGAGGGTCTCGTCTTCATGTAGGGTTAAAGCACTGGACCAGTTCGATCCTTTTGAGCTCTCTACTAATAATGTGGGTACCTATGGGAGCACGAGGACGATGAGATCACTGTCTTCGAGGAGGCCCTAAAAGTGGGTCTTCGGTTCCCCCTTCATCCGCTGATCCTCGAGGTGTTGAACTATTACAACATTAGTTTAGATCAGCTTCACCCCAACACTGGTCAACACTATCTTGTTCTGTCACCATGTTGACTTCCCCTTAGATGTTAAGACCTTCATTAGCCTGTGCCACATAAAGAAGAACCCTTCCAACACTCCCGAAATGTATAGCTATTATCTGTCCTACCGATCTAGGTGTAAGCTGCTGAATGGCTTCTCCTCCAAGGTACCATCCTGGAAGAGGAAGTATTTCTTCCTTGATCTGAATGGATGATGGCCATTCTTGTCGACCTAGAGAGAGGGAGTGAGGGACTCCAAGCAAGGGTGCGAGTCCTAGTGGACCAAAAATCTATGTTGAGTGAGTACTTAGTCGAGGAGAAGTTGATCCAGGTCGGGCCAAGTTCTCCAAGTTGGTCATCACCTCAAGCTTGGGTATTTTCTTTTTCCTTTCTTTTCTTCTTACAATTTGGCTCACCCTTGAATTTCTTGTGTAGGAGACATGTTGGGCATGCCAACTTCTAGGCTGTTCCAAGCCATGAAGAGGAAGAAGAGGAAGGTGGCTCACCAAGAGGCACCTCAGGTCACTGGTCTAGAGACCGCCGTGTGAACTGCTGAGGGTGTACCGGTCATCGACCTAGTCGAGGGAGACCAACCAGAAAGGACCTTGCCAGATCCCAAGGTGGCCTGCGTATCCGAGGAGCACCTTTCACCACCCGAGTCCGGGGCGTCTAGAGGCTCGAATGCCAAAACCGATCCCAAGGAGAGGCTTACCATCATGGATTTTCAGACTACCCTGGTGAAGAGCAAGGAGGTCTTCTTTCTTGAAGAGGTCGCGAGGCTTCGTGAGTCACGTTCTGACGAGCTCGAGGGAAAGCTTATGCGTTGCCTCATGGTGGTATGTTCCCGACCTTCCTGTTTTCATTCTGGACTCATTTCCCTTAATCTCTTTTGTAGGTGAACACTTTGGCTCACTCTTTGCTGGAGCAGGCTGAGGGTAATCTGGTTAGGGCCCAAGTTGCTAAGGAGGAAGCGACAGAGTACAGGTCTCGAGTTAAGCGGGCTATTCGTCTCATTGGCAACTTGAAGGATGAGCTCATGGTTGAGCGAGGTCGTAAGGCAGACCTGGCAAGGGAGGTCAAGAAGTTGATCGAGGAGCTCAAAAAAAAGGACCAATAGTTGCAAGAGAAGGAGGCCGAGCTCACTAAGCAACAGTTCAAGTTTCTCGATGATGTCCATGCTACCGAGGGCTGTGCAGTCGAAGAGTTCAAGATTTTGTTCAACTTCTTGAAGGAGAGGAAGGAGTTCAGATCCGGCGCCTTTCATCAAGGATTCAAGATGTGCCGGATGTCGGTAGCCTCAGTGTGCCTGGAGTTCGACCTCAACAAGTTAAAGTCCTCAGCATACACTAACGAGATGATGGGTTAGGTCGATCAAGAACCTGACTCTAAGGAGGAGGATGAGGTCGATGTAGTCGGTGGTGGTATGGACGACAGAGCAAATGCCGATGTGGAAGATGTGGGGGCAGACGAGCCCCGGGATATCTGACTTCTTTGCCTCTTTTCTTGGACCACTGATGTATATATGTTGTATGTTGAGCCTCCAAGCTCGACTCTCTAATGTTTTTTCGAGATATACTCTTTCCTTTCAATGAAGTCGATTTTTTGCATATACCGTGCCCCTCCTTCTTGCCTTGTATTTTCAATTGCTAGAAAATAGGCTAAGTGTCAAAACAACATCTGGTGTTGCCGAGGTGACGAGGTGCACGAATTGCCTAGATGCTAAAGTGGCTAAACTCGTAATTTTGGCTAAGTCAAAACGATCTTGAGGTATCGAACCTCTAACATGTCTTGAGATTGGTGTAGGAGGCCTTAGAGCTAAAAGCGATTTGGCTTCCCCTTGTGTAAAACTTAGCCGAAATGCTCATAGATCGGATAAACCAGGTCGCTAGGGTGGGTGGTCTCATTTTTACACTTAGTGAAATTTTGTAGTTTTAGTAGACACAACTCAAAACTTTCGAACTCTTCACAAGTAATACCTCATTAAGTTGTCAACATTCCACGCATGGGATACCTGCCTCCCAACGTTTTGAGCTCATATGTACCCTCACCGATCACTTTGAGAACTTTGTAAGGGCCTTCCTAGTTTGGAGCTAGTTTTCCTACACCGGGCTTGGGTACCATAACCTTCTTAAGTACCGAGCTACTCACTGCTAGTATGCTGCAATCCGAATGTAGGCCAAGTCATGGACTTCTTCTACCAGGTCGAAGTTAGTCTGCAACTTGTCCTCGTTAGCCTCCTCATCATACGTCTAAAACCGTAAGGTCAACACCTTGATCTTGGTTAGAATGACATCTTCCATCACATACGTTAGGTTGAAAGGAGTTTCCCCAGTCGCCGTCTTGATACTAGTTCAAGAGAGCCGAGCTTTGAGTTCGTGGAGTATTGCTCTATTCATCACTTTGGCTTGATCGTTTGCTTGGGAATGGGCTACCGAGGTGAAGTTCTGTTGGATTCCCATTTTGGTGCACTAGTTTTGGAACTTGATGTCTTTGAAATGCTTCCCGTTGCCCGAAATCAATACCTTGGGAAGTCTGAATTTGCAGACGATGCTTTTCTAGAAGAAGTTTTGCAAGTGGAAAGGGCCACGGGTTTGACTTCCACCCATTTCGTGGTTTGACTTCCACCCATTTCGTAAAATAATCAACCACGAAGACCAAGAACCTCTTCCCAGTTGCAAGTGGAAAGGGCCTAAGGATATCTATCCCTCATTGTGCGAATGGCCTTGGGCTGGAAAGGTACCTTAGGTCGACAACAAGATGGTGTGGTATGTTAGCATGCCGCTGACACTTATCGCACTTCCAAACCAATTCTAGTGTGTCCACCTTCATCGTGGGCCTATAATAGCCTTGTCGTAGTGCTTTCTAGGTGAGCGCCCTGCCCCCTAGGTGTCTTCCGTAGAGACCTTTGTGGATCTCGCGTAGCACCTAGCTCGCTTCAGTTGGGCACAAGCAGTGCAAGTAGGGGAGCGTGAACGACCTACAATATAGTTGTTTGCCTATGAGTACTATGAGCTTCGGGACGCTCATGGTCGGTTCAAAGAATTGGAGTTGCCACCCATTTTTTAGAGGAAATGGGCCCTCATTTTCAGATTTGAAAACTCGATTTAAGTCTTTGATAGTGACTTTGTTTTCCATGGGAAAGGCACACAACCAAGAGATTTTGGGTTCTAAGGATTGGGAGAGGGAAGGCATTAGGCACTAGTCTCTCCGAGTTGTTGTAGCAGCCCGAAACGGAAGTTATTCAGGCTTAGTTTCTTTTTGAGAAAAGGAAATGATTGCAGGAATTTCTTAAATTTGGAGGAATATGCTTTCACCTTCTCTTAAGGCCGATTTTGAGGTGATGTTATCGGGTCTTAGGTTATGATTTCCCTATGACCCTCGCCTCTTTACCTCTATTCTCAATCAAGAAGAAATTGAAAACGATGGTCTCCTAAGGCCGATTTTGAGGTGATGCTATCGGGTCTTAGGTACTGATTTCCCTAATACCCTTGCCTCTCTAACTCTATTCTTAGTCAAGAAGAAATTGAAAACGATGGTTCTCCAACATTTTAGAACTTCAAGAAACCCAGAAAAAAACTAAAAAAGAATTGACCTTTCGTATGTACCTTGACGGGAGTTTTCCAGCAGCTAGGGACTTTAATTGAGACTTGGGCTGAGCGTTTCTGGTGTAAAGTTTAGGAAACAAGGACTTTAATTGAGACTTAGGCTTGAGCTTAGCTTCAGGGATTTCAGGATTTCAAGTAGAATGTGTACGTTACAGAAGTTGGGAAATTGCCTTTTTCTCCTCTTCTTCTCCTTTCTGGGGCCTCTCTTAGGTTTCTTTTCCTCTTTCCCCTTCTCTCTGGTCTCCCCTTCAAGTCTTCTCTCTTCAGTCCCCCTTTGAGCTCGAATTAGGTTAGTATTTATAGAGAATGGGAGGGGGGTCATTTCTGAATTCGCTCAGCTACAATGCCTGGGATTCAATAGAGGTTTTTTATACAAATATGCAAAGATTCTTCAAAGAAATAGATGTTCAGTCAAGCTTACCTGTTTGGTGAAACATTTTCTTCAACTTGGGGATGGTTTTCACGGGTTTTGTGCGTCCAATGGGAGCTTAGCACGTGCCAGATGTTGCAGCCTCGTATTTGGGGCTGGTAGTGGCAAAAAACGTAAATTTGATGAACTTTTTAAAGTGGTTTTGTCTTTTCTTAGCTTTAAGTAAGGGTCTATTTGGTATTTTGAGTTTTTTAAGCCTATTAGGCTCTGCTTCATTGGTCCAAGTGTTTTAAAGGGCTCAAATAAGGAGCTGACATCATTCCATACCCTCTTAATATTCTAAGTTGGACAGCTGATGTGGTAGTTCAATCTAGTGCATCAAAATGGTATCTTTCTAGTTTAGCGGTCAAATAGATGAATTTGGTCATAAAATTTGGTGTGCTGGGGTTTTTTGAGTCTCTGAACACAATGGTGAGGTTTGACTAGACAAATAGGGCTGGAAAGATGGAGATATATGGGTGACAAGTTCGGTTTGATGAGATTTGCTGAAATAGAATCTTTATTTGATGAAGGGTTAAACGAGGGAATTTTGGAACGAAATTTGGTGGGTTGGCACCTTTTAATGTCTTGAATCTAATGGATGTTATGGATCTTTTATAAGAGGTGTATATTGATTGTTTTAGTTCAAATAGTGGTCTTAGCTTATGGTTATCCAATTAACGAGAGGGCCCGAAATGAAATCTTACTTTTTCAACGATCAAATGAAGGTGTTTGGTCATGAAATTTGATGTGTTAGGTTTTTTGGGCCTCCGAACACAATGGTGAGGTCTGATTGGTTATATGAAGTTGGGATGATGGATGGTAGGATCTAATTAATGAGATTTGTTGGAATAGTATCTAAGCTTGATGGGGGGTAAAATAAGGGAATTTTAAGCTACAATTTGGTAGGTAGGCATGGATTAGGGTGAGGAGTCAAGTGGATGGTTCTGATCTGAGAAAAATATGGTCAATCTTGGTAATCATTCAGGGCCATCAGAATGGAATCTTAACGTTTTTGTGGTTGATCATCGTAGATATGCGGTGGGATTCACTAGTCGATTGTGTCCTAGTGATCTTGAGGTGATGGGTGTGTTAGATTCAATTTTGAGGAGTTGGAGTTTGAACATCGCATAGATCAGGGCTGTTAGAAAGAGAGTTGGCATGATGAACAGTGAATATTTGTAGTTTAATCATGAAAATTGATGTATAACTAAGTTATAGTTTTCCAAGTCTTGGGATGGTGTCTGATCGGACGTTAATGTTGACCTTAAGGTTGTTATTTGTCTTTTGGACTATGTCAAAGGAGGGCACTTTGGGTTTAGAGAGTGTCGAGTCAACTTGATTGTATTCCTAAGTTTTTGAAGTCTAAGAGGGGGGTACAAAGAGGTAGGGTGAAGGGACCGAGCAAAAATTGGTTGCTAACAAGTACATAGCAAGTTGACTGCTGCTCCACCATCTGAGCTGCATTATGCTCTGTAGGTAGTCAATGAACGAATCCATCCAACTCGGCTCTATAACCAAAATAGGAGTATAGGTACATAGTGGTCTCTAAGACCCTTAGAGTACAAAAGGTGTCAAACCAACACTACACGGACGCCTACGATGAATCTAGAACCCATCGCATGATTGTGATGAGTTCATCACAAATCCGTGATTGTGATGAACTTACACCCAGGACCAGTTATGATGAACTTCGGCTAACACGAATTTGCGACAAAGCTAAGATACATACGGGTTTGCGATGAACCCAGGCATGTGTAAAGCTGCGATGAACTTGGCACCATTACAGAACCACAGAATCATAATAGAATAGGAATAGACACCTGTTACACGTACGTCTTTAATTTACACATGTGAGTTCAATAAAATACGCCCGCCAAATGATGACACCACCCACACCACGTCAATATAATAGGGTCACATACGGAGAGAATCCAAAAGGGATAGGATTCTCTAATAATGATCCTTTAATAGTCAAACTAAAGGAAATATCTCATTCCCTAACAAAAAGGATTCTCTTTCCTAATAGGAAAGAATTTTTTCCTTGATAACCTTAACTTTCTCTCTATAAAAAGGAGAGAACAATCCTCCCCCAGGGAGACAACATAATCACAATCTAGACCAAGGGTTTCTCACAAGGGATGCTCCCTTCTCTCCTCTCCTCTCCTCTCTTCCTCACCTCCTCTCTCATTCTCGTCGCCATCTTCGGACCTTCGGAGACTGGCTAACTACTAGGAGTCTACGATGATTACATTAGAATCTCTGGTTTTGTCTTCGATCTCTGAGGGAATGGCATCACTAAAATTCTCCTAATCACTACCGCGGCTTGGCCTTTTGGATTATAAGCTCTTGCTACCTTTTATAGCAAAAAAAAAAACACATTAAAGATTGAGAAACTCAAGAATGACGATCGCGGAAGGTGTTTTGGGGTAACAACACGAAGTTTTGTTGAACAAAAAAAAGGGAAAGACCCTCGTTGCTGAAAGACCTTTGTTGTTTTCCTTACCAATCTGAATTGAGGATCGAAAAAAAAAGAAACGTAGGAGTGACACGTTGCTGAAAAGGGGAGGACCTCGATGCTAAAAAGACCTTCATTGCTTTCGTTGCGGATTTGAGTAAGTTCCTTACAATTTTTTTTGCCCATGCCATTTTTGTTAAAAATCTCAAACTACTCATCCACCACCTTGGCTGAGTAATTCTCTTTAGTCTTTCTTGTCAAGTATGATTTCTTGTGATTGATTCTTCTTAAGTTTTGGAGTTTGATCTCACGGGTTTACGAATTTCACTAGACCTATTGCTTGTAAAAAAAAAAGGGAGAAATAAGTATATATATATATATATATATATATATATATATATATATATATATATAAGAGATCAGAATTATGGGACCGAATTGTTTTTGCCGACTTATATAAATTGATGTTGTATTTTGGGTTTTATTCCCGACAATCCTAGAAAGCTCCGGCCTCTTCTACAATGGTTTTAATTGTCACGTCTTAAGCTTACTTAACCTTAAACTATCCTCTGCACTCTTTGGGGATTTTGTTAGAAATTGCTTGCAACAAATTAACTAGCTTTCACACTGAGTTTGATTAGGAGTGTGTTCGAATAATACTGATTAGTTTATTGGGTCAACCTTATAATTAGTGAAATAGAGTCAGTGAGTGAATGATCCAGAAGGAGGTATAAAGCCAAAAAAAAACCAATTAAGCATTCCAGATCCAAGCTCGACCCAACAGGAAAAAGAGAACCTTATTTTCCTAAATTGAATGCCAAGTTACAACTTTGATATCTCTGCTCACCAACTAATTATTGCTGGCCTTTGAGAAGATACAATTTATGATAGCCTATGGACGAGCTAGTAATGACGTATTGTAAACTAAAAAAAGATGGTTTATCACTCTGATTAGTACTCGATTAGTATATTTCACTACAATCCCTATCGCCTTAGTTAAATATCTAAGTTGTCATGATTGTTGGTATGAGACCGATTGAATGAAGGGCAATTCTTCTCATGACTCGTTCTTTTTCATGAGACCGAAGCAAGAAAACACTCCCTAGAACCTTACGAAATCCATTAATTTTGACAATAGGAGTTTATCTACCCACCCCCACACGCTGGCCATTGACCTCTTGATTTGCTTTAGTTTTTCTAGCTTAGCAATCTCACATATGGGCCTACTGCTTATTTGACATTGGTTTTTCTTGTTAAACTTATGTTTTGACTGATGATCTTGTGTTAAATATGCTTTTGGAATTTTATTACCCTCGGAATGGACTTTCAAATTCTTCATTGCATTCACTTCATACTTGTAAAGCTATGGACTATAGTGAAGGATATACATCGTTCTATTAGAATAGAGTTTCCATGTATTACTCTAATATCCTAAACTTTGTTCCGCGATTCGTTAATATAGCTAGCCAGTCAGAACTCAAGGCCTTAGATTCATGTTTTCCTACCATACCACAATAACAGAGTTGTCATAGTTTTTGCATCATTTTCTGTTACATCCTTCAGATCCATTTGTTTGTTGGTTCCAAAATTTGCTATAAGTATGGTTCTACAAGTTACTTTACTTGCGTTACTTCATGACTACATTCTACTTTGTTTTGAATTCTCCAATTATGGCTCATAGCTGGTGTTATCTCTCGTAATATGTTTATTAATGTAGTTGTTCTTATCATAATTCCCCGCCATACATAAAGCGCTCATTTGGTTCTTGGCTTGGGTACCCCTCCATCAAAATTGAACGGGATCTACTAAAAAAATAATAAATAAAAAAATAAAATAAAATGGGATAGGATTGAGTTCTGAATCTTTGACTCAACAAAAAGGATTTGAACCTTTTGAAGTCATGCAACATAAAATCCCTCAGTAAGTCCACCTCGACAATCTTTTGTCATCAAGAAATTAAAAAAAAAATATTTTTTTTTCCGAATTTGGGAATCAAAAAGCTGACAAGACCTGGTCTAAATGATAATCCAATCCATTTAAAAAAATAAATAAATAATGAAATAAAACTTTTATTTTGTCATAATCATGTCTTAGTTCTAGAATGAACTCCTTTCTGATTTTAGTGAGCTCTATTTGTAAATTGAGATTAATTATGAGGAATAAATGTTGTCTATTTTAGCAAGCTCTATTTGTCTACTATGGAAGTAAACATATTCATTTCTTATTTGGAAAAATGTGTCGTTGCATTAATGATCCCAAGAAGGTAAAGTTGTTTTCATATCTGTTATAAATATTTTCAGTATCCTTAACTCATAGGCATCACCATCATCCAAGCCTTATTTTCTTTTCTTTTAACCTGAATCCCATGAGCCAGATGTTAGTTTTTGGTTTACCTTGTTTTTTTGAGTATCTTGTTATTTTCCTTTCTCGCTATTAACTAATTGTGTTAGGGCTGATTAATAGAAATGCTTCTTGGATGTTTACCATGTTACCTAATAATCATAGTGTTGGGTCCTCTACAGTAATAGTTAGTCATTGACCCTCATTTGTTTGATTTTATCTTCTCATTATCAAGAAATATAACTTATTTTTTTATGTGTTGTTTAATTGTTATATTTAATTTTAGAATTTCATATATACTTGGATATATGGATCCACCCCTCTCTGATCTTATAAAATCCAATGCGATTTGATTTATATATACTCATATATACTTAAAAGTTGTGCTATACTTATTAGTAAAGGTAATTCCATAGTTTTTTGTTGTAATTTTACTGAATTTTAATCCATTCAAGTTTCATGCAAGTAATTTTCTATTCACTATTTTATATAATACCAAGTTCACTTTGGTTTATTTTATCAATAATATATAATATTTTGATAATTTTAGTTAATTTACTGACATTAGCCAATTTCAAACTATAATCTGAATTCAATTTGAATATAAATGAATCAATTTTTTTTCTCTTTGATTTGATCTGTTTGCAGCGTTAGCAGAATAAAATAAGGTCTTCACTTAAAATAAAATTAAGTCAAATTTGATAATTGTTAACATGTGTAGAGAATAATATCATTAGGAATAAGTGAGTTATTGCATGATGAAAGGGTTAGAAAGGACATGAACATATCCTTGAAAAAAAAATTGCAATGTATGGAAAAGGTTTATCGTATTCAAAACATAGTGCATTTTGAGTCTTTTTGAAATAGGAACGCCATCAATTTTGGATGCTTACTAACTTCTGATCTTTATTCTACGATGAGCTAGTAATACCTGTTCTGAGTTAAACATATGATATGCTACAATGAAAATCTAGTTATTTCCACAATATTTAAATCTGAACTGGCGTTCCAACTTCGTTCCCGATATAATTACATATGAAATCCCTTTCATATTGTGATAACTCAGACACAACAACCTCAGACATGACAACGTTGTGATAACTCCTCTCTATGGACACATTAAACAGTTACTCATTTTGCGTAACTTTATTGCTCATAATAGTACCGCGTATATTGGAACAACACTACTCGATCTGTGATAAAGTTCACTATATTTGTGCCAATACTTAATTACGATAGAGTCCAATGGGCTCTCAACCCAAAAATACTTAATCCTGTCACCTTGGTGTTTCCTACAAACACGCAAAGCACCTTCCAATATTAGAGGACACTTGCAACTTTCTTCCTCCTCAATGGTGTTTAACACTTGCACTGAGCCTCCAATCTAAGGGACGCACGTGATTTCCTTTTTTATAAGTAGTTCGCAATTAACGACTGATTACACTCGCAAAAGTGTTCGATTGCGATTAACTCCTATGATACTTACAAAAAGTACTTATTTATGATGGAGTGTACAAAACAACCAACTTTAAATGATTTGATCACCATTCGACATATGCACTAATACAAGTTGCGACAAAAAATTCACAAACCACGCAACTTCCAAGCCACATTACTTTATTTCCGACTCTTCCCTTTAAACTAATATGCGATAAAGTTTTTCTTACAAGATCGAAAATTACGAATGAGTAATGATAGACAATGACAACTTGCTAAGAATAACATTTGTTCTAGTGTTTTTTCTCATGTGTTGACAAAACTTCACTGCAAAAGGTAACGAAGGACTCAATCTCAAGCCCTAACCATATCGCACACACAGAGACTCATTTTCTTTAGGCACAATAGCATTTATCTCGTTCCAGGGGAAAGGTTCAACTCCCCTTTCCTACACATGTGCTAAGATTGTTTGTAGATCACTTTATCACACTTAGCAATGTTTCGGGAATTGGAACAACATTCAATTTTCTTATTTCCCTATGCACGTAAGGCATTGACTCACATTAACAACCACACTCCTCCATGAGGGCTTCCAGCCTCTCAGTAGATTTCAAGAGATTGGCCTTGACCATTCTAAGACAAAGGTCAAACACCTAGCGAAACCTCAGGAGTGTTTCTCAATAGAAGACATTTTATCAAGATACAAGGGGGTTGCACCCACCAAAGCAGCAACGGAATCAGCCCTAGCCACTCCCTCCCTTCCTACCAATGGTCAGGGCGGCCAAAAATCCAAAAATACCACATGGCCATTGCCACGAAAAAGGCAATACATATTGCAATCCCATATGCTCCCTCGCTATCCCCCTTCCCTGTCAATGGCCATGGGGGCTGAAACACGGAAACTCAGCATTAGCTTGCCCGTTACCAGGAAGAAGCATCACATATAGTAATTCCCAATGTCTTTTGCTAATTTTCTTCTCGTCAATGGTCAGGGGGGCTAAAACACATAAATAAGGTGTAGCATTGACCATTGACAAAAAGAAAATCACCAAAAGACGGGGCTAAACCATGGAATGTAGGGAGTCCCCATCACAAACACAAGACGCATCCCACTTACACAAAATCACAAAATAGGGAAAATTCCAAGACCCAATGCATGCAAACCAACTCACCCCAAGATCTAAAAATAAATACAAAGGCAAGTGCTTATCGATAAGCTCCCACTTACCGATAAGCCAGGGGTTAATGTAGGTACATAGTGGTCACTAAGACCCTTAGAGTACAATAGGTGTCAAACCAACACTACATGGATGCCTACGATGAATCCAGAACCCATCGCACGATTGTGATGAGTTCATCACAAATCCGCGATTGCGATGAACTCACACCCGGGATAGGTCACGATGAACTTCAGCTAGCACGGATCTGCAATAAAGCTAAGACACACACGGGTTTGTGATGAACCCGGACACGCATAAAGCTGTGATGAACCTGGCACCCTTACAGAACCGCGGAATCATGGTAGAATGGGAATAGACACCGGTTACACGTACATCTTTAAGTTACGTGTGCGGGTTCAATAAAATATGCTCACCAAATGATGACATCACCCACGCCACGTCAATATAACAGGGTCACATATAGAGAGAATCTGGAAGGGATAGGATTCTCTAATAATGATCCCTTAATAGTCAAACTAAAGGAAATATCTCCTTCCCTAATAGAAAGGATTCCCTATCCTAATAAGAAAGAATCTCTTCCTTGATAACTTTAACTTTCTCTCTATAAAAGGGAGAGAACAATCCTTCCCCAAGGAGACAACACAATCACAATCCAGACCTAGGGTTTCTCACAAGGGATGTCCCTTCTCTCCTCTCCTCTCCTCTCTTCCTCACCTCCTCTCTCATTCCCATCACCATCTCCGGACCTTCGAAGACTGACCGACTTCCAGGAGTCTACGATGATTACAAGGAGTAGTCGCTTATGCCACCCTTTCTTTGCTAGGGTGTGGCAGGTCTTCGATGTAAACCATTCTCCTCGTAGTGTCCGTTGCACCAACCAGCTTCGAAAGCACATTGGCCTCAGTGTTCTCAAACCTTGGCACTTACTGGATGTACCAAGTTGGAAATTGGGCAGGAGCTCTCTAACCTTGGCCAGGTAGGCCAACATGGCGGGCTCCAGGGCCTCATACTCCCTATTCACCTAGTTTACCACTAACTATGAATCACTGCACACCATGAGATTCACATCGACCTCCTTCGCTAGCAATAGCCTGGTTATCAATGCCTCATATTCAACTTCATTATTCAATGCTCTGAATGCGAACTAGAGGGCATACTCTAGCTTCACCTTGCTAGGTCCATAGAGGATCAACCCATCTCCACTTCCACGCTGGTTGGATGAACTATCCACATGGATGATCCAAGGCTCCTCATCCTAAGTCAGGACGGGTGCCGCATTGGTTGATGCCTCCGAGGTGGTCACAAGCTTGACAACTTTAGGGGTCGGCATGCGGAACATACACTCGGTGATGAAATCAGCTAGGACCTACACCTTGATCATTGGGCACGGCTCAAACCGGATATCGTACTCGCTGAGGTCAATTTCCCATTTTGTCAGCCTACCTGAGACCTTAAACTTTTGGGGGACTTGCCTAAGGAGTTGATTGGTCAAGACTACGACAGTGTGGTCCTGAAAGTAAGGTTGTAACTTATAGGTTTCTAGCACCAGCAACAAGGCCAAGGTCTCGATGTTTGGATACATGGTCTCTGTGGCATGCAGGACTTTGCTCATGTAATAGACAGGTCATTTCACCTTGTCTACTTCTTGGATAAGGACCGAGTTGACTACCTCGTCAGTCGTAGAAAGGTAGAGTTTAAGCTCATCTTTGGGTTCGGGCCTAGCTAGAAAAGGTGGGCAACTGAGGTACCTCTTGAGCTCATCAAACGTGAGCTGACACTCTTCAGTCCACTCAAAGTCTTGATTTTTCTTTACATCCTTAAAAAATGGAAGGCATTGCCCAACCAACTTAGACATAAATCAATTCAGGGCAGCTATCTGACTTGTTAGTCTTTGTACCTTTTTTATTGTTTTAGGAGGTCGCATATCTAGAATGGCCTGAATTTTTTTCCAAGTTGGCTTCGATGCCACATCGGTTCACTATGTACCCGAAGAACTTGCCCAATGTGACTCCGAATATGCACTTGTTCGGATTGAGTTTCATATTATATTTTCTTAAGATGTAAAAACACAACCTAGGTCAGAAATCAAAGAGTTTGAAAATTGAGTTTTTACTACCATATCATCAGCATAAGCTTCAATTTTATTTCCAATTAAATCAGCAAAAATTTTATTTACAAGGCACTAGAAGGTCGCTCTAGAATTATTTAAACGAAAGCACATAACTTTGTAACAGTACAAGCCCTTCTTGGTTACAAAAGAAGTTTCCTCTTCATTAGCCGGATCCATCTGGGTTTGGTTGTAGCCAGAGTATGCATCCATGAAACTCAATATTTTGAACCCCGAGGTCGCATCTACCAAGCAATCACTTCTAGGGAATGGGAAGTTGTCCTTTGGGCAGTCTCTGTTGAAGTCGGTGTAGTTGATGCACATGTGCCACTTGCTGTTGGTTTCCTTCATGAGCACTATGTTGGCAATCTAGCTCGGGTATTGGACCTCTCTAATGAAGTCTGCAGTGAGGATCTTCTCGACCTCCTCATCTACTATCCTCCACCACTCTTGGGTGAGGTTTCTTTTCCTCTACCGGACTGGTCTGACTAAAGGGTCAACATTTAGTTTATGAGTTATGATAGAGGGGTCTATGCTGGGCATTTTTGCTGCTGACCAAGCAAAAACATCTAAATTTTCAATTAAAAAACTTACTAGGTTAGAGCGCAATGGTTCCACGAGGTGAACTCTCTCATCTGTGTTCTTTTGGCGGCGGTTCCAAGTCGATGTCGATGGCCTACTTTCCTTTGCCCTTTAGTGCGGCCATGTAGCACTTATGAGACTCGAGGTGGTCGCCTCGCACCATCCTTACTTCATAAGACGTCAAAAACTTTATTGCTAGATAGTAGGTCAACACCACTGCTCGGAGGGTGTGGAAGTAGGTCAGCCCAAAATGGTGTTACAGGGTGATGAGGTCTCGACCACTTGGAAATCGTGATCGAACCGTACCGAGTTTGGCATTGAGCCTATCGTTACTGGCACCCTCACTCGGCCTAAGGGCCTTACTACTTCTCTACTAAAGTTGACCGAGGTGACATCGACCGACTACAGATCCTTCCTTTTGAGCTCCATCCATTCAAATGCCTCTAGGAAAATGATATCAGCCAAGCTTCCAGAGTTGACCAGAATCCGCTTTTCCTTGAAGTCATTTATTACCAACTTGACCACGAAGGTGTCATCGTGCAAATACTAGATCCCACAAGTGTCATCCTCGATAAGGTAAATCACCTCCTCCATATGAGGGCACTTCAGCGGGTTTTCGTACTCGTGCTCGAGCTCCTAAACTGAATTTCTCACCGTTAAGGTGCTGCATCCTACCATTATTGATCCACCTGTAATCATGTTAATGACACCACGGACGGGCCGCTTTGCTACTGCTGGGTCTCAGGGAGGCTGGTCTTTGTTATGGTCCCTACTCAATTGTGGCACCTCTCTCGGCTGGTTGACAGGTCAGCTTTGGTCCTCCCTCTTGATGAACTACTTTAGATACCCTTAGAGGATCAAGTCCTCGATCTTGTCCTTGAGGTTGCGATAGTTCTCTGAATCATGGCTGATGTCTAGATGGAAGTGGCAATACTTATTGGGATTCCTATTAGCAGGGTCTCCTCTCATTCGGGGTGGCCATCTGACATACTCGACCATCTTGATGTGCATCAATATCTCCCCCCTCTTCACATTTAATGTAGTGCAGTTTCTATTTTGGATGGAGGGAGTGCGTGAACATCGTTCAGAAGACTGATTGCTTCTGTGCGGAGACCTATTTCTTATCTATGGCGACCTATTGCATTGGTTGAGAGGGACCAACTATACCTCAGTGACTTGCTTTTCTAGTGCTGCTTGCTACTCCCCGACTTGTCCTCTGACCTCTTCTGCTTGTCGCTCAGCTCTAACCAGGATCCGAGCGCCTCTTTGGCCTTCAAAAACTTGTCTGCTTGGTTGAGGAACTCTTCCATAGAGGCCAGAGGGTTCAACTCGACCTCGCAGCACAAGTCCGAATGTAAGACGCTGTTGATCACTGTGGTGAGTTGGATGGCTAGGTCGAGGTTAGTAATCTGTAGTTGGTCTAGGTCGAATGTTTTGATGTAGTCCCAAAGCTTATCATTTGGTCGTTGTACAAAATTCAACATGTTAGACAATTACGCCCTTAACTTCAATCGGATTGATATACTTATTGACATTTATGGTAAATGAATAAAGTGCGTAATTGATTCATGTTATTTTGGTCTGTTTTTGTGTGATACCCTTAAATTGGATACTTATGAGACTCGTGTTAGTTTAGAATCTTCACAGTCGTTCGATAGATTTGGGGAGATTTATCTTGCCAAAGCTGACATTGATGTGCCGCCAAGTGGGTTGGGGTGGCTTGTCTCAGCTGCCAGGGTGAGACCTGAGGTACAGGTAGTGTAGGTTTTCTTGAAACCTTGAACCAGACCAAATTCCAGTATTGCCCTGGACCTTGGAGACAGATGGGCAAAACTGGAATGTTACACCTGACCCCTAGACTCGATTATGGTACTGCACTGGGTGTCGGATTGGGCTATCTTTGATATGCCAATCAGTGAGATCCTTGACCGGGTCAAAACCTGGGTATGTTGGGGCAGTCCAAGAACTCACCTGAGTGGGTGATCATAGTAACAGGATCAGCCCCTTTGTCAGACAAAGTGAAAGATCGGGGAATGCACTCTCTCTGATGGAAACCTAAACTACCGGTAGCTGATTTCAAATTGTTAAGATTTGTTTTGAAAAATATATTTATATAGAGATAGACATATATATTATGGTTTCACGAAATGTTTGCAAAATGTTTTAATTTTTGGGATCCATGTGAATAGAGAGTGCAACACTGTACCTTGCAGCCGAGGGAGAGGTCCTCTCTTGTCGTGCAGTGTTTGATCATTATGGGTTGAGAGGTTAAGTGTAAGACCATTAAGGGTTATACCTAGTCGGCTAATCTTGCATCTTCCCACAGTCCTTCGGCCTTCATAAGGTAGTTGGACCCAAGGACCATTTAGTGAAAATGTTGGGCCCATTAAGAGCCCATACTGATGGACTCAGGGGTTCACTGCGTTCTATAGTGAATTCAGCCAGGCCTTGTAACAAAGGCTGGGCTGAACCCATGTGGCTAATGTGTAGATCAATGCAAGGGTCCCATGCCATACAAAGAGAACCAAACTAGCTAGCATTTAAAGGGAAAGTGAGCTGTATGACCAAATGGTCCTAAAGCCCATTTCGAACTAGGCTTAAGTAAGTTAATTAAAAGGGGGTGAATTCTGGTTTATAATCTGATTAGGATTAGTTAAAGGATAAGATAAGTCTTATCCATTTAAGAGTCCAGATCCAAATATCAGATTTGGATCAAGAAACTCTTTTCTAATTGGATTAGGAAGCTGATCCAAAGAAGGCTATAACTAGGGGGCGAATTCACCAGTTTATGCACTCAGCAATCTACATAATTCTCCTCCAGTTCTTGCCGCTCCTACCTAGTTCGATTTCCACCTTTTGATCTAATCAAGAATAGTTCTTGATGTTGTTTCTTGCTAGAAGAAACAATCTAAAGTCGTGCTCACCAGCCCCTTGCGTGATTCTTGCTGGAAAATTAGGGTTCTTGCTGAAGAACCACTTTGCTGATCCAGGCTCACCATAAGCTGTGTCATCTTTAGTGGAGGCGGGTTTTGGTCACATCTTTGGGCATGAACAACTATGTTGGGAGTTATTGTTATTTCGTATCAAATATATCCCTACTTGCTTCCTTTCGGTTTCAGATCAGGTCCAGTTTGTTTCAAGAACGAATCTTGAAAATGTAGTTTTCGAAATTAGGGAATAGGATTCTCGAAAGGGAGAAAGAAAATTTTTGAAATTTCGCCCAACCTCCCCACAAGGTTCGGCCATCCATATGATGGATCTCCCTTACCTTTAGTGGTATCAGAGCCAGGTTCAAGTCTTGAACCAAAGTTGGACCAAATCTAGATTTGCGCAAATGGGAAAAAGGTGTTCTACCCAATTTGCGCAATTTACAATTTTTCTGGGAATTGGTTCCCATTTTTTGGGCATATGGTCTAAAAATTAATTCTTTATTTATCTGCAATAATTATAGAACTGTTATATTTTTATTTCTTGAATTTTGGGTTGTTCATATGGTGGAGATCAAAATCTTTATTGGCGCCAAGAATTTGCACACCCTACTATATTATTCTATTCAATTCGGTCTGTAAATAATTTTTTTTTTTAGATGAAATATATAGGATTCATTCTGATGTAAATTAATAAAGAAAATAGGTTTTTCTATTTTTTTCATTGGAAGAGATTTTGGTACGCATGGAGAAAACCCATTCGTAGATACTAGATCTGCAACCTGCGATAACCTGCAGACCACAAACAACCCTCTGATTATTGTCTTACTGATCGGCTGCAATTAATTTTCAGATCATAACCTTGAATTGGATCTTGCAATAGACACCAAACCCTAGGCCGATTTGACCCAGATTAGACCAAATTGGTTGGGCTGAATCTGTGGTTCAATAGGGACTGTTCTTAGCCCTAAAATTTTATTATGGGCCAGGGGTTTGATGGCCCATTGCAGGATGCAATTCGGCCCACCTTGTAAAAACCCACTTTTATTAAGCTATAACTGCATCAACCCTAATTTAGCATAAATGCTATATGATAATGTTATACGATAATGTTATATGTAAAAACCATATACCTAGATAATTTTATATGATAATGTTATAGGCTTTAATGGGCTGATACTGATTTAACCTAATTAATTTAGGGTTTTGTAGATGATTTAATTGATTGGATCAATTATGTGATTGTTTCATGCATGTGATGTGTGATGTGTGATGTGCTACGTACATGGGCCATAAGCACTTGGCCCATGTTAATTCGATAGTGGCTCTTTCATACACCATGGTTGAATGCACATCATTACCATGGTGTCCTTAAGATTATTGGATGATCTCCCTTCTTGATGGGCCCTACATCAGCTTTCTCTACAAGATGAATCGTGCAGAACCCTAGCCCGTTTAGGGCCCATCTGAATTTGACTTTAAGAAAGTCAGTGGGAGCCACTTTGGTTTGACCTAAATAAGAACTAGGGCGTAATTACTCATTCCCTCTAGCAAAATATAAGTGCATGTGATAGGGAGATTCATATGATGAACTCTCTAAAGGCCTTCCATATGTAGCATGAACATGGGCTTATCAGTAACGAGGAGATGCACCATAAAATTGGGCTATCCATTTGCTGGTGAGTCTGTTGGATTGTTTCATAAGATGATAGGGGCGTCATAGACCGATGTGGGAAGGGTCTATCCTAAAATGGAAGACTCTCTCACGTTACCTTGGTGTTCACAAATATGATGGGTAAGCACTTATTGGACAGAAAGGTTTAACCTAAAATGGCAATGAACCTTGTCTAATAGAGACCAAATGGAAAACTCATAAGATGAGTGGATATGATCCTTCACAAAAGGTGGTGGGGTTATGCAGCTGAAACAATTGGCTCAATGGACTATATGTGATTTCTCACATTTCCAGAAACATAATCGCATCTTCATCACTAAGATAGGAGGGAAATCTCAGAGATGGACAAATGGAAATGGAACATAGATTAAAATCCATTTCTATGTATTTAACATAAATCAATTTAGGTTGTGGACTAATAATCTACTTTGCCTTTATCAAAAATGGCAAATGGATAGTTTGCCAAATTGTTGGACGACAACAAGCTTAAGGTTCCAAACTATGCTAACTGGTTTCATAACCTTATGCTGGTACTAACGTCCGAGAAATTTGACAAGGTTGCTAAAAACCCTGCTCTGGATTGTCCGGGTGATAGGGCTTCTGAGGCCCGTAGGAAGGAATATCAAGAATGGGAAGAGAAGAACTCTCTTGCTCGATGCTACATCATAGTCTCCCTCGATAATCTGATACAAAGACAATTCAATTAGATCGAAGTGTCCAAGGATATCCTAGATAGTCTGAGGATGATGTATGAAGAGCAGAATCGTTCTACTCGACAAAAGGTCTTAATGTTGTTTATGACAATTAAAATGACTGAGAGCCAAATGATTCCTGACCATTGTCTAAAGATGATAGGCTACATCAATGAGTTGGAGGCTCTCGGGTCAGGGTTTGATCATGTCACCAAAGTTGATGCCATCCTAAACTTCTTTCCTCCCTCATTCAATCAGTTTATCATGAATTATAACATAAATAAGCTAAATGTTAGCCTTCAGGAACTCAACAATATGTTGCAAAGGGCTGAAGAACTGATTAAGAAGGACAAACTGATAGCCATGCTTGTTGAAGGTCGTAATTCGAGTAAGAAAAAGATGACGGCAAAAAAAAAAAGCCTCAGAAAAAGGTTATCAAGCAAAAGGCAAAAGAAGGATAAGACATCGGATGCTTGTCACTTTTGTAAATAGACCGGCCACTAGAAGAGGATTGTCCTAAGTATCTGGAGACCAAGAAACAAGGTAATTTTGAATCTTTTATCATAGAGGCCAATTTGTTGGTCACTTCTGCTTCCTGGTGTATTGAATCTGGGGCTTCTACTCATGCATATAACACATTACAGGGGTTCAAGACAAGTAGAAGACTGAGTGACGGAGAAGTTACGCTCTACTTGGGGACTTCTACAATAGTTGCAACTACAGCCATAAAAACAATAGAATTAGTTTTCAGAGAAGGAATCATTGTACTTAAAGATTGTCTTTATGTACCTACACTTAGAAGAAATTTGATTTCAGTTTCAAAATTGTCCATGGATGGTTATTCTATTTTGTTTAGTAATCTGATTACTATTAAACGAAATAACAAATTCCTCGCACATGGAGAACTTGAGAATGGTCTCTATGTTCTCCATCCTTCTCTGAAAACAAACTTAACTGAAACTACGTCGGAAATAATCCCCATGAAGAGAACACGTGAAATAGTTAATCCCACGTGCCTGTGGCATTACCGACTTGGCCACATTAACATAGATCGTATCACAAGGTTGGTAAAGGATGGTCCTTTGGATTTTCTAACTATAGAAGGTCTTCCAACCTATGAACCTTGCCTTCAGAGTAAGATCACGAAACAGCCATTTACAAGTAAGTCTGAAAGATCAACAAGCATGCTTAACCGAATACATACTGATGTATGTGGTCCCCTGAATGTTAGAACACGTAATTAGCATGCTTATTTTATAACATTTACCGATGATCATTCACAGTATGGTTACGTGTACCTAATGAGACATAAGTCTGAATCCTTTGAAATGTTCAAGGAGTTCAGAAAAGAGGTTGAGAAACAGTTGGGGAGACAAATTAAAGCCCTTCGATCAAATCGATGAGGTGAATATCTCTCTGACGAATTCAGGGACTACTTAAAGGACAATGCAATTGTTTCACAGTTAGCTCCTCCTGTTACACCACAATTAAATGTTGTGTCAGAAAGAAGGAACCGGACTTTATTAGACATGGTTCGATCACTTCTCATACACTTGAAACTACCTACATCCTTTTGGGGGTACACATTAGAGACTGCGATACACGTGCTGAACTGGGTTCCAACCAAATCCGTTCCTAAGACTCCATATGAGCTATGGACTGGTAAGAAACCAAGTGTGAGACACTTGAAGATTTGGGATAGTCCAACACATGTTAAAAGAACAAGTGCTGACAAATTGGAATCCAAGACCAGTCGTTGCCTATTTGTAGGCTACCCCAAAGGCTCTATAGGATATTTATTCTATGACCCAAAAGAGAAAAATGTGTTTTGCAGTTGAAATGTCCATTTCTTGGAAGAAGATTACATCCTGAATAATCATCATCAGGATGTTGTTCTTGATGAGGAGAGCTTAGGGGTAGTGGGAGATGTCTCACAAGCTTCAAAAAATAACCAACCTAGAAGGTCTACCCGGGTATCCAGGCCTCCATTTCGTTACGGCTATGACCAAGAAAGTTGGTGAAAGCCACAACCAGTGAGGAAGACCCCGTGACTTATATGGAAGCTATGTTGCACATAGATTCCTTGAAATGGGTAGACACCATGAAAGCCGAGATGGACTCGATGGAGACCAACAAGGTCTAGACTCTTGTAGACCTGCCCCTGGGGTGAAAGCAATTGGATGCAAGTGGATTTACAGGAGGAAGAAGGGCCCAGATGGTAACGTTGAGACCTTTAAAGCTTGTCTTGTTGCGAAAGGGTATACTCAAAAAGAGGGAATCGACTATGAGGAAACCTTTTCGCCAGTGGCCACGCTTAAGTCTATTAGGATCTTACTAGCTATAGCAGGATACCATGATTACGAGATTTGGTAAATGGATGCCAAACCTGAATAGAAATCTTACTAAAGATATCTATATGCAGCAACCGCAAGGTTTCATAGTTACAAGTCAGGAACACAGGGTGTGTAAACTCAATCGATCCATATATGGACTTAAGCAAGCTTGTAGGAGCTATAACATCCGGTTTGACTTTACTGTTAAACAATTTGACTTTGAGCAAAATCTGGATGAGCCCTATGTTTACAAGAAGACAGTGGGAGATAAGATTACATTCCTAGTTCTGTAGTAGATGACATTCTACGCATTAGGAATGACATAGGAATGTTAACTACGATGAAAGTATGGCTTTCACAGCAATTCTCCATGAAAGATCTTGGAGAAGCCTCCTACATCTTGGGACTTCGACTCTATAGAGATAGATCGAAGAGGATAATAGGATTATCCCAGCCTACTTACATTGGCAAGATTGTCAAAAGATACGGTATGGAGAGCTCCAAGAAAGGAAATGTTCCTTTCAGGCACGAAGTCATTCTCTCCAAGGTAATGTCTCCCAAGACTCTCGAAGAGATTGAGAGCATGAGAGAAACTCCCTATGCCTCAGCCATAGGGAGCAATGTATGCCATGCTATGCACTTGGCCTGATATTGCTCAGGCAGTGAGTGTGGTAAGTTGGTTCCAGTCTAACCCAGGTCAAGAGCATTGGACAGTTGTAAAACACATACTAAAATACCTTCAAAGGACAAAAGAGTTTTGTCTCGTATTCGATGGTAATTCACTACAAATCTAGGGGTATACTGATGTCGATTTCTAATCAAACCCAGATGATAGAAAGTCTACATCCGGTTACATCTTCATGATGGGGTCCTGTGCAGTCAATTGGAAGAGCAGCAAACAAGGGTCCACCGTAGATTCCACAACCGAGGCCGAATGCATTGCCGCAAGTGAAGTTTCCAAGGAAGCCGTTTGGATGACGAAGTTCATTCAAGGATTAGGAGTAGTTCCATCCAACACACCACCCATTCCACTATTGTGTGACAATACTGGAGCCATTACTCAGGCTAAGGAGCCACAAGCTCACTCAAAGTCGAAGCACATCGAGAGGAAGTACCATGTACTACGAGAGATTGTTGGTAGAGGGGACATCCAGATTTAGAAGGTAGCATCAGTGGAGAATGTAGCAGACCCATTAACTAAGCCACTGACACAGAAAGTATTTGAGAAACATGTGGAAAGTATGGGACTCCATCTTGTACCCGATTGGACCTAAGTGTAAGTTGGAGCTGTTAAACAGTTATGCCCTTAGCTCCAATTAGATTGATGTACTTATTAACATTTATTGTAAATGAATAAAGTGCATAATTGATTCATGTTATTTTGGTGTGTTTCTGTGTGATACCCTTAAACTAGACACTTATGAGACTCATGTTAGTTTAGAATCTTCATAGCCGTTCGGTAGATTTGGGGAAATTTATCCTGCCAAGGCTGACATTGATGTACCGCCAAGTGGGTTGGGGTGGCTTGTCTCAGCTGCCAGGGTGAGACTTGAGGTACATGTAGTGTGGGTTTTCTTGAAACCTTGAACCATACCAAATTCTAGTATTGCCCTAGACCTTGGAGACAGATGAGCAAAACTGGAATGTTACACCTAACCCCTAGACTCGATTATGGTACTACACTAGGTGTCGGATTGGGCTGTCTTTGATATGCCAATTAGTAAGATCCTTGACTAGGTCAAAACCTGGGTATGTTGGGGCAGTCTGAGAATTCACCTGAGTAGATGATCATAGTGACAGGATCAGCCCCTTTGTCGGACAAAGTGAATGATCGGGGAATGCACTCTCTTTGATGGAAACCTAAACTGCCGGCAGTTGATTTCAAATTGTTGAGATTTGTTTTGCAAAATATATTTATATAGAAATATACATATATATTATGGTTTCACAAAATGTTTGCAAAAGGTTGTAATTCTTGGGATCCATGTGAGTAGAGAGTGTAACACTGTACCTTGCAGTCGAGGGGGAGGTCCTCTTTTGTCGGGCAGTGTTTGATCATTATGGGCTGAGAGGTTAAGTGTAAGACCATTGAGGGTTATACCTGATGGGTTAATCTTATATCTACCCGCAATTCTTGGGCCTTCATAAGGCGGCTAGACCCAAGGACCATTTAGTATATATGTTGGGCCCATTAAGAGCCCATATTGATGGACTTAGGGGTTCACTGTGTTCTACAATTAATTCAGCCAGGCCTTGTAACAAAGGCTGGGCTGAACCCATGTGATTGATGTGTAGATCAAAGCTAGGGTCCCACGCCATACAAAGAGAACCAAACTAGCCAACATTTAAAGGGAAAGTGAGTTGTATGACTAAATAGGCCTAAAGCCCATTTCGAACTGGGCTTAAGTGAGTTAATTAAAAGGGGGCAAATTCTAGTTTATAATCTGATTAGGATTAGCTAAAGGATAAGATAAGTCTTATCCATTTAAGAGTCTAGATCTAAATATCAGATTTGGATCAAGAAACTCTTTCATAATTGGATTAGGAAGCTAATCCAAAGAAGGCTATAAATAGGGGATGAATTCACTAGTTTATGCACTCAGCAATCTACAGAATTCTCCTCCAATTCTTGCCTCCCCTAACCAATTTGATTTCCAGCTTTGGATCTGTTCAAGAATAGTTCTTGATATTGTTTCTTACTAGAAGAAATAATCTAAAGTCGTGCTCACCAGCCCCTTTCGTGATTCTTGCTGAAGAATTAGGATTCTTGCTGAAGAATTAGGATTCTTGCTGAAGAACCACTTTGCTAATCCTGCCTCACCATAAGATGTGTCATCTTCAGTGGAGGTGGGTTTTGGTCACCTCTTTGGGCATGAACACCTATGTTGGGAGTTACTGTTATTTCATATCAGGTATACCCCTACTTGCTTCCTTTTGGTTTCAGATCTGGTCTACTTTGTTTCAAGAATGAACCTTGAAAATGCAATTTTCTAAATTAGGGAATATGATTCCTGGATTGGAGAAAGAAAATTTTTGAAATTTCTCCCAACCTCCTTGCAAGGTTCAGCCATCCATATGATGGATCTCCCTTCCCTTCACAACAAATAGATCTCCCTTCCTTGGAAGGTGGTTGGAAAATCCATGCAGAGGCTTGCATCATTTGCCCCATGTAGCTGCATCAAGGCCTGGAACTATCGAGGTGGTCATTTGGGTCAGTTGTCACATCGTAGGATTCCAAGATGGGGCCTTGAAGTCTTTAGGCCACATGGCCGTGAGGATCTTGGCAGCCAATAGCGATGTGTAGGACCCGGCTGCACCGACGAGGTGCCAATCTGCCTTGCCTACTTCTTCTTTTCTTGTTTCTTCTCCGCCTCATTATCATTCGGAGTGAGGTGACTCCTTCCTATGGTGTGGCATATGCATCTGCGGCACCTCCTTCGGGACCCTTCAATCAAGCTAGGGGCCTCGATCCCGATTGGTGTTGTGGCCTGGCTCAGTTCCTCTATCTAGACCTAGTTTTGGTTGTCGGGGCGATGAGGTGGGTCAGGTACGGGCTTCTGGTTTTGGTTGTCGGGTTGTTGATTCTGGCTCATTCTGGCATTCTGGTTCTGGCCTACGTGTTGGTTCTGTTGCTGCTGCTATTGTTGTTGTTGCTATTACATCCCTGCCAGGGTGGCAAATCGTTCTTCCCATGTCCTCATCTGCGAGTTCATCCCGTAGACATACTGCATCAATTCATTGAATTGACACACATCGATCCCAATAGGAGCTGCTGAGGGATCAACTGGAGGGAGAGGTGCGTTCATGCTAGGCAAGGGAAAGAAAGGATTTTTCATGACGGGGATACCTGACAAGGTTAGGGGCAAGTTGAACTGCCCGATAGTCACATAAGGAACCTCAGGGTGTACTGGAAGTTGGTCCTGCCCCCTGTGATTGAGTTCTTAACAGGGTTGTCGATGGGAGCATTGCTAGATGATGCCATTGAAGATATGTTTTAGGAAAGGTTGTGAGAGCATGACTTTTTGTGTAACGATTCTCACAAACAACGCCAATTGATGATGTGCGATTTGGTGCTCCCTGCTAGCAGACAGCTTGGACGTTGGACTAAGTAGGTCTTCTGGTCGAGCTTTAAGGAAAATAACATAGTGTCCGAGTTACTTTACCCAGGGTAGGTACTTTGATGCTTAAGTTAGCGAACTAGATATGTGATTGCTAGAATGTAAGAGAGCTAGAGTGCTTGAGAGCTAACTCACGTGTGCCTTCTGAGGTTGGAGGTGAGACCCTTATATAGGTGGGTTGTCATGGGCCTCAAAAAACACATCCCGTTTGGTTCCACGTTGAAGATGGACTCTGTGTAAGCGAATAGGGTTTATCCAATCGCACCCAAAGCGGGTGGGGTGATAACCGGCTCTTTCGATGTTGCGTCGTGATCCCGGGGAAGTCATAGATCATAACCCTTTTAAGGAGGAGGACGCCCAGTAGGTCGCTAGTTGAACTCAGGTTAGGTCGGCAAAAGTAGCTGACCTCTCATGCCGACTTGATGTCTTGTCGGGGCCTAGGTAGTCCAATGGAAGCAGGTTGCCTCTTACACCGACCTGAGGTTCCATCTAGTTGTTTGCATTTCGGTCTACCAGGGTGGCCTTGAGGTCACTGATGTACTTGTGAAGTATCTGAAGTTATCTACTTACATGGTGCTGAGGTGTCACCTAGTTGCTTTGCGATGCCACGTGTCATAGTGTCGTTGGAGGGCCAAATTACCCCTCATCAGATGTCTTCAATAAATAAGTACCCCTGATCCCATTACAAAACATTAAAAAAAGGGAAAATTAGGGCTTTAACATTATCATTAACTTTGGAAAATAGGGATGAGGTTAACTTGCTCGCCTCAAGCTAGTAGCATCTCCTTTCAATGATGCACAACCACCAAATGTCGTAAGCGGTAGAGTTGTCAAACTGGTCATGTTGGGCTGGCATGGCATGGCCTGGGTGTGGCCCGCTCAAAGTGCAGTTTGTGCCTCTCTCCCTTGGGATAATTTGGGGGGTCAGCCTAGCACGGCCCACGGCTCGAGCCCGTGTGGGCCGGTCCGCTATCGTGCCGGGCCGCGGGCCTGGGATGTGCGGGCCACAAGCCATCCTATGGGCCTGAGCCATGTTGGGCCGTGTCTGGGCATGGGCCGAATCGAGCCAAAAAGGCCTAGACTTTTCTTTTTTTTTTTGCTAACTTTCCTTTGGGCTTTGTCTGCTTTGGGAACAAAATGAAAAAATAAAAAATCTAACAAAGAAATAAAAAAAAATACTTACCAAAATACAAAATGGACAACAAATTGGAAAAAAATAGGAAATTATTTCATTTAAAATATAAAAAATTACAAATTGAAAATAAAAAGTTACATTGTTGAAAAGTTAACAAATAATTTAAATAAAATTGAAAAAAAAAATACTCAATCTCCTTGATGTTAATCATCTGCTTCATCAGGTGTAGTAGTGTCATGCCCTTCTTTGTCTTGTAATTTATCCTCAACACCCAACAAATCTTCAAAGTAGATGTCTTTTTCTTGTTTCTCATGGAAGAGCAAATGTCAAGTGGCTAGTACCACCCTTGCTATTGAAGATAAAGTCAATCCTACATTTTTGGAAAATGACTCTTTTTCCCTTCTCCTCAACCTCCTCTATTTTAAATATTTTCCAAATCGGGCTAGTGAACTTACTATTGGAGAATTGGTTTTGGGAGGAGCCGACCATTAATTTTAATTCTAAAAAAATAAAAATTAATTTAATTGCACTTACTCAGATGGTCGGATTACCAATTTAGAATCTCAACTTGATTTCAATGGTTGAAGCCTCTTAAAACCTCCTAAATGGATAAATTTCTAAGTGCCTAACCACATAAGTGTATGACAGGCAGTATGACAATATGAGACTGTATGAGAATTGAGATGAGAGACTAAGAGAGTATGAGAATTGAGAAGAGAATTGCTGAATTGGTATGATTAGAATGTTGGACTAGTGTGGAGCATAAGGTTAATTATAAGAATTGAAAATAATTCAATTACCCAAAATACCCTAAAAACTAGTTGTTTCTTAGTTGTTGGGAGGGGTATTTTGATCATTATAAAGTCATTTGTCACTTTACCTAAATATCCCCTAAACTAGCTGTTATATAGTTGGCATTATTGTCATTTTATCTCCCCCCAAAGCCAAAATACATAAATACCCCCATATAGCTACTGGGGTATTTCTGTATAAAAACCCCCCAAAAAGTTGAAACTAGTTGTTGGGGGGGGGGGGGGTCTCCAATGGCTAGTTCTTCGGGTGGGCTTGTGGGTCAGGCCATGCTAGCCTGTAGACCACGGGTGGCACGACACGAAAATGTGGACCGTGTCTGTCCGACCCGTGGACCTAAAACCCCAAGCCCGACATGGCCTATACAATCATGTTGTGTCGTGGCACGACCCGTGAACCATCGGCCCGGGCCGGCTCAAAATCGTGTCGAGCCACAGGCAGCATAACCCGATTTACATCTCTACATAGCTATCATTGGCATTTGATATGGACTAATCTGGGTTTGGGGTTTCATCAAGACGGAGAGATGTGGAACTATTCACTTGCCAAACTAAGTTGACTAACCCTTTCAAGTGACTTAATCCGAAAGGGTAAGATGATTATTTCCTAATTTGTTTCATTTTTATTTTTTCATGTTATTTTTCCGCTAATTTAGCCCAAGGGTAATGTGACAATTTGTCTTTCACATCATGATTTAACGGAAATCTCGATGGGTGTTTGGCAGCGACGACGCCATGTAGGCATTACATCAGAAAAAGCGGTGCTTCAAAAAACATCTTATTTGGTATTGTTTTTTCATAAATAAACATTGCTTCAGACCATGCGTTGGAAATTGGGAAAGTGTGGTATGAAGCGACACCAAATTTGACGTTTTCTCAAACAGCAGCTCATTGCTGCTAGCGGTGCAATGATGTGGCATCATCTTGGATGTTGGATAATATGACCAATGCTGAAAATAGTTCTATAACACTGGTACCAAACAAAACCAGTGTTGTTTTCCCAAAAAACAACCTATGTGGTAGCATCACTTCCAAAAAAATAAATAAATAAGCATTGTTTAACAAATCACACATGCCCAGCACCACTTTTATGAGAAAATGGTGCGGTGTTCCTAACACCGATGACAAACACCTACTCAAATGTTAGAAAAACTAAAGGGTACAGTTAGTCAATTTTTGAATACTCAAGGGTAGTTTAAGAGAATTCCCCTATTGTTAAACACTATTACTGGAGTCTCGAGATTCAGTTTTGTAATTTGGGGTTTTGGCACCATCGTCATTTTCGCCAGTTGTTACTTCACCAGACATTAGGGTTTCTGGTTGAACTACCCTTGGAAAGCAATGGTAAAGCAGCCCGAGAAGCTTCATCATGGCCATGATTAGTCATTGTTGTTTGATTCAGAGGAGTCATCACCATCAGCTATTAAGGCGATGGTTTACCGACTCTTTGGGAGGTAGAAACCTGTGCACAAGGTCTTCGGTGAGGAAAACCTGTTGATGCTTTCTTGTGGAGAGTTAAGAAAGGTGAAGACAATAACCTTGCAAGAATGGGTTGAATTTCATTAATCTTAAGTGTTTGTACGAGAGTGATTATATACAAAACAATAATAATTACAAGTATAGAAACAATGAATTAAGGAAAGTGCTCTAGCAAGCAAACTTCCTAAGAGGAGAGTTTCCTTTTTGCTCTAATTAGCCTCTCTATAGTAGGTGCTCTTTGTATAGTAGCTGCTCCATTTTTGGTAGGAAGACTAGAGCTCTCTTTGGTAAGAGATCTAGAGATCTCTTTGGTAGGAGGACTTGGGCTTCTTTTGGTAGGAGGACTAGGGATGGTCAGCTCCTCAATACGCCCCCTCAAGCGAAAGTGGGCTAGAAGCACATGAAGCTTGGACCGAAGCCACTTGAACCATTGAGAAGATAGGGACTTAGTGAAAATATAGCAACCTGATCTTGATTGGGAAGAAACCAAACCACCAAGGACTTCTTAAGAATAAGATCATGAAGGAAATGAAAATCGACCTCAATGTGTTTAGTACATGCATGAAAAATGGGATGAGTTGCAAGATACGTGGCTCCAATATTATCGCAGCGTAGAACCGGCTGCAACTGGTTTTGACTCCTAGATCAGAGAGAAGAGATTGCTACCACAAGCATTCTATAGTGGCACTAGCTAGAGCTCGAAATTCAGCCTTTGTGTTTAGCCAAACAATAGTAGGTTGTTTCTTAGCACTCCAAGGGACCAAGTGAGAACCAAGGAAAATACCATAACCTCTAGTAGAGCGTCTGTCATCCAGGCAGCCAACCTAGTCGGAATCAGAGTAAGTAGTCAAGGTTTCCAATGTGTGCCAAGAAAAATAAGCTAAAGTCAATAGTACCTTTGAGATATCTCAAGATCCACTTAACTGCTCCCTAGTGTTCATCAGTAGGGGCATGCAAAAATTGACATACTTTATTCACTGCAAAGGCCACATCCGGCCTTGTTAGGGTGACATACTAAAGGGCACCAACAATGCTCTAGTACTGAGTGGGATGAGATAATGGTTCTCCATGAAACCGTGAGAGGTGCGATGAGATGGCCATTGGACTGGAAACTGATTTGGCTACAGCAAGATAGGTCTTTAACAAGAGATCCAAAATATACTTATGATGAGATAATCCTATGGTATCACGATGACTTTCAATGCCAACAAAGTAGTGCAATGACCCCAAGTCTTTCAGGGCAAATGTCTGAGGCAAATCGTTAATAAGCTGAGAGACATGAGTAGAAGATGATCCAATAATAATAATATCATCAACATAAACAAGAATGTAAATAGTGATATGTTCCCTACTATATATGAATAGAGAGGGATCACACTGTGAACCACGAAAACCAAGATCATATAGTCAATTACTCAAACGATAAAACTAAGCCCTAGGGGCCTGTTTGAGTCCATAGAGAGCCTTGTGAAGTTTGCAAACATGATGTGGATGATTGCTATCCTCAAAACCTTTTGGTTGGCGCATAAAGATAGTTTCAATAATGAACCCATTAAGAAAAGCATTGTGGACATCCAATTGTCGAATGTCCCACACACGAGATACGACAATCATAATAACAGTGCGCACAGAAGCGAGTTTGACCATAGGACTGAAAGTCTCAATGAAGTCAACCTCTGGAACTTGTGTGAAGCTTTGAGCAATGAGATGAGCTTTGTAACGATCAATGGAACCATCAGGATGTCATTTGATTTTAAAAACCCATTTGGAGCTAACTACATTCACATAAGCATCATAGGGAACTAACTCCCAAGTACCACTTTGAATTAAGGCATGAAATTCGGCAACCATGGTAGAGCGCCAATGAGGAGACTTGAAAGCTTGTCCATAAGAAGAGAGGTTCTTCTTCATGAGTAGAAATATCATGAAGTAAAGTAGATGGAAGAGGATAACGAGTAGTAGTTAAAGCCTGAGCCGACCGAGACGTCATAAACCTTGTTTCCATGGAATGAGTGTCCACAGGGGGCTGTACAACTGGAGTTGCATCTAATAGTTCCTGAATAGGTCGAGTACACAGAACTAGTAAGGGTTCATCACTGAGGGAAGCTTCTTGTTCTAGCTCATGGGAAGAAGTAGCAGATTCCTCATTAGTAATAGATATAGATGGCAAGGGAGAGGAGGATACCTCAGTAACAACAGGAGCAGGACATGTGGTAGTGTCAATGGTGCCTAGAGAAGGAAGGATTACTCCAATGGGAGCAGCAGAGCTAGAAGGTGGTGATGACTTTATAGAACCGGGGAAGGAGTGTTCATCAAAGACAACATGCCGTGCAATTATTTCTTTCCCAGTAGTAGGGTTATAACAATGGTACCCTTTGTGATTGTGCTATACCCAAGAAATATACAAGGACCAGGATAAAAATCCATCTTGTGAGAATTATAAGGCCAAAGAAGAGGGTAACATTTACAGCTAAAGACCTTTAATATAGAATAATCTAGAGGTTTCCCAAATAATTTCTCATAAGGAGAGATATTACTAAGGCTCACAGTTGGTAGTCGAATGATAAGAAAGACTGCAGTTTCAACTACGTCTACCCATAAGGATTGGGGGAGAGAGGAGGATGCCAGTAGAGATAACGTGGACTCAATAACATGCCGATGTTTGCATTCAACATTGCTGTTTTGTTCATGCATATGGGGACAGCTGAGACGGTGAGTGATGCCTGCATTGTTAAGATAGCAAGAAAGACTATGAAATTCACCACTCCAATCACTCTGAAACATCTTGATTTTTGTAGAAAATAGGGTTTCCACATGGTTCTTAAATTTAAGAAAAGTATTAAACACATCCAACTTCCTCTCAAGAGGATAAATCCATGATAATTTTGAATAGGCATCCATAAATATAACATGATATCTATACCCTTTATTAGACAAAGTTGGGGCAGGTCCCCATACATTAGAAAAAAACAAATTCAAGAGGAGAAGAAAAATTTGTATCTAAAGAGGGTAAACTTAAATGATGGGTGTTACCCATTTGACAAGCTTCACACACAAAAGGATAATTAAGAGATCCTGAATACAATAAACTAAATTTAAAAATAATATTTTTCACAACTTTTAGGGCGGAATGACCAAGTTGTTGGTGCCACTTTGCCAAGGAAGTTTTCTCGCCTACAAAAGCTATCGAGTTCTCTGTCTTGTGCTGAATCGTTCCAAGAAACTGATAGAGTCCATCTCTACTTGGTCCTCGGAGTAAAACCCTCCCCGTATGGTCCTTCAAGACAAAGAATGGGTGAAACTCAAAATCAAATTATTATTCTTGGTAAATCTACTTATGGAGAGCAAAGTTTTAGTAAGAACAACAACATGAAAGATGTTATTCAAGGAAAATTGATTATGATTGAAAATTAGAGAACCCGACCCTGTATTGTTTATAATCAAACCTATGCCATTACCAATCTTGACTTGATCAGAACCTTGATATTCTGCTCTAACTTGCAGGTTATTAGCATTCATCCAATGTCATATGGTGCGTGGCACCACTATCCGGATATCAGATTGGGTCAAATCTAGACATAGATCCATTGTGTGATATTCCACCGTGGAAGGCTATAGGATCCGCTGGATGCGAGTTGTTCTCTCCTTGATATGAGAGATCATACCGTTTGTAACACTTTAGTGCTCCATGACTTGGTTTGTTACAAAGCTGACAAATAATATTGTTTCCTTTTCCACAACCTTGTCCATGTCCTGAGAGCTGGCCTCCACGCCCTCTACCTTTGCTACGATTGTTGCCACCCCTGCCTTGATTGCAAGATTTTTGAGAGTACTGAAAATTGTTAGTCAAATTTTTACTATTATTTGTTGCAATGTTTGCATTAGGATTTTCAGTGGAAAATTTGTGTTGTAAAAGCTAGGCTTCATGACTCAAAAGCAGTTCAAGAACATCACTAACACTGAGCTGATCTGCATCAGTTCAATTTGTTATTGCCATAATAAGAGATTCATACTCACTTCCTAAACCAGATAAAATATATAAAATCAGATCTTCTTTTTCTACTAGTTCTGATACTGCAAAAAGATTATCTACAATTGTTTTGGCTTTATGAACATAATCACTGATTGACAGGTTCTCTTTCTTGAGGTTCTGAAGTTGGTTCCTGAGTTGTAGTACCTTGGATGGAGAATGTGAAGAAAATGATCTCTCCAGAGCACTCCAGACTTCGGCAGCTGTAGAGAGTCCAACAACTTGTGTGCCAAAACTCTCTCAATTAGAGAAGCTACAAGCCAACTTAAGACCAACTAATCTAATTGTACCCAGGTAGAGAACTCTGGATTTAGAATTCTCTCACTGTTATCATTGGAGTCTGAAATCTCTTCTGAAGGAGGCTTGGCCAATCAATCAATCAGCCCCATCTGCTTGTGAGCTTGAAGTACTAGTAGTAGTTGGACTTTCTAGAGAAGAAAGTTGTCACCATTAAGCTTGATTGTCAGATAATGGGAGATATTGGGAATTGAATTGATGCTCATTGGTAGTGAAGAAATTTGGGAAGGAGTCGATCTTGAGCTCATTACTTCAGATGCAATGGTAATGTTGTAAGTCATGGCTTTGATACCAAGTTAAGAAAGGTGAAGACAATAACCTTGCAAGATTGGGTCGAATTTCATTAAATCTTAAGTGTTTGTACAAGAGTGATTATATACAAAACAATAAGGGTAAATTTCTTAAACTACCCTTATAGTTTAGTTAATTTACTAAGTATACCCTTACTGTTTGACTATTGTCTAATGCTACCCCTATTATTTCCAAAAATTACCATTACCGTTAAAATATTAACAGCAGGACTGAAATGTCTGTTTACCCTTACGTGAAAACTCCTATCTTCATCTTCCTCCACGCACAAGTCCCTCTCGCCCCTGTTTCATCATCGTCTTGGTGGATGGGCAGAGACCTTTAGGGTTTATCGAAGTCTCTGTCTTAGTGGGTGGAATTTTGTTTCAGAGAGAAACATGGTCATGCAAAAGTTGTTCAAGGATTCCTTAAAATCATTGGAAGCAGATATTCAGCATGCCAATACTCTGTAATTCTCATATTTTCTCTCTCCAAATTTGCATATTCTTTTCTAATTATTTGAAACATTATATCATTTTTTCTTTGCTTCAGCTGTTTGTATTTTGATATTCCTCTCCACCACCTCTAATTTCACGATATATGTTTTTCCAAGTGTTTCACCCCTAATTATGGTTTTGAAGGGGAAAGGGATGCAGAGCTTTGCCCCTTTTTACTTATATGTCGTTACAAATATATTATTGTACAGGGTTTTGTTTTTCTTTTTGCAATTCTTACTCAGTTCTGTTTCAATGTTTCTTTTGGTGTTCTAAATTTTGTAACTTTTGCTTCATTTCAATTTTAGTTATCTTCTCGGTGATATATTGGATCTCTATGGTTAGCTTACTGGCATTTAATCCAATTGCTTTTCAGTGTTCTAAATTATTTTATTAGAATTTTAGTAGGTATCTTTCAAATTTTAGTTCTCTCTCTCTCTCCATCCCCTTCGTTCCCTCTCCCTCTCGCTCCTGTTTCATCACCGCCATTACTACAGGTTGTAGTAGTGGTGGACCCCTCCACATGGCCTCTCTCTCTCTCTCCATCCCCTTCGCTTTCTCTCACCGATTCAGACGAGAAATACCATGGAGCAGGAAGCTCCTTTGTTCTAAAATCGGATCTCAGTTTGAGATTTACTATGGAGCAAGAAGCTCCTTTGTTCTGAAATCGGTTTCTCTGTTTAAGATTTGAGATAGCGAACAGAAAACATCCGAGAAAACTCTCCTCAAGTTTGAACGATGCAATGAATTACAGCTCCGATCTACAACTCTGGCAGATTGCATGACTTATGTTCTCAGTCCCACCAAGGTAGTAGAGAAAGAACTTGTGGTTCCTAGAGGAGTTCCATTGCTTGAGTGGTCGGAAGTCCGAGAAGAGCAGTGAAAGAATTCCCTGGAACCATTGCTTCCTGAAGAATGTCCAGATCTACAACTCCCAGATCTTCTTCTTCCTTCGCCCCCTTCCCCTCTTCATTCTCCCTCTCCACCTCCCTGCAAGCTGGTAGATTAGTTAACCTGACTCGCGTTCAAATCTAAGAAGGAGCAAAACAAGGAGTTCTTCTTGAAAAAGCCTTCGAAAGAACTTGAAGATTTTGATAGCCAAAAATGGTTCTGAAATTTATTCTGATGGAGATAACCCTTTCGCATTTTCTTAACAAAATCAGAAAAGGTAAACAATTTTTTTTTTATGTTATTAAGAGGGTTAATCATTATTTTCTCTTCACCATAGAGTGGAGCTTCTGGGCTTTTATTGGCAGATTGGCAGGAGGTGCCGGTGGGTCTCTCGAAGAAGATAGTGGAGGAAGAGAAGAAGAAGAAAAAGGGAGGAGAGGGATGAGGGTAAAATTGGGTTTTTCAAAAAAAAATAGTGTGTGACGGAATATTAACGGATCCTAACGGTAAGGGTAGAGTTAGTCAATTGTCAGAAATAGTAGACGCAGCATTAGACAATAGTCAAACAGTAGGGGTACACTTAGTCAATTAGCTAAACCATAAGGGTAGTTTAAGAAATTTGCCCAAACTATAATGAATGAATTGGAAAATACTTATAAGTATAAAACAATGAATTAAGGAAAGTGCTCTAGCAAGGAAACTTCCTAAGAGGAGTGTTTCCTTTTTACTCTGATTAGCCTCTCTATAGTAGGTGCTCTTTGTAAAGTAGCTGGTCCATCGTTGGTAGAAAGACTAGAGCTCTCTTTGGTAGGACTTGGGCTCCTTTTGGTAGGAGGACTAGGGCTGGTCGACTCCTCAACAAGGAACAAGAAGATTTCTGTCGGTGTTCTTGGTGGAGCAATTATAACCTAGGTTATCTTTAGGTTGATGGAATACCATTTGATAGCTCTAGTATGCCATTGCCTAATAGTCTCCTTAGTTGTGCATTACTTTTCATCCAATGCCAACAAATTTATTCACAAGTAGCCATTGCACACATCCTGAGAATCTAGTTCTGCAGTTTGCTTCCACTTTGAGAATCGAGATCAATTGAGCTTCCACTTTGAAAAAGTTTCTCACGGTCATTTTGTCTTTGGGTTTTGTCAATGGTGGGGGGTTGCCGAGTTGTTGCAATTTCTTGACTTTGTTTTACATATCTTTTGTTTTACTCCACACTGTACCTATACTCTATGAGAAATACGAGGATCAAGTGTATTCGTTTGTGGAGAACACAACAGCAGAGATCAAGAATATATCGCATTTAAGGTTCTAAGTAAAATTTCAAAGGGGCCACTGAAAGACAAGAAAAAAAAGGAAAAGAGGGAAAGCTGAGATGTTGTCATTTGTAGGTTCAAACATCTGGGTAGCTTTGGTTCAAACGGAAGTTTGAGAGAGTGAGAGATGAAGGGAATACGATTTTATGGGGGATTTTAAGAAAGGGCAATTTGGTTAGAAAAAATCAAGTATTTCTCTCTTTCACCTCTTTTGCAATTATTTTGAAAACGTATGTGTTTTTTCCAATTAGTAAAACTTTGTTAATTTTTATGCAAAAAGCCCATTAGAGATTTGCATTGGAGTTAATTGCTTTGATCAATGTTCAGAAAACCAGTCCGGGCATCGACCTATAAAAGGGAGGAAGGTTCATGGGTCAGAGCTTTAATTGGGGTCAAACCAGAGGTCAGAGGCTTATATGGGGAAATCTATGATATGGAAAAAGTAACTTTTCCATATCATATCGGATGAGATGGCCCAATCAACTTTCGACTTTCTGTTTACGTGAATATGGATTATGGCAAGTAACCGGTTTCAAAAACAACAATTAAAATCACATTTGAAAAAAGAAATTCATTTTAAGAAAGACGTTAATTTACGAAAAAGTACTGATTGTCGTTCTCCCTGATATCTTCAGCTCACCACCCCTGTTGAATCATCGCTGACAACAATGGTTTCTCTTTGGTGTCACCTTGTCACCCTTGTGCTTCTTCAAGTGATCCTCATCCTCTTGCTCTCTCACCCTGTCAAATCTGATGGTAAGCATTATCTCTCTTCCTTTCTTTTCTTAATTTTGCTCTTGCAGATCTTTTACTTTGATGGGTTTGTCCTGTTTGGTTTTATTTCTCAACCAGTTTATATATGTTCATCATTCTTTCATTCTTGCACGATTTGGGTCTTCATTTCAAGTTCAAACCATATGGGATCTCTTTATCTTTAGTGGTTGCATTGCAAGTCTGAGTTTGCTAATTAATGGGATTTTTCTGATAGAATAACATTCGTTTGGTTGAGAGGAAGATCCTGATGCCTGGTTCTCCTAAAATGTCATTAGGTGACGATCTGAATGCATTGTGTCTAAAAAGGGACCTGGATAGGGGAGAAAAATGCATGTTGCAAATATCTATTTGACTGGGTATCATGTTCAGCAGTGTTACTCATTCTCTCTCTCTCTCCCCTGATAGTTCAATGATTCAAAGAACTGGTTTTGAGATTTTTTTCGTTTTTCTTGCTGGGCTCTTGTCTATTAGACAAGTGCTCTAAGAGAAATATATCCATATTATTTGCAAGAGCATGATCATTACTAGATTCTAGTCTAGGTCTAAATTCTTGTATTTTAGATCTAGATGTCGTTGGAAAGGAGAAAACAAAAGATGGGAACTAATAATGGGTCCTTCAAGGATCTAAGGCTTCGCATCACCTTATTAGTTGTCTCAACTATGCTAGTTTTGTCATGAAATAGAACAGGAGAAGGTTCTCTCATGTCTGGAAGTCTATAACAAATTGTTTAATGTGTCCTGAATTTGATTCCCATGATCTATATCTTGAATTACTGGAAGAAGATAAGAATGTAACAGAGTATTCGGTTAATGGATAAGTTAAAGACTTTTAAATTTTAATTAACATATAGAAAATCAATTATCAGTTACTTAAATAAACCCTGTAACTGTTGTACACGTGGTAGCAGTACAGGTTTTAGATATGACATGGTTTTCCATATCATAGTAGGGCCCTTTTATATATATATATGTATGTATGTATGTATGTATAATTTATATATATAATATATACTATATTATAAATTATATATTAGATTATAATATATTGGGAAAATTCCTGATAGGTATCTTGTACTTTAGGCCGAGTGCCAATTTAGTACCCGAACTTTAAAATGCGACAATCTAGTACCCAAACTTTCGATGCGACAATATAGTACCTGTTGTTAATCAGTCGTGAAGTGTCATGGGAAAAGACACAAATGCCCTTCAAGTATCATCTAATTTTCTTTATCAACCATCTGTAATCTGTAAGTCTGTAAGTCTGCAACAACTATAGAGAGGGAAGTCGAGCACCTATAGACAGTTGAGCCGTCCATTGACCTAGAAACCGGTGGCCAAAATGACTCCTGAGAGTGACCTCTCCAGACAATGAAGGCGCCAGCGAACAGTGCTACGTCAACAGTGAATGCATGCAGTGGTTATTATTTTAACTCAGGAAAAATTCTCTCTATATTAATAGTAGCATCACTCCCTTCCTCACTAAAGATCTCCAGTCTTTCTTCTTCTTTGTTGGTTATATTCAAATTGGTTGCAGAGCTTACAACGGGAGCTGGTTCAACGATGGTCTCAATCGTGATCTCTAGTTGTAAGTTGTTTCTAGAAAACAGTAGGAAATTCAAGTGTCAGTACTGTGGATGCGAATTTGGGAATTCTCAGGCACTCGGAGGCCATCAAAACGCTCATAAGAAGGAGAGGCAACGAGCAAAGCGAGCCCAATTCCAAAGCAATCGGCGGTTATCGGCCGCAGTCTCCCCGCTTCTTAATCCCCCATGCAGTGCGGTCAGGACCCTTCTTATACTCAGGTTTTCCCGTTGGGCATCAGTGCAGCTGCTCAACTCCACTCTCCGACCAAGTACTATGCATCACCACCACCGATGTTGTCGTTATCTTCTCCTTGGCTTCCTTCTTAGCTTTACGTCTCTCACCCACCCCAATTTCCTGTGGATCCTGCCATTTGTCCACGCCCTACTCTATCGATAACTCAGTTTTTTGAGAGAATGTCGGAGGTGGACGTTGGAGTTGATCTACATCTGAGCCTTGCACCCTCCTGCTCTATGGATAACTCAGCTTCATGTTCTGAGTTTTGACTTGGTCCGAGTGTCATCAAAATTCAAACCTCTCCCAGTCTCCATGACTCGACAAAGTCAAAACCTGGTTTTTCAACCATGATCATATCTCCTTATTGACATGAAAGACTTTATTTTCGTTTACTTTTGTATTACCCAACTAGTATTAATCTATGCATATCTGATTTATTTTTCAAACTTAATTTCTCTTTGTTCTCTTACCTTCTTTTCCTTTGAGAGAGAGAGAGAGGTGAAAGGGGGAGACTTGGGGTGGAGAATGTTGGAGATACGTTGTCATTTCAATCGGTTATCAGATGTTAAGTTTCTCGGAATTGCTGAGGTTAATTGATCAGTCATCAGTCCCGGTGAACCGTGAACCGGATGAGGATGATTTGCTTAAAATCTTAGATTATTCTTGTGTGCAACAACTCCAAACTCCTGTAAATTATCTGTATCATTTTTCCTTTCCGACAGAAAAATATTACACGCAACTGAATTCATGAATATTGAACAATATCGATCGGTTGAAGACCAGAGAGAGAGATTAACCAGAAGGTACGTGAACCAGCAGACTGGAGATCATGTTGGTTCAAGGACGGTCTCATTACCATAAAGAAGATGATGAACAGTGTGTAAGGGTAATTTTGACATTTACAAACTTCTTAAATCACACATGAGGTGACGTGATATATAAAACTGACGGTCCATTAACGGCAAGTACTATATTGTTGCATTCCAGAAGTTCATGTACTAGATTGTCGCGTTTTGAAGTTCGGGTACTAAATTGGCACTTGGCCTAAAGTACAGGGTACCTATCGAGAATTTTCCCTAATATATTCAAAATATATAATTACATTCTATTATAACATATTTGTCATTTTATTTTATATTATAGTGTAATTTAATGTAATATATTATATATATTATATAATATATAATATGCACAATTATATGGTATATAATTATATTCTTCTATAACATATATTTTTTATTTTGTTTTTCATTTTTTATATTAAAAATTAAGATTTAAAGAAAAAAAGCATTTTTTAGCAAAAATAGTAGGGTAAGGCACCCTTTTCACATTAAGAACATGTAAATCTAAGCAAAGTTATGGCCTTTAGAAGTTTGCATTTATGTGCTAAAAAATTTCAAAAAAAACTAGGACTGAGCCACTGGTTTAGGCCGGTTTTTTACACATTATGATTTTGGGGGCATGATTGAACCAGTCAGGGAGGGGGGTTCAAGGTTCAACTGGTCGATTTGGTCTAGTTTTTAGAACATTGGTTTTGATTTGGGCTCTCACTTGTCAAATCTATATCTATATATTAAAATGGAATGTGCCAAGCTAACATTTTCCTACTTTCTATGGGTGTTCACGATCCAATTCGATGCAGTTTAGAGAAGACCTCATACCAAACTAGTATATTACGGTTTGAGAAATTCCAAAACCAAACCAAACCATTTTGGCATGGAAATCAAACTAGACTAAACTGTTTTATTATAGTTTGGTGCAGTTTCTAATATGGTTTAGGGAACTTTGGACCATTCTTTGATTCTATTGGGCTTAACCCAATTAGAAGCCCAAATAGCACCCCTAAAAAATAAAACTTAAAACGTTTATTTTATTATTGTATTATATATAGATAAAGATATAGATATATATATTCAGTTTACGATTTGGTTCGATTTATAAAGTCCAAGAAACCAAACTAAAACTGCAAACCACAATTGAACAAAATCTGAAACCGAACCAAACTGCAAATTTGGTTTGGTTCAGCTTGGTTTTGCAGTTTGAACCAAGAAATGAACTCCCCTATTGCTTTCTAGTTATTTTTGAAGGCATTTATCTTTTTTCTCGTTGTTTTGAGAAGCATTTATCTTTTTTCTGTTTTTTTATTTTTCTCATTTTAAAATTGAACAAAATAAACCAAGTGGCCAATAAGCTTAAGACTTTTATCTCCTCTCATCAACTCACCATTAACTCCCTCTCCGCTTTCTCATTAACTCCTTTAATTATCTCTTATCATTAATTATGCCATTAACTCTCTCCTTCCATAATTCATGCCATTAATTATTTCTCATCTTCATTACTCCCTTAACTTGCCTCAAAACTCATTAACTTTATCTATATCTAGATCCATTTCAATTTAACTATAATTTTATATACAGTAGATATATTTATATTAAATTATATTGTCAATAAAAAGTCATACTGAGTTGGATATATTCAATGACACTATTTGGCTAAATAGTCTACTTTAATTTAAAAGATAATTAATTTTTAAGTTAATTAATTAAGTAATTTATATTTTAGAATAAATATTATTTAATTCTCTCAACAAATAAAACTAGTGTTTTAAAAATCAGCTTGGAGGTTGAATAGTTTTTGCCTCTAGGTCATGGGTCAACGGTTCAACTATCTCGCGGGTTGGACAATCAAACAATGACACATCATCCATCTGTATATGTATAATATGGTATAATATAATTACATATTGTGTGTGTATTATTAATTTTAAGTTCCGTTTGTATTTTTTATTTTAGTTTTTAATTTTTTTATAATTAAAAGAGGTGGAAATTGAAATTTAAGACCACAATATGAGTTTTCTTTTATAGTGTGGTTGCAAATATCATGAAAACTTACCTATAACAAAAAAAGATAACTCCAACCAAGCAATTGAGCACAAAATTAAGTCCTTTAAAAGTTTTCAATACATTGTATAATGTAACCCATGACCTAATCACTACATCAAAAGGGTCAATGGTTCAACCACCTAGGTTGAACAGGTTTTGACCAAATCAACCTTTTTTAGACAAAATAGTAGGTTTTACGAAACCCAAAAGTAGGGCTGGGTGATGGTTTAACTATCTGAATCAATGACAAGTTGAAAACATTGAATAAAACATCATAAAAATTATAATCCATTTATCTTCTGATGAATGATGATTTGACCCGACCTATGAAACGACGACACGTGGGCGCTGACTCAGCGTAAGCGACAGCTCAGCATTGTGGTCCAGTACGGCTAAGTGATAGGCCCATAAAGCAGCTCGCTGCATGGTAGCAGGCTAAAGGAGGGGCTCGCCACAATGCGAGCTCCGGGTCCCCCGAGCTACCTCAAGGGATATTCCGAGGCAAACTTTAACTTGCGAGCTAAGAAAGCCAGCTCGCCCGAGCTCCTGAACAAGGCAAGTCATCCGAGGACCAATTCTACTAAGGGTACTTCTGAAGTATTCGAAGCTCGTTGCAAAGTAGCTCGCGAATGGGCCGCACGAGCATTCCTCAGGAAGCTTCTATTTAATAAGTCGGCGCCCACGTCTCTCAGTAGGCAGAGGCGTGCCTGTCACTTTGGGGACGTGTCACTCGCCTGAGTAAGGAGTACGTCCCAACGGCCACCTGCGCAGCCCTGCCAGGTAACGGCTATGGCAGGGACCCAGTGGTAGTTATGCTCGATCTCGCAAGAGCGCTCCTATAAAAGCCCTCAGGGCAGAGGAGAAACTTCTTCTTGAGACCTCTAATCTCTCAAGTATAGTGATAAAGCGCGACCTCCACTCTTAGCCTTCGTTTCTCTCTTTACTTCCCATACAGAGTACTAACTTAAGCATCGGAGTATTCCCACCGGACAAATCCCCGGGAATCCTTCCTTTCATCTTCTCAGGTGCCGCTCATTGCCAACAAGGAGCCAGTCAGCAGCCAGCTAGGAGTGCCCAGATCGCGCCGCATCATTTGGCGCCGTCTGTGGAAACGCTTCAAAAGGCCTTTCCCTCTAAACTCTTTCAGTTCCTTCTTCTTCCTTGAAACAATTCAATGCTCATGGCTTCCTCTAGCAACGTCGGACGAAGCACGAAAATGGGTAACTCTAGGGAACAACCCCAGCTTCCTACCGTCTGTATCGAACAGTTCACCGTCCCCCTCTCAGCGGACGAAATCCTCAGCTTGAACGTGCCTCTCACAATGGCACCTGTCATCGCCCCACTCCCCGCTACAGTCGGAACGACGTTCACCGAACCCTCGATCGTGCCCCCAGCGGCTAGCCCGAACCAGCTGGAGGACCTGATGCAGTGCATGAAGGCCATGCAGGTCCAAATGCAACAGTTCCAACAACTTTAGCTCTATCAACAGCACGTCCTGCACCAGGTCTCCCAGTACCAGTATCAGCAACAGTTCCCCCAACTGCCCCAACCCCAGCTTCAACAGCCTCAACACCTGGCCTCGCAGCAAGCCAAATCTCGCCGCCAGAGCGAGCACTTCGGCCAAGGAGAGGCCCCCCAAAATCTCCCAAAAAAACAGGCCTCCCCCCACGGCAGACGGGAGAGACCGGCTACCCCGATCTCGCCGCGGGTGGACAGGTCGGGAGGACCTAGGCTCGACAGGTCAACGTCGCCTCGACAGTCGAAGTTCGGAACCCCGATCCTTGAAAACCGGTTCGAGATCCTGGCAACAGACTCTAAACAGGCCCCTTCTATCCGTAGACATCACCAGCAGACCGGGCTACTCCTGGCGCAAACCATTCTAGACAGCGCAGAGGTGAGCAGCACAAATGCCGAGCCCACCAAGAAGCAGAGACGCTGTCGCCAAGCTCATGGGCAAAGAAGAGGTAGGCTCGGCCGAAGCCAAGGCTCCCCTCCTCTTGGTTCTGTCCCCCCTATCTTCCGAACTCTTGGTAGTCCCGATGCCCAAGGATTTCAAGCTTCCCCCTCTTGACAAGTATGACGGGTCGTTCGACCCGAATGATCATGTAGATGCCTTTCAGTCACAGATGCACCTGGCACGAGCCAGTGAGTCATGCATGTGTGTGGCCTTCTCCACTACTTTCAGGGGAGTAGCCCGCACGTGGTACTAGAACTTGGCACCCGGGTTGATAAGAAGTTGGGCGCAGTTCGCACAAGCCTTCACGTCCCACTTTGTCACCAGCAAACGGTGCCCGCGGACTGAAGAAAGCATCTTCAACGTAGCACAAAGAGAGGGAGAGTCCATCCGAAGTTATATCAAGCGGTTCAATGACGCTTGTATGCAAATACCGTGCCTGGACCCCGCCGTACGCCTTGCAGCGGCCAAGAAGGGCGTGAAGCACAAAGAGTTCAAGTGGCACATGGTCGTCAACCAACCCGCGACCATAACCGAATTTCTAAAGCTTGCGGATAAGTTCATAGCCACTGAAGAGGAGATCAACCAGAAGGGTGAGGGCGCACCTAAAAAAAGAAAGAGAGAAGGAGAGCCTTCCAGTCAAGAGGACACCCGAAGAAAAAAGGAAACAGCTCGGGGTGCAAAGAAGGACGCCCCGTATGTGAAGTGGCCACCCCGTCTGAGGGGGAATCCCAATGAAAGAAATAAGAGTATGTATTGCAGCTTTCACAAAGACCACAGTCACAGTACCGAGAGTTGTAAAAACCTTCGCGACGAGATAGAGGAGCTCATCCGTCGCGGATATTTGAGAAACTTTGTACAAAATAATAAAACAATAATAATAGTAATAGAGCAGGTCGGCAAGGGGAGCATGGTAAAGATGCTCCCGAGTCCAGTAGCAGGCCGGCCGAACAACCGCAGAGGCAGCCTCCAAAGGAGAGGCCAGTTCGAGGGACCATCCACATGATAGTGGGAGGTCACCCGGGAGGAGCAGAACCCCCCAAAGCGGTCGAAAACGGAAGAGCCAATTTTCTTCACAGAAGACGATGCGCGAGGGGTCCATTACCCCCACGACGACGTGCTCATAATAAAGCTGAGAATCAACGACTTCGAGGTCAGGCGCATACTCGTCGACTCAGGCAGTTCTGCCAACATACTCTTCAAAGCTGCGTTTGACCAGCTCCAGTTATAGAGAAGCGACCTGAAGCCCGCAGACACTCCTTTGGTAGGCTTCAGCGGAGAAGAAGTCCGGCCCCTTGGGAAAATAACAGTACCTGTAGAGATCGGCATGTGGCCTTGTGTGGTTAGATTCAAACACAACTTTCTGGTGGTAGCGACCCCCTCTCCCTACAATGCCATAGTAGGTCGACCGATCACCCATGTGAAGTTCCCAACAGACTTCGGTGTGGAAGTAGCGTGGGGTGACCAGCTTGAGTCCCGCAAGTGCTACGTTGCCGCCCTAAAGGGGAAATCCAAGGTGGCCAATAACCTTGAACTAGAACGACCCACGGAGCAAGGTGAAGAACGAGCCGCGCCCACGGAAGAAACAGTCGCGGTCCCGACCTCAATAGCAGACCCAACTCGGATGCTCCAGATCGGCGCTTCCATCCAGGAGCCCCTACGATCCGAACTGGTAAGTTTTTTACTTCAAAATTTAGATATTTTTGCATGGTCCGCGGCAGAAATGCCCGATATAGACCCCGAACTCATAACTCACAAGCTGAACACTGATCCTGTAGTTAGGCCCGTTAGACAGAAGAAACGCAACCTAGCCTTGGAACAGTGGAAAGCGGTCGACGAGGAAGTCGAGAAGCTCCTCGCGGCGGGCTTCATAAGAGAAGTCCACTACCCGAGCTGGGTAGCCAACCCCATCCTGGTAAAGAAGGCCAACGGCAAGTGGTGCATGTGCGTCGACTACACCAACCTGAATCGGGCTTGCCCGAAGGATTGCTTCCCGCTCCCCATAATCGACCGTTTGGTGGACGCGACCTCAGGGCATGACTTGCTAAGTTTCTTGGACGCCTACTCGGGCTATAACCAGATCAAGATGGACCCGGCGGACGAAGAAAAGACTGCCTTCATCACTGAATTCGGCCTGTATTGTTACAAGGTTATGCCCTTCGGGTTGAAAATCGCAGGGGCAACCTTTCAAAGGCTTGTAAATAAATTGTTTGCGCCGTTAATCAGCAGAAAAGTAGAATGCTATGTAGATGACATGGTCGTCAAAACCCAATTCTCACATGAATTAATACAAGACTTGCATTCTGTTTTTGGAATTTTGCGTAAGTTTAATATGAAATTGAATCCAAACAAGTGTGTGTTCGGTGTAACCTCGGGTAAGTTCCTAGGATACATCATTAACCAGCGCGGCATTGAAGCCAACCCGGATAAGGTTAAGGCCATCTTAGACATGAAACCACCCCGGAAGCCGAAGGAGGTTCAGAGGTTGAATGGCCGCATAGCCGCCCAAAGCCGTTTCATGTCTAAATCGGTGGACCGCTGTCTGCCGTTCTTTAAGGCAATAAAGAGCAAAGGGTTCGAATGGACCCAAGATTGCCAACTCGCGTTCGACGAGCTCAAAGAATACCTTACTAGCGCGCCGACCCTAACCCGGCCCGATGAGGGCGATGTTTTAGAACTCTACCTCTCGACAAGCGACGAGGTGGTCAGTTCAGTACTAATAAAGGAAGTAGGTCGGGTCTAATGACCCATCTATTATGTTAGTAAAGTATTGTAGGGAGCAGAAACGAGATACCCGGAGATGGAAAAGCTAGCATACGCATTGATAATTGCAGCTCGGAAGCTCCGCCCGTACTTTCAAACTCATATTGTTATCGTCCGTACCGACAAACCTCTGAGGCAAGTATTGCTTAAGCTCGAGGTCTCTAGTCAGTTGACGAAGTGGGCCATTGAGCTCAGCGAGTACGACCTCCAGTACAAGCTGCGAACTACCATTAAAGCCCAAGCCTTAGCAGATTTCATAGCCGAATGCACATTCAGCTCTGAATTTCCCAGGCCGGTTGAGAGCGAGGCTCCCACCTCGGGTGAGCCCGAAGCTCCTGGGTTGGTCGAGTCCGAACCTCGTGAAGTAGTAGCCAGTGTGGCACCTCTCCTAGCTCGGCCAACCGTGAGCTGGGATGAGGAGCCCTGGATCCTTCACGTAGATGGCTCCTCGAACCAACAGGGCAGCGGTGCCGGAATAGTACTGCACGGCCCAAGCGGCATGAAACTGGAATACGCGTTATGCTTCGAGTTCGAGACGTCTAACAATGAAGCAGAATACGAGGCGTTGATAGCTGGACTAGCCTTAGCCAGAGAAGTAAAAGTCAAGCACATAGTTATCTACAGTGACTCTCAGCTTGTGGTCAACCAGGTCACGGGCAAGTATGAAGCTCGCGAGCCGACCATGGTCGCCTACTTAGCCAAAGTCAGAGAGGCCCTGCTCAACTTCCAGTCACACTTCATCAGACAGATCCCTAGGTCGGAGAACGCCGAGGCCGATGCCCTGTCCAAGTTAGCCAGCACTAGCGACATCACCATGAGAAATGTGTACATAGAGGACCTGTCTCGGCCTAGCATTCTCGAGGGGTAGAGGAGGTCGCTCCCGTCGTTCAAGCAGAGCCAAGCTGGATTGACCCACTCATGAGCTTCTTGTTACACGGGACCCTCCCCGCAGAGCGTAATGGAGCCAGAAGGGTGCAACACCAAACAGCTAAATACATCATGATAGACGAGCGGCTATACAGGAGATCCTACCTGCGCTACTTGCGACCTACCGAAGCTGAGCTCGTACTCCGCGACACTCATGAAGGTCTGTGTGGCAGACAATTGGGGGGCAGGGCCCTCGCCCAGAAAACGCTTCGACAAGGGTATTATTGGCCAACAATGAAGGCAGATGTCATTGAACTCGTTAGAAAATGTGATAAATGCTAGAGACATGCCAATGTTCACCACCAACCCGCTGCCGACCTCAAATACCTCACCAGCCCGTGGCCCTTTGCACAGTGGGGCATTGATCTACTCGGGCCATTCCCGCCAGCAACGAGTGGAAGGAAGTTCTTAGTGGTAGCAGTGGACTATTTTACCAAGTGGGTAGAAGCCAAACCCCTCGTAACGATAACAGCCCGAAATGTCCAAAACTTCTTTTGGAAGAACATCGTATGCCGCTTCGGATTACCTTGGGTATTGATATCCGACAACGGCAAGCAGTTCGAGTATATCAAATTTCAAGACTGGTGCCGAGACATGGGGATCCAACAGAACTTTACTTCAGTCGCGCACCCTCTAGCAAACGGTCAGGCAGAAGTCACGAACAGAGCCATCCTCCGCGGACTAAAGGCATGGCTGAAACGAGCTAAAGGATTGTGGGCAGATGAACTACCCAATGCCCTATGGGCCTACCGGACCACGGAGAAAACCGCCACAGGAGAAACACTCTTCAATCTCACCTACGGCACCGAAGCAGTGATCCCCGCAGAGATCGAAGTACCTACGTTGCGCCTAGAAGCATACAGTGATCAAACAAATGAAGATGAGCTATGCACCAACCTCGACCTACTCGACGAAGTAAGGGACCTCGTGTACATTAGGACCGTAGCCTACTAGCAGAGAGTAGCTCGGTACTATAATGCCAGGGTCAAGAAGCGGAACCTCCGCGTTGGCGACCTAGCCCTTCGTAAAGTTATGGTGCCTGAGCCCGACGCTGGCAAGCTCGGGTCCAACTGGGAAGGTCCTTACCGAGTGAAACGAGTGCTCGGGGAAGGAACATACGAGCTCGAGACCCTCGGAGGGAAACAAGTACCTCGAGCATGGAATATTGTCAACTTGAGGCAATATTATCTGTAAGAAGCGAGTAGGCCATGAGCTACTCCCAAAGCCTAAGGGCCAGAGTACCGAGCTAACATGACCTCGGCACAAGAAGACCCCAGTTGCCACTTTGGCCTAGGAGAATCCAGGAGCGGACTACGGGTCCCTCCCTAAGCCTAAGGGCCACAAGAGGACCCAGTCGCCTCTATGGCATGGGCAAACTCCGAGAATGGGCCACGAGTCACTCCCAAAGCCTAAGGGCCAAAACACCGAGCTAACAAAGACCTCGGCGTGAAGAAAGACAGCCACTTCAATGGCGAAGGGCCCTACTTTGGGCCAAAACACCGAGCTAACAAAGACCTCGGACGTACGCAGTAATCACTTTGCGGTATACCACGGAGGCCCTAAACGTGACAAATAGGGATAACGCCTACCGAAGAGCCCTACTTTGGGTAGGTAACTTCAATAACCCAAATGATGAGATCACTTTAGCAAAAATAAAGGGAGTTCATCATACTCAGAAGAAGGAAGAGACTTTCATTATCGAAAAAAAAAGAAAACAACAACAACAAACAAGTGTAGAAAAGGAAAATAACAAGTGCAGTAACCGAGCTAAACAACTCGGGAAAGGTTTGATCATCACAGGGCACAACCACCCAACCGAAAAACTTGTGAAAGACCGGGTTTACGGCACCCGGAAGCCATAGAAGCCCAGAGAAATGCCACCCCAAGGATCCACCCCTCATCCTCCGGAGAGTCAGGCTCCTCTTCATCCGCTTGGTTTGCTGTCTCAGGGGACAGACCCTTCATAGTAATGCCATCGAGGTTAAGCCCGGAAAACTTCTTTCGAACCAGCCACCGGCAAAGCTTAAACCCCGAGTGGTACGAACCCGAGCCATACTCCGCCTGGAGGTCATGAAATTCCTGGGAGTCTTTAAAATCCCAGACTGCTTTCTCTCGCTCAGCCTCCACCATCTGGTCAAAGTTTCAAGTCCAATTCAGAAGAGTGGACTCCAGATCCCGCACCTGTTGCCTAAGGAGCTCTCTCTCCCCCGCCATCCTCGACGATTCCTCCCTATAGCGTGTGCTCTCTTCAGTAAGCTGAGCGATTTGAGCCTCTTGGTCATGAACGAGCAGCTTCTGAGACTCGCTCCCCTTGCGAGTGTGATGGAGCTCACCCCAGATCCGGTCGAGCTCGACCTGGAGCTTTTGATTTGCAGCACATTGGTCAAGGGCGACAACGCGATGGATGCACGTCTGGAGAGCCATGGCATGGATGGCCGAATTTACCTATCGACAAAAAAGAAGATCAGAAGACAGCGAAAAAGGGCAAAATGAGAGGGAAAAAGGGAAAAAGGCCACTTACCACCATGCAGTGGGCAGAGAAGAACGCAGAGAGATCCCTGGGCTCCATGTTTCCCCACTGAGCGATCTCGTCGTTATTGATTGACTTCCGACTCCTCCGGCGAGCTACCAAATAATTGTTTACCCCTTCCCAGTTTCCCACTGGGAACCGGGGTTAAGGACGGGGCTGAAGGGGGTTAAAGGGGGCCTCCCCCGGCAGAGAGGGCTCGCTTTCCCTAGGGTTGATCCCACTATTCCCCTCAGGAGGGGGCATCAGAACCTCAGGCGGAGGAGAGGGCAGGACCGGCTCGGCAGACCCGAACTCAATGCTTCCCGAAGGAGGGGTCCGGTTGGGGCACGTCCTCTTCACATGGCATCTCTGGCTGCCCGAGAGAAGGCGGCGCAAATCGGCACTAGACATGATGGCTGCCAAAAGACTACAAGATATTAGTCCAACAGGAAGCAAAATGCATGTGTACACAATAGTCACAAGACACTACGCGACCTAAAAGGCCGACCTACCCGGGCTCAAAACTACCTGCATGAGCTTCTCCTCGGCCAAGTAGTCCAAGCAAAGGAAGCCTACCGACGCCCAGGACAACATCGTTTTCCGAATCTCAGGGTTCAGCTCGGCCCCGGGGTCCTGGATGGTGCCCCTCCAAGCGATGGGAAAGGGCCACCTCTCGGGGTTACGGACCACAAAGTAGTCCCGCTTCCAGGTGGGGATCTTATTCGGCAGCTCGTACAAGAGCTTATAGCCACGACAGGGAGAGAGGTAGTAAAAGCGCCTCTCCGGAGGAACCCCAAGAGTAGCATTCTTTATACAAAGGATAGAAGCGAAAATGTCAAGGTCCAAAGGGAGGCAGTACTCATGACATAGGGATATAGTCCCAACCATGTTTCGAACAGCGTTGGGGTGAAGCTGGTCAATAGTGACGTTGAAGTGGTTCAGCACCTCCACTATCAAGGGGTGCAGGGGAAGACGCATGCCAGCCTCGAGCTGTTCCTGAAAGATCACTACGTCATTGGGACCCTGCTCCCAGGGGAAGTTGCCAGTAGGGAGGCTGTAAACCAGGTCCCCAGGAAGGCGAAAGTAGCGGATCAGAGACCTGAGTCTCTCCGCTGTCATTAAGGAAGGGCCAAAGGTATCAGGCTCCCTCCCCCTAGAAGTGGACGCCATGTTGCCAGAGGCCTCCCGAGCCTCCGGGATATGCACCCAGGCTCCCCCCGAGCTCGAGGGAGCATCATCATCCTGGCTATCGCCCCTGTGGTAGGTATGGCGTGGGTATCCAGACATGGCTGACGGCGATTAGGACTCACCAGAGTAGACGAAACGGAGCGAACTGAGGAATTCGAGTAGACTAGGCGAAGTATGCGACCTCAAAGTCCAAAGCAAGATGGCGTGGATGGAGATAGGGCCGAGGGGGGCTCCCCATTTATAGCCCTCGCCCTTTCAAACCGACGGCCCGGATCAAAGCAGATCCAATGGTCCGCGGGCGCCCTGACCGCACGCCTTCTGAAAACCGAAGGGAATTGGCGGCACATCTTCCACGATTAAGGTAGTCGCAGCCGCACAACATTCGGAATTAAAGGCCACCTCAGCACGTTTTCGGAATCCGAAAAGTCAGAGAAGTCAGAAGATCTCTTGATTCCCACAAATGCATTTATTGGAGACAGTCAATCAAGTTTGAATTTCGGTCAAATCAGTCCATCGCGCTTCATAAACTCCCCGCGCTAAGGCGGCACTCTTAGCTCGAGGAGTGGGGGGCAATTGATGAAGGATGATTTGACCCGACCTATGAAACAGTGACACGTGGACGCTGACTCAGCGTAAGCGACAGCTCAGCATTGTGGTCCAGTACGGCTAAGTGATAGGCCCATAAAGCAGCTCGCTGCATGGTAGCGGGCTAAAGGAGGGGCTCGCCACAATGCGAGCTCCGGGTCCCCCGAGCTACCTCATGGGATATTCCGAGGTAAACTTTAACTTGCGAGCTAAGAAAGCTAGTTCGCCCGAGCTTCCGAACAAGGCAATTCATCCGAGGACCAATTCTACTAAGGGTACTTCTGAAGTATTCGCAGCTCGTTGCAAAGTAGCTCGCGAATGGGCCGCACGAGCATTCCTCAGGAAGCTTCTATTTAATAAGCCATACCAGTCAGACTGGGCCACGTCCCTAACTGACAGCGCAGTCCCTGTCCTTTCGGCAGTTTGCACCCATGTCTCTTAGTAGGCGGAGGTGTGCCTGTCACTTTGGGGACGTGTCACTCGCCCGAGTAAGGAGTACGTCCCAACGGCCACCTGCGCAGCCCTGGCAGGTAACAGCTGTGGCAGGGACCCAGTGGCGGTTATGCCCGATCTCGCAAGAGCGCTCCTATAAAAGCCCTCAGGGCAGAGGAGAAACTTCTTCTTGAGACCTCTATCTCTCGAGTATAGTAATAAAGTGCGACCTCCACTCTTAGCCTTCGTTTCTCTCTTTACTTCCCATACACAATACTAACTTAAGCATCGGAGTATTCCCACCGGGCAAATCCCCGGGAATCCTTCCTTTCATCTTCTCAGGTGCCGCTTGTTGCCAACAAGGAGCCAGTCAGCAGCCAGCTAGGAGTGCCCGGATCGCGCCGCATCATATTCCATTTGAAATAATAAAAAATAATTAACCATAGTAAAAATAATTTATTCAATTACTTAAATAAGATAGTATAATTACTTATTATTATTACTGATAAAAATATTTTTATTAATATAAAGAAACATATAAATTAATAAAAAGTAATAAGATAAATTAAAAACTAATATCCATTTAAAATTAATATAAAACTAATTAAAATTATCTAACAATTATTAGTTTTGTAATTAATTTTTTCTAACGAACTTAAATTTCAGTGAAAAATAAAAATTTAATATAGTTGGTTAAATTTAATAAGGATTAATAAAAAGAAAAATTAATCAATATTTATTAACCTTAAATATAGTTTAATTAATTTGAAATCAACTTAAATTATAATTGAAAATAGGAAAAATTATAAAAACCTCATTGGGTTTTCTAACAGTCCCATAAACCTCCCATCCTTCCCTATATATGTCTTGACCTTAATAAAAACCTCCCATATTGTTTTGAAAAAAGGTCTAGATACTTTCATTCCATTAGCATTTGAAAAAGAAAATGTTGATGTAATGCATTAATTTTCTTTAAACACAAAATTTACCCTTAACCAACTTTATTCAGATATAGTTACAAACCAAAAAATATATTTTGGTAAAAAAATAGTTTTACCTAAAAATAAAACAAAAATAATCACAAACCATAAGATTTTAAAAATTAACAAAAAGAATTAGCATTAAGATACAAAAAAATGATACATATTTGTCTCACTAAAGTGCAGCTTAAATTGTGATCGAATAAACTAGACATAACTCAAAAAATTGTTTGAATTGGACTTAAATGAGCACCATTTAATTGAAAATATCATAAAGCTCATTCCTCTATTTTTTTTGCATGGCACGGGTCCCTACTAGTGATTTTGTAAACATGGATTTTTCTACTACCTTAGTGTTTCCTTCTAGTACGACTGGAAGGTTTCAAAAGTGGGAGGGCTCAACGATATAAATTAGTTGGTTGTATTTTATGTTTCAGTAGTTTGAGCTTGTCTGTATGAATGATGAAATTTGGTGAATTTATTTTGTGGAGTGTAACCCCTAATTGGAAACACTTAAAAATGTAATTATTCAAATAAATACTTATTTTAAGTGGTAGGACCACACAAAAAATGGAAAATACACACTTATCCATCTTTGGAAAAAAAGGCCCAAAATATTTTTTTTTAAATAAGCACTTAAAAAATAAGCTAGGATTTGGATTTTTTTTAAGTGCTAATTCATTAAGTACTTATTTCTTTTTTGGGACAAAATTGTTGCCAATGTATTATTCATTTTCTAGGGACTTCCCTTGTCGTCAGCACCTGGTTTTGCTCGATCCCTTTTGTAATCCATTTCCCGCATCTTGAATGCCCATCCAAACCACACCAACCTCTGTAGAATGTGCTAAAACCCTAAGAAACCAAATTTCAGCCCAAATACCCTCAAATCCATTGTTAAATAAACATGATTCCCTTTCGATGGTCTTGATTATGACACATCACCATACTTGATCCTCGATCAAACTCCATCACATGAGACAAGATCCTCAAACAACCACTCACACAAAATTTCAGCTCTAAATTCCTTGATTTAGCCAATCATCTATCAGAGGTTCCATTTCGATGTATTTGACACTACGATACTTTTTGATCCTAAAACAAGTGATATTTACATACCTGACACAATCAAACCCTCCCAATAGAATCATAGTCCCAATCCATGCCTACCCATCAAATTTCATCCCAAAATTTTCTCGTTAGACCCATCATCAAGCCTTGATTCCATTTTGACAAATCTCGTTAATCAAGAGCTTACCTGTCACAGATCTCCATCATCCAAGCCTTATTTGGCCAATCGGACCCCACCACCATAGACCCAAAGAACCATAGCACATCAAATTTCATTACTCAATTCATTCGTTTGACCGTTAAGCTAAGAAGATGCCATTTCAACATGCCAGATTGAATTGCCACGTCAGTTGGCTCAACCTAGGACCTCAAGAGGGTGGGGACTGATGTCAACATCTTACCTGGCCCATTAGAACACCTGGACCAATGAATTTGATCCTAATAGGCTTAAAAAGGCCAAACTACCAAAGATACTCCCACTTAAAACTAGGAAAAGAAAAAACCATATGTGCACATAACTCAAATTTACATTTTTTGCCATTGTCAAGCCCAAATACGGGACTACAACGTCTAGCACACCCCCAAGCTCTCATTGGACACATAGAGTTCATAAAAATCCATCCAAACTCTAGGAAAATGTTGCACAAAGAAGAAAGGGTCAACTAAAGGTCCTTTCCTCTCAAAAACAATACCTATTTTGGTGAAAGAACTCTATTGAATCCTAGGAATTGTAGCTAGACGAGTTTCAAACCCATTTCTCTCCCTCTTCCTTTATAAGTAGAGGTCCAGCTCAAGCTTAGGGGAAGAGATGATAAAGAACCTTCTCCCCAGCCTTTGTAATTCTTCCATTTTACCTTAAATCATAAAACCTTTGAAGCCTAAGACTCAAATTTACCTCCCCTATTTTCAGACTGAAGATTTGAAACCAAAAACATTTACCCTAACTCAATAGCTTTTCTAAGCTTTATTTAAACATTTTTTGAAGGAAGGGGAAATCCACCATATGGATGGCCAAACCATGCTGGATGGTAGGGCAAAATTTCAAAAATTTTCTTTTACCCTTCCGGGAATCACATTACTAGTTTTAGAAAAACTGCATTTTTCAAGGATCGTTCTTGCACCGATCCGTACCAGATCTAAAACCAAAAAAAATGGAGAAGAATACCTGATATGGATTCCATACGAGTAGCTCCCAAAGTGGGTGTTCACGCCCAAAGAGGGTACCAAAACCAGCCTCCACTGAAGATGAAGCAACTTAGGGTGAAGTCGGTTCAGCAATGCAGTCCTTCAGCAAGTACTACAATCCAACAGCTTGGATCAACAAGGGATGTGAGCACGAATTGGATATGATATTTTCTTACAAAAATCAGATATCAGAACTGATCTCTATCAGTCCAAGAACTAGAGGTCGAATTAGGGTTAGGGCGGCAAGAGCAGAAGGAGAGAACTGAGAGCAGAAGTGTGCAATCTAGAGCAATTCGCCCTCCTTTATTTATAAGCCTTAAAGATCAGCTCTCCTAATCCAATTAGGATCTTCCTAATCTAAATCTTTATTTGGATTTGGACTCTTTAAGTGGATAAGACTTATCCACTTATCCTAAAGGCTGATCCAAACCCTTATCCATACACAAATTTGCCCAAGTCACATGACAGCTTAAGTGGATAAGACTTATCCACTTATCCTAAAAGCTGATCCAAACCCTTATCCATACCCAAATTTGCCCAAGTCACATGACTGCTTAAGCTGTCATGTGACTTCTTAATTAATCCAATTAATTATTGGCCTTAGGCCCATTAAGCAAGTAGGCTCATGTCCCCTTTTAGTTTCTAGACAATTTGGCTTTCTTTGTATGGCGTGGGACCCAAACAATAACCTCACAAAAGCCCATATGGGTTTAGCCCAGATTCTGTGAAAAAGCTTGGTCGAATTCACTGTCAAACACAGTGAACCCCTAAGTCTATCAGTATGGGCTCTTAATGGGCCCAACATTTACACTAAATGGTCCTTGAGTCCAGCCATCCTATGAAGGCCCAAGGACAATGGTCTAAAGTAATATTAGCCCATCAGGTATAACATCCCTAAATGGTCTTACACTTAACCTCTCAGCCCTTAATGATCAAACACTACCCAACAAGGGAGGACCTCTCCCTCAGCTACAAGGTGCAGTGCTGCACTCTCTACTCGGATGGATCTCAGGAATTAAAACCTTTTGCAAACCTTTTTCTTAAAAGATAATATATATTATTATATAAGTATATTTTGCAAAACAAATCTCAAACAAGTTTGAAATCGACTGTTGACAGTTTTGGTTTCCATCAGAGAGAGTGCAGTCCCGATCATTCACTTTGTTCGGCAAAGGGGCTGATCCTGTCACTATGATCACCCACTCAAGTGAATTCTCAGACTGCCCCAACATACCCAGGTTTCAACCCCCACTAAGGATCTCATTGATTGGCATATCAAAGACAGCCCAATCCGACACCCAGTGCAGTACCATAATCGAGTCTAGGGGTTAAGTGTAACTTTCCAATTTTGCCCACTAGTCTCCAAGGTCCAGGGCATAACTAGAAAATGGTTCGAGTCCAATGTTTCAAACAAACATACAGTACATGTGCTTCGTGTCTAACCCTAGTATCCCTAACCGACTTGGCAACACATTAGTGCCAGCCTTAGCAGGATAAACTTCCCCAAGTCTATCCAATGGCTGAGAATATTCTAAACTAACACAAGTCTCATAAATGTCCAATTTAAGGGTAATTACACAAAAACACACCAAATATAATATTAATCAATTATGTACTTTTATTAATTTACAATAAATGGATATGTACATCAATCTGATTGGAGCTAAGGACATACACTATCTAACAACTCCCACTTGCACTTAGGTCTAATCGGGTACAAGCCTCACTCCCAAACTGTCCACGTGTTTGTCAAACACTTTGTATCAGTGGCATAGTCAATGGGACTGCCACATTCTCCGTTTATGCTACCTTTTGAATCTAGACGTCCCCTCTACGAACAATCTCCCGTGTTTCCAGAGTTGTCACATAACAGTGGAATGGGTGGTATGGTAGGATTCCAAATTCCAAGATGAACAGCTTCATCCATTAGGCAGCCTCACTTACGACAATGTGCTTGGCTTGGGTCGTGGACTATTTTTCTTACTACACAAGACCCCATCGTGAAGATGTAACTAGATGTAGACTTTCTATCATCTAGGTCTGACTAGAAGTCGGCATTAATATACCCGACGATCTATAGTGAACTACTATCGAAGACTAGACAAAACTCTTTTGTCCTTCGAAGGTATTTGAGTATGTTCTTTATAGCAATCCAATGCTCCTGTCCTGGGTTTGATTGGTATCTACTTACTACACTCACAACCTAAGCAATGTTTGGTCGAATGTACAACATGGCATACATGATGCTCCCTACGGCTGAGGCATAGGGAACCTCTTTCATGCCCTCAATCTCCTCAGGAGTCCAGGGAGACATACCCTTGGAGAGAGTGACTCCATGTTTGAAAGGGACAAATCCCTTCTTAGAGTTCTTCATGTTGTATCTACTGACAATCTTCTCAATGTAAGTAGATTGATCTATTATCTTTTTCGATCTATATCTATAGAGTCAAAGTCTCAAGATGTAGGAGGCTTCTCAAGATCATTCATGGAGAATTGCTACAAAAGTCATACATTCACCGTAGTTAACATTCCTACATCATTCTCAATGAGTAGAATGTCATCTACATACAGAACCAGGAATGTAAACTTATCTCCCACTGATTTCTTGTAAACACAGGGTTCACCCAGATTTTTCTCAAAGTCAAATTGTTTAACGGTAAAGTCAAATCGGATGTTCCAACTTCTTGAATTTTGCTTAAGTCCATAAATGGATCAGTTAAGTTTACACACCATGTGTTCCTAACCAGCAACAATAAAGCCTTGTGGTTGCTGCATATAGATATGTTTAGTAAGATCTCCATTCAGGAACACGGTTTTGACATCCATATGCCAAATCTCATAATCATAGTGTATTGCTACAGGTAGCATGATCCATATGGATTTAAGCATGGCCACTGGCGAAAAGGTTTCCTCATAATCGATTCCCTCTTTTTGATTGTACCATTTCGCTACAAGACGAGCTTTGTAGGTCTCAACCTTCCCATCGGGGCCCTTCTTCCTCTTGTAGATCCATTTGCAACCAATTGCTTTCACCCTAGGGGGTGGATCTACGAGAATCCAAACTCAATTGGTTTCCATTGAGTCCATCTTGGCTCTTATGGCACCTACCCACTTCAAGGAATCTATGTCCAATATAGCTTCTGTATAAGTCATGTGATCTTCCTCACTGATCATGGCTTCTATCAAGTAACTTTCTTGATCATAGTTGTGACGAACTGGAGGCCTAGAAACCCAGGTAAATCTTCTAAGTTAGGTGTTATCTAGAACTTGTGGGACATCTCCCATTACTCCTGAGCTTTTCTCATCAAGAACAATTTCCTGACGATGATTGTCCAGGATATAATCTTCTTCCAAGAAGTAGGCATTTCGACTACAAAACACTTTTTGCTCTCTTGGGTCATAGAAGAGGTATCCTACAGAGTCTTTGGAGTAGCCTACAAATAGGCAATGACTGGTCTTGGATTCCTATTTGTTAGCACTTGTTCTTTTAACATGTGCTGGACAACCCCAAATCTTCAAGTGTCTTACACTTGGTTTCTTGTCGGTCCATAGCTCATAGGGAGTCTTAGGAACGGATTTGGTTGAAACCTGGTTCAGCACATATATAGCAGTCTCTAATGCGTATCCCGAAAAGGATATAGGTAGTTTTGAGTGGACAAGAAGTGATCAGACCATATCTAATAGAGTTCAGTTTCTCCTCTCCAATACACTGTTTAATTGTGGTGTAGCAGGAGGAGACAATTGCGATATAATCTCATTGTCCTTAAGGTAGTTCCTGATATCGTTAGAGAAATATTTGCCTCCTCAATCTAATCGAAGGGCTTTGATCTGTCTCCCCAACTGTTTCTCAACTTCTTGTCTGAACTCCTTGAACTTTTAAAAGGATTCGGACTTATGTCTCATTAGGTACGCGTAACTATATCAAAAGTAATCACCGATGAAAGTTATAAAATAATAGAGCTAGTTGCATGTCCTAACATTCATGGAACCACATACATCATAATGTATCAGGTTAAGTGTGCCCATAGATCTTCCAACATTTCCCGCAAATGGTTGTTTCGTCATCTTACCCTGAAGGCAAGGTTCACAAGTTGGAAGATCTTCTACAGTTAGAAAATCCAAAGGACCGTCTTTTACCAATCTTGTGATCCAATCTATGTTTATAAGGCCAAGTCGGTAATGCCATAGGCACGTGGGATTAACCGTATCATGTGTGCTTTTCTTGGGGATAATTTTCGATATAGTTTCGGCTATGTTTATTTCCAAAGAAGGACGGAGGACATAGAGACTATTCCCAAGTTCCCTGTGGCTTCATGCTTGAACAGACAACATGGAATTCCTTGAGATGTTTATTAGGGTCCTCACCTGGAAAGCCATGAAAAATAGGAAGTAATTGAATCAAACCAGATTTTAGTTCGAAGGCTACCTCAAGAGTGGAATATATTATGCATAGGGGTTGTTGGTTCATGATCGGTGCAGCCAACTCCCTTAGTGTTCTCTCTCTATCAGCCATCCTTTCTTCCTCTTCGAAGATGGGTTGATCACAAGTTGGTAGGTCGAATTCAAAATTCACCCTTTTAGGTGAACGGTCCTTCCTTTGCTTCGCCTCCTTCCTTAAACGACGGATAGTCTTCTCAATTTCGGGGTTGTACTCTAGTTCACCTCGTTGAGAAGCACGATTCATAAAACAGAAGAGATTAACACAATAGAAGGTAACAAGCTAAGAAATTAAAATAGCTCCCCAACAACGGTGCCAAAATTTTGACGGGTTGTCAAAGCCCTCAAAATTAATGCTAGTACCACAATAAAATTTTTTGCAGTAAAAGTGGTGCTAGGTCAAATCCCACAGGGAGCTAAACAATAATCTCTCGGCCGAATGAATAATATAACTGAGTGGGAAAATCAAATAACTAAAATTTCTAAAAGAACAAGAAAGCAATAACAATATCAAACAAGAGAAATCAGTCTTACCGAATTCTGATTCAAGGGTTCGGGTTAGTCAACTGGTCATCGATCATAGGTAGACTTCGGCAGTCTTGCAATTCAAGCATTTAACAATAGATTTATTAGGAGAGCAATAAAAACCTTGTGTTTTTCTAATTCAGTTGACCAAACCCAGCATTCGATCAACACTTGTCACTAATCGACTGGGTACGCTAGCGTTCCATATCAACTAGTGATAGCAGTACGCTTTGTGAAAACAGTTAAACCAAAATAACAATAATTGAGATAGTTGCAATTATCAAATCTTGTTCCATTGATTCCCCTTAGGTTAAAACATGTCAATACATTGGTCAAAGGCTGTCATGAACAATTGACCCAGAAAGATATTAACCTAATTGCTACGTATACCATTATTCGTGACAATTATGGATCACCGAACCATGGATAGCAGTAGGAAAAATCAATATTAATTAATTTGTCAGACTAATTAACATTAACATCCATAGAGAATAAGCATAAGAATCAATGAATACTTAAGTTAAAAAGCAAGAACTTGAGTTAAATACAGAACCTCACGATGACACAATCGAACCTCCCCCTTGAACCAGAAAAGAAAAGGCTTAGCTGCTCATGATTTTCGAACCCTCCAGGCTTTGCTTCTCAGTAGGCCGAATTGATCTTCTTGAGTTGCTTGATGCTTGATTGATGGCTTGTTTGGATTGATGCCTAGAGCTGGTCCGCCCCCCTTTTTATATAGCTGAGGGAAAGGGCTGTTTTCCAACTCCTTCTAGGAGATTAACCTTAGCTAGATAGCCCTGATTTGTTTTGAACTAATCCTATCCTATCTCTTATCTAATGATCTAGTCTCAATCTTCTTATCTCTCTAGGATTACATTCAAAACTTTAGATCTGATAAGACTCTCTTTCAGGAGATTAAATTCGAAATTGGGACTCTTGGCTCTTGAATTCGAGTTGGGCTGCTTTAAAAACTTGGGCTGCTACAAGGCTCTTTTGTGAGTTGGGCTTCAACTGTGAAATGGGCCTGGCTGTGAACTTGCTCCGACTTCGGGCCCAGTTTAGTATTCGATGCGGACCGAATCTGTCAAAACCCAAAACATAGAAGTTGTGGGCCTTTCTTTCATCTTTCTAATGCCTCTTGAATTGTCCAATTCAGAGTCCAGAATTGAGAGTTATGCTTAGATTACTGACTGTTGCCAAAACTATGCAAAATCATCCGAATTGCCCTGTTTTCTTCCAATTGCCTTCTTTCTTGCCGTGAATCGAAATACAAGAATAATGAGTCCATTTAAGTGCTAAATAAATGTAAAAGAGTAAATATTAGGGGATAAAAATCTGGTACTTTTTAGTCTCATCAAATCCCCCCACACTTAAACTTTGCCCGTCCTTGGGCAAGGCAAAACTCAAGCAAAAACAAAAGAAACTACCTACTGATTTTTAATCTCTCTTTTTTCTCAACATAAAGCCTGATCCATTGCATGCTTTAGTCCAGCCTTGGTAATCTTCCCATTTTCCATTTCTTTCACCCCTTTTTCTCGTCCAAGAGTGATCGCAAATCACCATTCCTCATGGTCCCAAGTTAAATCGACAGTCAAGGAAACAAGCCTTCCACCGTCTGAACCTTCTTGAACTGAACAAGTACCCATTGCTTTAACAAACCAATTCAGCCAGATTCAATTATCTTTCTTTGTTTCTTAGGTCAAAACAAGGTGTGTTATTGCCATAATCTTGCTATGTATCACATCTCCACCACTTAGTTGGGTCCCTTAAGTTTGTTATCATCCAACAATTTGGCAAATTGTCCATTTGCCTTTTATGATAAAAGGCAGCAAATACTAGTCCATGACCTAAAATTGATTCATGTTATCTTATACAGAATGGTCTTTTATCTATACTTCATCTCCATTTGTTCATTTCTGAGATTTTCCTCCTATCTCAGTGACGAGGACACATGCATGTCCCTGGAAATGTGGTAAATCACATAGGTGCATGGAGCCAATTGTTTAAGCTACAAAACTCCACCACTTTCTGTGAATGATCATATCCACTCATCTAATGATCTTTCCCTTTGGCCTCTATCAGACAAGGTTCATTGTCATTTTACGTTAAACATTTATGTCTAGTAAGTGCTCACCTGTCATATCGTGGACCCTAAGGTACTATGAAAGAGTCTTCCATTTTAGGATAAGCCTCTCCCACATCGGTTTATGATGCCCTATCATCTTATGAAGCAATCCAACTGATTGGACCAGCAAATGGATAACCCAATTTTATGGTGCATCTCCACCCACCGATTCAGCCCACCTTCATGCTAATGATGGAAGGCTTTTAGAGAATCCATCATATGATATTCCCTATCACTTGCACTTATATTAATCAGGAGGGAACAAGTTAAAACAGTCCCTAGGTCTGGTTTAAGTCATACCAAAGTGGCTTCCATTGACTTTCACAAAGTCATATTCAAATGGGCCCAAAACATGCTAGGGTTCCGCAGGGTTACTCTTGGGGAGAAACTAATCAAGGGACCCATTGATAAGGGAGATTATCCAATGATCTGAGGGCACCATGGCAATGATGTGCATTTAGCCATGTATGAATCACATTCAGCACATTACAAGCATTCACATAAACAAAATTGATCTAATCAATCAAAAGCTTGTAAAACCTTAATTAATTTAAGTTAGCACACAATCAGCCAATTAAGGCCCATGAATTATCAAATAATATCATCTAGGTATATGGGCTAAACTACAAAAGGCAGTTCGGCCCATATAGTAGTTATGTTGAAAATTGGTTGATGTTGCTTTAACTTAGCAAAATTAGGTTTTTCAAGAGTGGGCCAAATTATATCATGTGATGGGCCATCAAACCCTTGGCCCATAACCGAATTTGAGCCACTTAAAATGTGACCCATGGGTCTGAGATCAGACCCCATTGAACGATGGGTTCGGTCCAACCAGTTTGGACCAAACTAGGTCAATTCGACCTACGGTTTGGTGTCCAAAGCATGCTACAATTCTTATGATTTTGATATGAAATTATTAACAGTTGAATAATGACAATCAATCACAGCAAAACACATAATCTAGGGCTGCAAGTGTGATGGTCTGAATCTGATCCGGACAAATTGCAAACCTACAAGAAAATTGGTTAATCGTAGATTGTAGGTTTTTCTACAAAAATCTCTTCTTCTCCTCCGCTCGCTCCAGCATGTCTTCCAATGTAAAAAAATAGAAAACCCTAATTTTCTATTAATTACATCAGAATAAATCCTAATACATTTTGTCTAAAATAAAAAAATATATATTTACAAACCAAAATCAAATGAATAAATTGTAGGGTATGCAAATCTTGACGCCAATAAAGAATTCGATCTTCATCACACCAACAACCCAAAAACTCAAGAAATAATAATAGAACAATTCTAAAATTATTGCAAAATAAAACAAAATAAATTTTAGATCAAATCGCCCAAAAATCTGATAACCGGTTTCTCAAAAAACTACTAACTACACAAATCAGGTAGAACAATTCTACTGATTTGAGTCTTGCTTCAGATCTGATTTAATTTTGGTTCAAGATTGAACCTGAGGCTCTAATACCACTAAATGAAGGGGAAATTCATCATATGAATGGCCAAACCATGTTGGATGGTAGGGCAAAATTTCAAAAAATTTCTTTTACCCTTCCAGGAATCGTATTCCCAATTTTAGAAAAATTGCATTTTTCAAGGATTGTTCTTGCACTAATCCAGACCAGATCTAAAACCAAAAGAAAGGGAGAAGAATACCTGATACAGATTCCACACAAGTAGCTCCCAAAGTGGGTGTTCACGCCCAAAGCGGGTACCAAAACCAGCCTCCACTGAAGATGGTGTAGCTTAGGGTGAAGTCGGTTCAGCAACATAGTCCTTCAGCAAGAACTGTAATCCAATAGCTTGGATCAACAAGGGATGTGAGCATGAATTGGATATGATATTTTCTTACAAAAATCAAATATCAGAACTGATCTCTATCAGTCCAAGAATTGGAGGTCGAATTAGGGTTAGGGCAGCAAGAGCAAAAGGAGAGAACTGAGAGCAGAAGTGTGCAATCTAGAGCAATTCGCCCTCCTCTATTTATAAGCCTTAAATATCAGCTCTCCTAATCCAATTAGGAGCGTTATAATCTAAATCTTTATTTGGATTTGAACTCTTTAAGTGGATAAGACTTATCATCTTATCTTAAAAGCTGATCCAAACCCTTATCCATACCCAAATTTGCCCCAAGTCACATGACTGCTTAAGCTGTCATGTGACTTCTTAATTAATCCAATTAATTATGGGCCTTAGGCCCATTAAGCAAGTAGGCTCATGTCCCCTTTTAGTTGCTAGGCAATTTGGCTTTCTTTGTATGGTGTGAGACCCAAACAATAACCTCACAAAAGCTTATATGGGTTTAGCCCAGATTCTGTGAAAAAGCTTGGTCGAATTCACTGTCAAACACAGTGAACCCCTGAGTCTATCAGTATGGGCTCTTAATGGGCCCAACATTTACACTAAATGGTCCTTAAGTCCAGCCATCCTATGAAGGCCCAAGGACAATGGTCTAAAGTGATATTAGCCCATCAGGTATAACATCCCTAAATGGTCTTACACTTAACCTCTCAACCCTTAATAATCAAACATTGCCCGACAATGGAGGACCTCTCCCTCAGCTACAAGGTGTAGTGTTGCACTCTCTACTCGAATGGATCTCGGGAATTAAAACCTTTTGCAAACATTTTTCTTAAAAGAATATATATTATTATATAAGTATGTTTTGCAAAACAAATCTCAAACAAGTTTGAAATCGACTGTCGACAGTTTTGGTTTCTATCAGAGAGAGTGCAGTCCCGATCATTCACTTTGTCCGACAAAGGGGCTGATCTTGTCACTATGATCACCCACTCGAGTGAATTCTCAAACTGCCCCAGCATACCTAGGTTTCGACCCCCACTAAGGATCTCACTGATGGGCATATCAAAGACAACCCAATCCGACACCCAGTGCAGTACCATAATTGAGTCTAGGGTTTAGGTGTAACTTTCCAATTTTGCCCACCAGTCTCCAAGGTCTTGGGCATAACTAGAAAATGGTTTGGGTTCGGTGTTTCAAACAAACACACACTACATGTGCTTCGGGTCTAACCCTGGCAGTTGAGACAAGCCACCCCAACCGACTTGGCAGCACATTAGTGTCAACCTTGGTAGGATAAACTTCCCTAAGTCTATCCAACGGCTGAGAACATTCTAAACTAACAAGAGCCTCATAAGGGTCCAGTTTAAGGGTAATTACACAGAAACACATCAAATATAACATGAATCAATTATGTATTTTTATTCATTTACAATAAATGGATATGTACATCAATTTGATTGGAGCTAAGGGCATACATTGTCTAACATTTTTAGTTACTGGAAAGCTCTTCTCAAGGTTGCACAAGAGAGACAAGTCTTTCATTTTATCATTTTTTTAGCTTGAATTCATAATATTTGTTTTTCATTTTAGTTTTGGGTTGCTTAAAGTCCTAAAATCATGGGAAACTTGCATTACCAGTTTCCTCCAAAATGAGAAAAAGGGATAGAGAGGCAAGGGTCATAGGGAAATCCATACCTAAGACCCGATAGAATCGTGTCAAATCAATTCTGGGTGAAGTTGGGAACTTTTTTGCCAAATTTTAGGAGCTATGAGAGATCATGTTCATTGGTGTTTTGTTAGAATTTGAGCCTGAATTGTTCCCGTACAGGCTTATATTGTAGTTTGGAAAGAGGGTTGCCTAATGCCTTCCCTCTCCCAATCCTTGGGATCCCAAAATCTTTTGGTTCAATGCTTTCCGTGGTGAAGGATGGAGTCACTATCAAAGCACTAGAGTCAATTTTATATGTTGAAAATGAGGGCCCATTTCCTCTAAAAAATGAGTGGTGACCCCATTTCTTTGAGCTGGCCATGAGTTCCCCAGAGCTTACACTCGTCTTCAAAAGAAGATCACTATTCATTTCTTTTTCTTCTAGCAAAGACTCTAACTAGTGGTAGCAATCGAACACTTTTCCACATAATCACTTCCACTGCCTCTCTTCTTCTTCATCTTCTTTTTCTTCTTCTCTCCTATTCATTCCTCCATCATCGTAACTGAGTCTTTCATGAACCACCACCTTTCTCTTTCTCATTTTATTTGTTTTATTTCTTCTTCTTCTTCTTCTTCTTCTTCTTCTTCTTCTATCTCTCTCTCTCTCTCTCTCTCTACAATTTTGTATATTTCTATGTCTATAAAAATTAATTTTATTTGTCACACTTATTATGGTTCATTAATATAAAGATATGCCCAAATGATTTCTACATATTTAATATATTTTTGAATATTTTTGTGTTTTTATCTTTTTAAAATTTAATTATTTAATTATAACTTCACAAGTTGACACACTACCACCAAAGTGGAAAACAATTTCACTTTTGGGTTAGTTTTGAATTTTGTAATTTATATCATTATCAATAAAAAGTTAAAAACAATTGTTGTTTGTTGTGTCTAATTTTTAATATGATTAATATAAAATATTTGAGATGTGTCAAAATGATTTCTATAGAGTTTCTTTCTTTTTCATATTTTTTGTACTTTTATATATTTTAATTTTTATTATTTAATTATTAAGTAAATGGTTGACACTTATGACTCAAAAGGTTGATTGTTGACCTACCACCAAGAACACAATTTCATTTTTGGGTTGACTTTAAACTTTATATTTTATTTCCAACATTAATAAAACAATTATTATTTATCACAATTGTTTTTCTAATATGATTAATATAAAATATTAGATAGGTGTCTAAATGTTATTTACAAAATTTTGTATTATTACATAATATTTTTGTGTTTTTAAAATTTTTCATTTTTTATTTAATTATGATATCAAGGGTTGACACATTTGACTCAAAAGGTTGAATTGTTAACACACCACCAAAAAAAGAATGTTTATTTTTGGATTGGTTTTAAATTTATACTTCATTCCAACATCAATAAGAATAATTATTATTTATCACACTTATGTTTCTTTAATATGATTAGTATATATATATATATAACATTAGAGATGTGCCCAATTTTTCTATATTTGTTATTTATTTATATTTTAAATTTTTTTATTTAATATGATTAACCCAATTTGGTTAACTTGTCATATCATAAGAATTTCTACACAAACACTATAGTAGATTATGGATAAAAGTTCCTTGTTTCAATATAACTATGGCAAATCAAAGATAGGATTCATGAGATAGATAGTGCTCTCATGGATGTAATAGGAATTTTTTCTAATTTAAATTATAATTTCAATAAAAGGGCCATTACCAATGATGGTTGTGGCTATCCGGGGTCTTGGGAAGGATAGATTGGATATAAACCCAACCTTTGGAATTTGTTACACAAAAGTAGTCACTTTCAGACTCTAACCAGTATTCTCATGTTTCTTGGCTAGAGAGTTTACCATTGCACCAAGCAAGGGCCTAGGATTCAACCATGACAAGAAATGTTGCAAGTGAAAAACTATGGACTTCAAGTAGGGAAATAACTGTGGCACATACACAATTGAACATAATTATCAAAGAGAAGTTCTAAAAGTTTGACAAATAATCTAACAAAAAGAAAATAAAAGAAATGTAAGACCTAGTTGTCTTTTTTATTATTTTGAAGGATAAAGAGAAAATTTTCATTAAAAGTAAAAAAGGAATGGATACAACAAGAGGTGATAAGGCATTTGTTTGGCATCATTGCTGTTGCTCCAGAAAACGGCACCACATCAATGCCACGTCGGAAAACAAGGTGCTCCAGGAAATGGGCATTTGTTTGGAACTGTTTTTCCATAAAAATGGTGCTCCAAGCCACACCTTGGAAATCAGGAAGGCATGGCTTGATGCAATGCCGAATTTGGCATTTCCTGGAACTACAACTCGTTGTTGCCAAAAGGGATGTGAGGTGGTAGTGATGTGGCACTGGATAATGGGTACCAGTGCTGAAAACTTATCCTGGAGCATTGGTACCAAACAGAAAAAGTTGTTGTTGCTCCAAGAAACGTCCTACTTGGCAGCAACAACTCCAAACAAAAAAAAAAAGACACAATTTTCTCAAAAAATGGTGCTTCCAACCCACACATCATCTACAACATGGATGCCAAACATATACAAGATATCACCAAAAGCATGGGAGCAACCTCAAGAAACCCAAAATGGCTTAAGAAAACCATGGCTTACAAACATGAAAAATTACCCAATCAAATATGAATGACACTACAAGAAAAGTGATTTTTAGCGGCATTTCCCAAAATGGCTTAAGAAAACCATGGCTTACAAACATGAAAAATTACCCAATCAAATATGAATGACACTACAAGAAAAGTGATTTTTAGCGGCATTTTCAAATGCCGCTAAAGATAGGTAAAAATGCCACTAAAGGCTATTGCGGCACTTTCAAATTACGCCACCGATATCTGAGTTGGTAAAAGTTTTAGTGGCATTTATCCGATTTTTAGTGGCACTTAAATAAATGCCAATAAGACTTACTTTCAGTGGCGTTTATCCAAATTTTAATGGCACTTATATAAACACCCACAAAAACTATTTTTAGTGACGTTTTATTCATCCTTTAGTGATGATTTCAAATGCCATTTTAAATTTAATAATGGCATTTATTGTCACATTTAGTGGCAATTCGTAGTGCCACTAAATAGCAACTGGTATAGTGACAATTATAAGTGCCACGATAAGGTTACCATAAAAGCTAGCAATAATAATATAATAGCATTTATTTTTTTATATAGCGGCACTTTTAAATGTCATACAATATTTATCTATATAGTGGCATTTATAATTGCCACTAAAAAGTCTTAATCATTCTATTCATTTAGGATTTAGTGGCATTTACAAGCGCCACTAAAAAGTCTTAATTTCATCATGCCCTTTAAATCAAATGCATACTATATATTTAATTAAAAAATCTAATAATTATGAAATTTAACCAAATAAACCATTTTCATATAAAACAAATTTATCATAAAATGTTTATATATACAATTGTCACTTTCAAATCATAGATCCATAATGGATAGTTCAAAAACCAATAAAAAATATAACAAAAAAATCATTTCACTCTATAATGTCCAAAAGTCTTCATCAAAATCCAAAGTGTACATCTTCAATACCCTACATGTTAACAATTTCCTAAAAGAACAAATACATCTTGTTAATAAAAACTAGATATAAAAATTAGTCCTGCAAATGAAAAAGTTCTTTACATATGAAAGTTCAAAACCATTCAATCACCGAGATTGTAGCAGTGTGATGGGTGGGGGCGATGGTCGTTGGGAATTAATTTATCAAGCATTTGAGAATTAATTTTTTAGCTGATTTTTTTTGTTAGTGTTAAAAATTAAAAATAGTAAAATAGAAAAATGATATAATAATTCAAATAGTTGCATATGTTTTGTGCCTCGGATGTTAATAGATAATAAATTAATAATAACTTTGTACATGTATTAATTTGTAAAGATCCATATAATATGTGCCTTGGACTCTTTATTGATACATTATCAACAAAATTGTATAATATCTATGCACCTCACTATATTAATTGTAATATATTTCTTCATATATACTATTAAAATATATAATTCCTATATATATTTATGTATTATTTATACTTATTTTGATATTAAACTTAATATTATTAATATATTTATAGAATTTATATATATTTACTTAATGTATTCAAATATTTCTAGATTTTCATCAATATCCATGCGTTTTTCAAATATATTCATATCCATATCCAAATATGATACTTGATGCTGTAATTTGATCCTAAAATTTTAGGGTTGATGCAAGTGGATTAAAATAATTTTTTTTTTGGTATTTAACACGCTATGATATCTTTTCCGTGTAGGTGGAAATAGCAGGAGGACTTACATCTATCTCTGTTGAGAGACCGGATCTGCTCCTCATACAAGGTGCCTCACAACGACCTTTAACTGCACATCCCACCTTGCATTGGGAATATCTCCTATACTTCTAAGTTGTTATTCATGGGTGATACCGGTGAGATATGCGTGTGAAGTCCGTGTGACAATGACACTACGTGGGTTAAAATGATTAGCCTTGTAAAAAAAGACAAAAGAGATCATATCAATCAAATATCTAACACCAAAGCACCACAATAATCACTAAAAACATAAAATCATATGATTACACCATCATAACTGTATACACATGAAAAGTAGGGAAGATGTTTTCAATTTACAAGTTGAATCCCCAACAACATTGCCCTCCACAATGTCCCACAACACATCCCTTCTTGAGAATATCTCCCATTGATGATATTATCGTTTCTGATTTATGATAAGGAGATACACGACGAGAATGTGTGGTGGGACGTTACGGGGAAATCTCGTGGGGGCTGATTTCTTCTCTCAATTCACGCTGAGATGTGCATGTGAGGCCGCTGTGGGATGCGTGCTGGGGAAGCGCTGATGTGATTATGCGTCCAGTTAGGTAAAGCTTATATGATATATTTAGCAAGGATACAATAACCATTTGAAATTTTATGAGGGTATGTATGTAATTCACTAGAGGCGAAATAGAGCTCAAAAACAGTTCCGGAGCTGCAAAGCAAATCAATCTAGGGCTGAGTTCTCTTGGAGGTGTAGGGAGGCTCACATCTTTCTGTGTTGGAGATCTTTCTCTCACTCGTTTTTACTCCCACCATCAAAGCTTCAATGGCGCCACCTCCTGGTCCTTACTCCGGCACAAGCACGCTCGCTCTGGTAATCTCTTTAGCCTCTGTACTTTTTGCCTTTTCTTATCCTTCTTCCTAGAAATCTGTTGCCTTTCGTCCGATTCTTCAAGTTTTCCCTTTGCTCATTACTTTTGCTGCGATTGCAGGTGGCTCGTGCTTCAGCCTTTACCTTTGGCGTCGTCTATGGAAGCCTGAAGCTCAAGTATCTTAAGGTACTCTCAGATCCCTCCCATTATATTGGAGTTTTAATTGCAAATGTGCTCAGGCCACCCTAATTAGATTTTCATATCTTGAAGCCTTTGAATGACTTTGTGGTTTTTTATGGAATTTATTTTCCTTAATACTATTATGAAGAATGTAAGCTTTGACCTTCTAGCTAGGATTTTTGGTCGACTAAATCAGAACAGGGAAAAGAAAGAAGGAAAATCATATAGCTAACGGGTTCTATTTTTCATCTGGATTAGTGTTACAAATAAATTGTGGTAGCAAATATATATATATATATATATATCGTCCTTGAATTCTTGTGTATCTCATATAATGGTCCATAGAGTCTACTTCGATTAGATTTGAATGAAATGTTCAGCTTGGGTGCTTGATTGCTACAAATATAAGGTTTTGTTGTTGGCAATGGTTCATGGATAATATTTCCAGTTCCCTGGTGGTGCTTTTGAAACTGCTTTGTCAATAAGACCGGGGGAGCTGGCTTTGGTAGACCTTTTGTTGTCTAAACTCAGTGTACACTTAAGCGGCTTAACGCAAAAGAAACTGGGAAATTTCCGCTGTGAGCAAACAGTATTGTTTGATAATGTGAGGTGATTGGGGGGTGAAAGAATCTGCCTTTTTGTTTGGTGCAGATTTCTGGAAACATTAGCGGAGGTGAACATTTGCCTAAATATTTGTTTGAATTTCAGAAAATGTGTCCTGAATAAATAACAACGTGCATTATATTTCCAAAACGAAACATTACACACCATTAACACCAAATTGGGCCTATTATTTGAACTTTCTTGGTTTCCCCACTCAAGGATTTGAAGTGGGGAAAGAATCCTGCAGCAAATCTTCCCACAATAACTAAAGGGCTTTCCATTTTTATGGTGGTTTGGATAAATAATCATACGATTGGACGGTAAGTGAAAGTTCCATCACAATTTTTGAAATGCAGACAATCCAGATGGCATAAGACCAGGTAAAGTCATTGGATTTCTCAAGATTGAAGGTATATTATATGATTCAGATGGTTTTTAAGTTTCCAGATTCTGCACCGTATGAAGAATCAGTTTCTTGTTTGATTGCCTTGAATCCTCCTTTATTATCTGTTGCAGACATTTTTTTAGAAAGTTCTTTTTACATAGAACCAAATAAGTCAGACTTTACAATGATTGGACCTGATGCTAGTTTGTTAAGACTGGTGGAACATGTGGAACAGTCTGAATCCAGTATATAACAATAAAAGAGGAAAATGATAAAATTCCTGATTCCTGAAGATGCCAAAATTGTAGTGATAGTTGTTAGTTGTTAGTGTGTGTGTGGTCCCACTAATATTTTTATATTTATTGCATGGTAGTTATGGTAGTTAGGCTAGACATATTGCTTTATATTTATTTCTGTTTTAGCAGGGGTATTTGTGTAACTCCACTACAGTTAAGATGCAAACATATAAATACTAATCTGATGGGGCAGCAAAATGATTGAACCTCACCCTTTTTTCTCCTCTCTTCTTCTATTCTTCTCTTCTCTCTTTTCTTCTATTTGTGACCTTCTTTTCTCTTCTTTTTCTATTGAATCTATATCAGAGAAACAATCAATTTCTGGTTTCTTTTATCCAAGTTGGTATCAGAGCAAAACTAGGACAGATTAGGGTTCTCATGTGAGCTTCATCCAGTCGGCTGCATGAGAACTTTTTAAGACTGGAAGTTCTGCGTCATTGCCTGATTCTTGGAGGATTACTGGAGTCTTGAGTTTCTGCCCAAGGGATTGCATGATCTTTGGAGAGTGCCCGGTGATTAGGAAGGATCAAAGAAAATAGGTAAGTTCAAGTTTAGGGTTTAAATTGGAGATTGAAAGTGGCGATCAGTTTCTTTTTGAGAAAGAACTTCTCTTTATTAAGACCAACCTTAAATAAGAGCAGTTTAAACCACTCTGGAAGCAACAGTTAACAGATTTCAGTCTTCCTTAGTTGTTTCTTTGGGGTTTTTGACGGATCTCTATTTTCCCTGTTCTATTCTCTAGGGATTTTTCAAACCCTACGATCAGTTCTTTGCTCCCAGAATTGTTCTTTGATTGTGGTTGATTCCTGGACAATTATAGTAAACTGTAAATGGTTTTTGGGTGATGATTCTAGTCTGAGAAGTGATTTCTTGGTGGTGATTCTTGACTGTGAATGATTTCTGAATGATAAGTCTTCACTGTGGGTGATTTTTGGGTGGCTGATTTCAATCATCTAAGTTCTTTTTGCATAAAAAGAGGAGTTCAGGGATTTTCTTCTTGAAGTAGTGATATAAAATGGAGAAGGCTGGAAGTGAATTAAAGATTTAAGGAGGTCTTTTGGGGGCTGGAAGCATGACCAAAAGTTCTTTTCAGATTACTATTATTAGGTTCGATGGAACTAATTACTTGGAATGGGCCCAATCAACCATGATGACCATTGGAGGTAGAGGCAAATTAGGCTGTGCCTGGGGATATAAAGAAGCCAACCAAGGAAGATGCATCACATGCCAAATGGGTTCAAGAGAACTATTTGGTGATGACATGGCTGTGCAATTCAATGCAGCCTCACATTAGCCGAAATTATTTATGGGCAAAAACAACCAAGGAAATTTGGGATAATATGAAAGAGACATACTCCCAACCCCTTTATGTTGCTAGGGCTTATGAACTGAAGTGTGAAGTGAATAATTTCAAGTAGCTGTATACCTCATCACTTAGAGGTATACTTGATACTTTAAAATCTCTTTGGCATGAAATTGATCACTTAGAGACAATTGAGTGGGAAAGTCAAAGAGATGTAACAACTATCTCCTTAATTATGGGATCATCCATCAGAGCACTTGTTCTCATACACCTCAGCAAAATGGGGTTGTTGAGAGAAAAAAACCAACATATCTTGGAGGTAGCCAAAAGCATCATGCTGAACTCTAATGTATACCTCATTAATAGAATTCCTTCACGGGTTTTAGACATGAGAACACCATTTAACCTCTTGTGTCCAGACAATGATTTGTTTACTATCCCTCTTAAAACCTTTGGATGTACTTGTTTTGTTCAAATTCTTGGACCTCATCTCTCCAAATTTGACCCGAAAGTTGTTAAATGTATCTTCCTTAGGTATGCACAAAATCAAAAGGGATACTGCTGTTATGACCTTGTTTTTGGTAGACAGTTTGTCTATGGATGTGACATTCTTTGAGGGTGTACCCTACTATCATAAGGTTTCTTCTCAGGGGGAGAGTAGTGAATTGGGTAATTCAGCCCTAGAAGTTTCATTACCTATTCTAGTCACTAAAGGGGAGAATGATGAAGAGGGTTGTTAGAAGTGCAATGAATTGAGGGTGTTTCACAGACGATGGAGGCAGGTTGATTTTGGTTCTCAATAGTCCAGGTCGATCCCAATTCTTTCTACAACTCCAGATCTAGGTACCACCTCCACTACTGAACCCACTATTGCAGATGATATACCTAACACTGCTTAGCCTCAGTCCCTACCTTCAAATGACCTTGACCTCCCAATTGTAGTTCGTAAAGGGAAGCACCGTTGTACTTCATCCACTGTTCATTGTATCTCTCAATTTCTCTCTTATGGTGGACTTTCACAATCATATAGATCCTTTCGGGCCTCTATTGCTACTATTCCTATTCCCATAACAGTGCAAGAAGCTTTATTGGTACCTGAGTGGAAAGATGCAATGAAAGTAAAAATGGATGCTCTTGTTAAAAACAATACATGGGAGTTGGTTGATTAGCCTGAGGGGAAAAAGCCTGTTGGGTGTAGATGGGTGTTTATCGTAAAATATAATGTTGATGGCTCCATAGAAAGGTATAAGGCCAGATTGGTTGCAAAGGGATTCACACAAACTTATGGCATAGGTTATTTGGAGACGTTTGCACCAGTAGCCAAGATGAATATTATCAGAGTCTTATTATCCATTGCTACAAATTTCTCATGGCCACTGGTTCAGATGGATGTTAAGAATGAATTCCTCAATGGAGATCTACAAGAGGAGGTGTACATGGAGTTGCCCCTCGGTTTTTATATAGACTAAAACAGTCCCCAAGAACCTAGTTTGATAGATTTAAACTAGCCTTAGAAAAATTTGGTTATTTTCAAGCTCAATCAGATCACTCTTTTCATTAAGAAAACAAATTCTTCTTTGACCTTGCTTACTGTCTATGTTGATATTGTAGTAACAAGAAGTGACATTGGTGAGATTGACACCCTCAAGCAACTTCTTTATCTTTGCCTAATACAACCGGACACTTTCTATACTATCAGTGTTGTTAGCCAGTACATACATTCTCCCAAGACCACCCACCTTCTTGTAGTGGAAAGGATACTTGCTATCTGAAAAGATGCCCTGGGAGAGGTATACTCTTCAAGAATAATGGTCACATGAAAATATAAGCATATACAGATGTTGATTGGGCCGGTTGTATTGATGACAGGAGATCTACCTCTATGTATCGTGCTTTTGTAGGGGGAAATCTTGTTTCCTGGAGGGGAGTAAGAAACAAAATGTTATTGCTCGCTTCAGTGCTGAAGTTGAATTCAAATCTATGGCTAATGGAATGGCTCAAGTGTTATGGTTGCGATCTTTACTTGATGAGCTAGGTGTTGAATATGAGAAGCCTCTGATGTTGTATTGCAATAATCAGGTTGCAATTAACATTGCTCATAATCCGATACAGCATGACAGAATTAAGCACATTGAAGTGGACTGACACTTTATCCGAGAGAGAGTTACATCTCAAGAAGTGTATCTTTCATATATTGCCTTAAATATGCAACTAACTGATCTCTTCACTAAGGCGGTTACAAAGACCAAGTTGGAGGCAAATCTACGCAAGTTGGGAATGACTAATATCTCCTCCCAACTTGAGGGGGAGTGTAGAGATAGTTGTTAGTTGTTAGTGTGTGTGTGGTCCCACTAATATTTTTATATTTATTGCATGGTAGTTATGGTAGTTAGGCTAGGCATACTGCTTTATATTTTTTTCTGTTTTAGTAGGAGTATTTATGTAACTCCACTACAGTTAAGATGCAAACATATAATACTAATCTGATGGGGTGGCAGAATGATTCAACCACACCCTTTTTTCTCTTTTTCTTCTTCTCTTCTTCTCTTCTCTCTTTTCTTCTGTTTGTGACCTTCTTTTCTCTTCTTTTTCTACTGAATTTATATCAGAGAAACAATCAGTTTCTGGTTTCTTTTATCCAAGTAAAATGAAATATCATATAAAGCTTTTTTATTTTGTTAGTACAGGTGCTGGACATATTTTGCACCCAAAATTTTACTGAAATCCTCTAATTTTTCTTAAATTAGGTTACGAATCTATTTTAACCCTATTGAGTTGGGTTGGTTTATGCACCAATTGTTAAACTAGACTGTTTTCTGCCCGATGTAGTTTTGATGTGGGGTGTTCAAATGGTCCTAGTCTAATAGGCCATTTGGATTTTATTTCTAAGGATGCATGGTCACGTGATTTTAGGAGCCAGTATTGGATGATCAAAGTTGGTGTTTGGAATCATAGTGTTGCATTCCTGTTTAGATTCCACATAAGTGCCATGTAGGCGATTTGGCTTTAACATCCAAAAATTGTATTTGGTTGGGCAGGTTTAACTTCAAATGGCTGTACACTTTTTACATTGAGTTATGTGCATGGGTGTCGGGGGATATGTTAAAAAGACGTTTCTGGTTCAGTATTTGGGGGGTGTTCTCACTCAGCTTATCTTTGTGGTGTCCATGCGTTTAAATTTATAACAAACTATCATGCATTGTGTTGTGTGTCATAACATATCACTTTTCCAATTTCCAATGCAATTAATTATTCATATACATATGTTGAGACTTAAAACACCATGGTTATCTAGCAAAATCAATTTTACGAAAAATAAAATTGAAATGCCTACTTGTTGATGCATCCTCTCATCTAATTTTCATTATTTCCTGGATATATTGAGAAGTTGATGGGGGATTTATTATTTCTAGGGTAGGCTAATTGCTAGGTTCTTTTTGTTGTAATTAGAAAAGCTTGGAGTTGGAGAGGCTGTAAAGAACTCACCTAGTTTTGGTGTTTTTCATTGTCTGTCACTTGGGCATTATATGATATTAGTATACAACTTGTCATCATCACTTATCATTTTGACTTCACTGCATATAAGATATATCTGAAACTTGTAGTCTCTATATCATTCAATTAAACGAAAATGCTGCTCGGTTTGGTGCTCATTTGTATATTCCTTGGCTTTTTCTCAGGCAAAGGCAAAATCTCATAGTAAGGCAGAGGCCAAGGCTAAGGCTCATCATTGAAGTAGAGATGATCCCATTGTTGATCTATGGTCCAAATGATGCATTAAGCTAGCGACTTTTAGTATTGTTTTCTTCATGTAAAGCATCAGTGAACCATTGTGCTTCATTTATAGCTCTGCAATTTTGTTAGTGAGCCTTTTTGCCAAAACATTGTTATGGCAATTTTATATTTTATTGCCTGTTAACAGAAGATAAAATAGTCAAGGGAAGCCTTCAATCATCCCTCATTTGGAAACAATAATTTTCTATCATGTGGGGAAGCGTCCATTTGAATTATGTTTTATTTTCTCAATATGGTCTATGACTTCTGGACAATTTTTACAGTAGCAAAGCCTTGAGAAGATGCTTAAAATTGTTGGCAGTTTTGGTTTGTGACTTTTTGTAGGCCAAGCAAGTAGAGTAGAGACCTCAGTTTTGAAGGGGACCATGTCAACCAGTTTATACAAGCTAGCTCTGGCTGGAAAGTGAGCGAGCTTTGAGCACACATCTGTTGCGGTCGCACTACTCCCCCGCATCCCTGAATGAAACATGGACAAGCCATTTAAGAATATAAGAAAGTCGTGATGTTTTGAATTTATTTTCAAGATAAATGATCCTTTGAATTTATTTACATCAATGGTTTGTCTACCTTTCATTGAGGGGTTGCAAGCATTAAAGCAAGGGTGTGCTGTTAACTCAAAATGAGAAGACGGAGCAGTGTTCTTCCCCAACTTTGATCTGTTATAACAAAAATTGACCCTGTGAAAACTCAAGTTTTGCTCAACCATGGTTTATCAATGCGCAACTGTTTTGGATCGCCGGATTTCAAAGGGATGGTGTTCACAGATTGAAATTGTTTTGGCTTTCAAGCTTTGAATCATATCATCTCTATCAAGGGTTTTAACCATTTAAGATGGCCATTTGCCATAAATTTTGTATTGAGGGAAATTAAATTGTCTGAAATTTACCATGACTTTTCTGCATTTCTCTTGAAAGTCATGGTGAGTCTTAGACAGTTTCCTTTGTATTAAACATACCAGACACCCTGAAAATTGATACATCCATTTCTGGTGGAATGATATTCCCCCAATAACTATTTCCTCTCCTTCTGTTGGGAATAAAATTTCATTCCAACTGATTTTAACTCTCATTCTAATTCCTGTATAAACCATAGGCTATAAGAATAGACAATTTCATTCCAACGGACCTAAATGACTTTTGGGAACTTATAAAGTGAGGTATGAGCTCTAAGCTTTCATTTTCCAACAAGGATTGCATTCATCTTCAGAATTGAGCAGCTTAGCTAGATGGAATCCCGGCGTCGCAGAATATGCTTCCGAAACTAACCCACCACAAATGATAGTTGATTGAGAAATGAATCGTTCCTTCATTTAGCCCAACTAAGGGCTCATGAGCTTGATGGACCTGAATAACTGAATTCGTGTTCACTACTGGCTCAGTTTCCATTGTCTCCTTGATGGTTCGCAAAATTTCAGATTTCATTAAGACAAGCTACCTTTCCATTACGAACATTGTTATTGTTAATCTAGGTAATAAACTACATGTACATCAGCAGATATAATGGATTTCAATTTTCATGAGGCAATGTTGTAATTGAAGACGATCAAAATCCCCTAGTACCTGGACAGTAGATCGGCGTGGATGGAAGGTGAAGACCTGCAGGGGAAAATAAATCAGAGAGTTTGAGGTGATATCCCGGGCTTGAGACTTAGACATTCAAGTCACTGAGTAATATGATGAGTGGTGAAATCCCGGGCTTGAGACTTGAACGTCCAAGTCACTGAGTTAGTAATAGGATGAGGTGAAATAAAGAGTAGTAAATGCAATGTATCTACTAAGATATGGAATTTACCTTTATATAGGTTAGGGCACTTGTGCCGACCAACACGTGGTGAAGGCAAGCGAGACACCTGACGTGATGGATTAGTGGGACACATTTAGGTGGCTCACATGCCACGTTAGGTTGTACTTGTACATAGAAGAAGCCCGAGGCCCACCATCTGAAAGAGTGGGCAAATGGGATGGTGGTTGTCTTCATACACACATGGTTCAGCTCCGGTGTGTTTGCTCGTCTCAGCGTGATGTGCTTCTTTTTTGCTTACTTAGCTTTGCTCATATGCTGAGCTGATAACAGTCGTTGCCAAGGTGCCTCAAACCGGGCTAATGCCGAGAATGTATAAGATGCTTACTAATATGCCGAGGTCGTCACACGTCACGATCTTACTAGAAGTTAGTTCTACCCTCATCACTAACTAATGCTGAAGATGGTAAATTGTGATTGATGTTCTTGAGATCAATTCAATATTGGTGATATTGGCTTTCAGTTTCTTTACGTGGGCAACCTTTTTTGCAACAACGTTCTTCATCTTCTCCACCAGTCACCACCAGACATATATCTTGGGAGCACAACTTGCGTTAGTTTCCCACGTATCTTCTATTGCATGTTGGTATCTGAACAACTAGTGGAAAACCCAAAGGGTCATCAATGTCATATGCACGCATGCATCAACTTAAATCATGGGCCTCAAATTCTTATATTCAATTCGGAAAACTTTGGATTGGCAAAAAGAGAACTGAAACTCTATTTAATTTAAGTATTCTCTTAAACCACTCTTAATAATTGATTAACTCTATCTTTGCCCTTAGCATCCGTTAATGTGATGTATACATTTTTTTTAAAACCCAATATTATCCTTTGTAATCCAGGTAAGAATCACCGCCTGTGAGTAAGACTATTACGCCGGTTGTCGGATCCAGTGTTTCCATGAGCTTGGCAGGGTTAAGGTTCAGAAGTAGCTAGGAAGCTACTTCCGCCTCCTTGCGGCACATATCTGCATCGTCATCGTCATTGTTATGGTTTCAGGGACAGTGATACCAATTCTTGTTTCTGTGACATTTCCCCTCTCTCCCTTTTGTTCGCCGACCATGTCGGTTTACAACACAGGGTTTTTGAATAGAGAACGCTCCAAGCCCTCAATGTTCAATCTTCACTTATCGACTGTCATCAATGGATCGTGGGCATGATCTCAAGAAGAGATTGAGGTTATTTTACTCAAACTGGAAGGAAAGAAATGGATCTCTATGGGGTGATTCCAATGTTCTCTTGCTCTGCACACCCCCTCCCTCCACTCGCCAATGGTTCGTTCCCCTTCCACCACACTTCCCCATCTGGCATCCTCCGCCTTCTACATTTGGCTTCTCAGCTATGACTTCCCCGACACGATTGCCATCTTCACGTATGGCGAAATCTACTTCATGTGCACCAAGAAGGCTTCCCTCCTCGTCGACAGTCATGGTGGTGTCCATGTAAATTAAAGGGGACTCTTGCAACTCCCTGCCTGCTCCGCTGTCCACTCTTTGAATCATGGTTTTTAAAAACGAACTGGTCAGGGTCCGTTATCGGTTCGAACGGTCCGACCGTTCTGACAAAATAAATAAAAAAAATTAAAAATTTAGAAAACGATCAAAACCCGTTTAAACGGTTAACTGGCCACTTCAGCGATTTGCTGACCAAAATCAATAGTTTTGAGGAAAAAACGGTTTTGAAGGAAAACGGAACCGGTAAGGTGCCCGATTCCCGGTTTTTCCTGTCTAACCGTCCAGGGTTATTCCAAATTTGTTTATGCTTTTATTGTAAATTCATGGATTCGGTTATTCTCTGCAATTTAGAACAACAAATGTCTCCAAACTCACTAGGCTACTTACCGTCGCTTGATCTACTTGGATTTGAGCTCCGAATGAGCATAGTGAAAAACCCATTTTCAGCGATGGGTTACATTTCTAAACCACAAGACCACCACTTGTTCCACCTAAGAAGAACAATGCAACTAATCAGTCTTCTCGCCATCGTGGGAATCTCGTGATGGGCTCTACACGTAGTAGACGGGCCTCCGAGGGAATCTAGATCGCCGCCCGTCTCTTTTAGTTCGTCGCTATATGTCAAGAGGAAGGGGAGAATAAACAGTAGATTTTTCAAATTATGTTAAATGAGGAAGAGATTAAGGGCGAAAGGGATATTTTAGGATGGAGATTTGGGTTTTAAAAAGGAGAATGGAATCAAGCTCTAATGCCAAAATACTAATTAAAAGCAAAATAATTAAGAAACGCCTCAGTTTTTGAAGCAAAACCAGCCAGCTAGTGGGCAGTCCCTCTGGTGGAAGCAAATTTTAAGAATTAGAGAAAAAAAAATGAACAACGTTTTAGTTGGAAGCTGCATGATTGAAAGAATATATGGGTTTTTCAAGATCCGTCTGCTAGGTGCCCAATGCCGCAAGATGGAATTCCTTTAGGAAGACAAGCGATACAAGGCTCAACCAAGAATAAAAGTTAATCAGTTACTAGATGAGCACAGACAGTGGGATATGCAAGAAGTTACAAGGTGGTTTGAAGGAAATGAGAAAGAAGTCCACCACGTGGCTGCAATCAGATGCATCTGAGTTCCCCGTTCTCCTTCTCATGACCACGTGTCAATACTTAACATGCCGATTGAAGCAGCACTACTCTCTTGATGTTGCTGTCAACGCATTAAAGCGAAGCACTAGCAGATGTATTAATGTCATTGTCATCCCTTTGCATTCTCAATTCTCATTATTATCTCTCGTCTTACGCGCCCAATCTCAATTCTCAATTCTCAATTCTCAAAAGAAAGCAAGACTTCACCCGTCGTCCGTCTCCCTTAACCCGTTCAAACCAGAGAAAGAGAAATCACTTATATTGCTATATTTATCGAGTAGTCATTGCAAAGATAGAGGAGATCGATCGTAAGCGGAAGAAAACTTCGGTCTCGTCGTCGGATCGAAGGGATAAGAACGGGAAGAAGACGAAGATGGATTCTAATCAGGTTAGGGCTTCTCACATCCTGATTAAGCACCAAGGCTCCAGAAGGCAGGCTTCGTGGAAGGATCCAGATGGCCACGTTATCAAGAACACCACCAGAGAAACTGCTGTCAATCAGCTTAAATCCCTCAGGGAGGATATTGTCGCCGGCAAGGCCAAGTTCGAGGACGTCGCTTCTCGTTACTCTGATTGCAGTTCTGCCAAACGTGGCGGCGATCTAGGTCCCTTTCTCTCTGTTTTTCTTTACTACTACTAAATTTAGTTAGTGAGTTAGGGTTTCTTCATAGTGACTTGATTTTCGTTCAACGTTTTGACTATGATAGTTTTCTTTCGATATTTTTACTCTGAAATGAATACTGTAGTTGAATTCAAGTACTGTTTGGTTAGGAAGATAGGGTTTCTGGATGATATTCATTTTTTCTCCTATTTAAATGGAGTGTTTGTTGATGAGTTTCTCTACCTGAATATCATTCTGTTTGTACTTGGAAGTAGAAATCTAGGGTTTGGCTATTGTCGAGCCAAATAGATTCTGTTCTGTGTTGTTGATTCAATGTGATGTGAGTAGGTGTTTGGAGTGTTAATAGCTGGGGATGAGTTATTGAGTTATACTAATGTATATTAACCAACTACTTGGTTTTCTGATGATTGGTTTGGATTTTGGAAAGTGTACTTACTGTTGTTAACTGTGACGGATTCTTTTTATTGGTTATGAGACCTGTCAAGGTTGAAAATCGGTTTCTGTGTTTGCGTTATTAATGGCCTTTTATCAAGTATTACATGACGAGCTGCTCAGTTTTCCAGCCTTGATGGATTATATGGTAACGTCCCTAATTTAAGATATCTTATCCTGTTCTTAGTGGCTTTTCAAAGACTTCGGCAGTGCAGCGTGGTTTTCATTTATTTGTTATGTATATAAATGAGAGCTTCTGGCCGTTACAGTTAGCTTTTATCATTTCCTTTTATTATTTTAGAACATTGCAATTGGTATGGTATGTCTTGTTCAGAACCACGATTTGACTGAGTCATTACCATTTGACAACATTGATGAATTTTTTGTCATTCCTTTAACCTCCCTACTCAGCATGGTTTTCATCTGGACAATGCTGACTTGCTGCATGCCCTTGGTACCTTGCTATGCTTTGTAGAATAAAAATAGCAAAATACCTAAACATTTCTTTTTCTGTGTGTGCACGTTTACTCCTTTCTTTTTCCTCTTTTCTGTAGGTTTGGGGGTTGGTTTACAATAGCAACTAGTGGCCTAGGTGAATAGTGGATGAGAATTTTAGAGATGATCCATGGGTTATCTTAGTTGACCTGTACTCCCTAGTTCCCTACCATGCCCATTGTGTTCAGGATAGATGATTTCCGTTGTTTCATAAAGTGATTTAATGACTTACTGACACAAGCTTGACTAATTCTTTTGTTGCACCTAGTTGTAGTGGCTAAATGCCCTTTAATTGACAAGAAATTCAGATGAGTTGTCAGTTTTCTGGAAAGTGCTAAAATAGATTAATAAAACAAAGTGATTCATGTGCATTTGGTAAGAGTGCAAATGCAAATATGTTCAACACAAATGCAAATATATATGATTCATGAAAATGCAAATTTGGTTTGGTTTTGCATTGATTAATTTTGTATCTTACCTGAGATGGGTACAAAAACAAATTAAGACTGGAATCTACCTGTTTTGAATGCAAAAAATTGTCAGGAAAAAAACAAATTTACATTCATTTTTGCTACAAAAATGCTTTCTTACCAAATGCCTGCAAAACGGAACTAGAGTGCAAATTTGCTTCGGTGTAGCATTTGCTTTCTTTCCAAATGCATACTGTCATGACTTTTGGCTTTAGAGAAGGCAAAAGTCACAAGAATTTTTGCATATTTTTCTTTGTTAATGTTTTTTTTTTTTACATTGGCAGCTTCACTGTATGGATTGACCCTGTCCTGATATATTGATCCTCTACCTTTGTCATTCTCTCAAATTTTGTATCCCTAAGGTGGTTTGTTTAATGTTAAGGCTTTGAAAGAAGGCAGACAAACCAAGGGCATGTGCATTTCATGGAAATTGGAAAATACAGACCAACACCGTGTCTGTCCAGTCTCCATGGTCTGTGTCCTGGAAAATGAGATTGGCAGTTTATTGAGATTTGTTTTGATAATAAAACAAAATTTTCATTAAAATAAAAAGAGTACATAAAAGGTGATAAGAAATCAACCAAGAGAAGAAACACCATGACAAAGCAAACCATAACAAAATGCATCTTTACTCTCAACTAAGTTATTGAAACCTCCCAATATTGATACCATGCATGTGAATGGGAAAGTTTGATTTTCTTTTTTTATTATTGTAGGTATGTTTTCAATATAGTCTGTCTATGATTTGTTAATACTGTCGTATAAATAGTAGATGCCACTTTCAGGAAGGAAAAGAAAGGAAAAGAAAGAAGAAGGTTTGGAAGTCTGAAATATTTCCACTTATCTGAAACTAATCAGATGTGGTTATCCCAAGTGTATTTGGAATCCCTGCTGGTTGGCCCTACTTATATCTGAAATTTTGCTCTGATTAACAAGTGATTGAATAGCCACTTATCACTTGTTAGTTCTTCGCATACATGTCTTGCTCACTCTTATTCTCTCAAAACTTCATATAACAAGAATAGCGCTCATACCCATGTTCAAATAGAAGAACTATAATAGCCACTCAGACCAATAACTACGTTATGAGGGACTAATCAGACTCTGATAGCAGACTATTCAAACATTAAAAAAGGCTCTTATCCCAATGAAACTTCAGTCAGAGGTATCAGACTTAAGAGTTTAGACTTCCAAACGTAGGAGGTATCAGGCTTTTAATCCCAAAACACCATATTTTTTTCCCCGATTTCTAACGTTGCAACTTAAGTGTAAAAGGTAAGAGAGTTAAACACTGAGGTCCATTTGGTTTGCAGTCAGAATTGGAATGGTCTATTCCCATAGTCTGTGTGGTTCAAACAGGAATCAGAATGGGAATTGGAATCAGCTGGAGGGAGAGGGAATGGACATTCCCTCAAATGGGGGAATGCCATTCTACCATGAATGGAAATGGGATTCTGATTCCACCCAATCAAACAGTTGGAACCGGAATGGCCTATTCTCAAATGGGGAAATGTCATTCCACCATGAATGGAAATGGGGTTCTGATTCCACCCAATCAAACAGTTGAAACCGGAATGGCCTGTTCTCAGTCCGATTCCAGACTCCTATTCCCACGAACCAAATCTTCATATGCTGTCTCTATTATTGTTAGTCCTAATCATTTTTTAAGATACTTAGACTTGATATAACACACTGGCATGAATTGGTGTTGATTGAAATTCCATGTGACAATTCTTGCAGGTCCTTTTGGCAAGGGCCGGATGCAAAAGCCTTTCGAAGAAGCAGCATTTGGTCTCAAAGTAGGTGAGATTAGTGACATTGTTGATACTGACAGTGGCGTCCATATCATCAAGCGAACTGGTTGATTGCCCAGCATAGCAAGTATCGGTGGTTATAGTGGCATACGAGTTCTGGATTCCGATCATTCCCTTTGAATTAGTGTTTATTTGTTCCATTTTTTGGAACAATTGAGTCGTGCTATTGTCACTTCTGCAGCCATTCTTATTTTTCCAAATTGCATTTGCTCATAAAATGCATATGAACTATATTCTTGAACCCTCGGGACAATTTAGAAGCAGCAATGACTGTTTCTAAGTTTTCTGACTATGGGGCTTCATTCGTGCCTTGAGAATACATCCATCGATTCTGGATTTGAAATTTCTGGAATAATCTCTCTCTCTCTCTCTCTCTCTCTCGTTATGAGTCTTATGACAACTGAAGTGGCTGAACTGAATTGATCTACTCTTAAGGAGGTTGTGAACTTCGACGGCTGAAGCTGAGATCGGGTTGATCACTTAATCCTCTATAATTATTTAATTATTTTATCCATAATAAAAACCAAAAGAAAAAAAAAAATCATTCAGTTTATCCATTTTTCTTTTACCTAACGGCCAAGATTTTGTGTTCAAAATCGATTCGGTCGTCGTCCCCACCTCAAGTCCTAAACGTTCAACGCTCAACCGATGTGGGAAGTTAAAGTACTTGCTGAGCCGCTTGAATTTTCTTTAGGCTGTGTTTGGTTTAAAAGGGAAGGTAGGAAAATATATGAATATTTTTATGGTGGAGGTTAAAGTCCACCTCAAGTCCCACATCAACGCTCAACTGATGTGGGAAGTTAAAGTCCTAAACGGTCAAACCAAACACAGCCTTATGGTGGAGGTTGACATAGCGTGTTTATGTATAATGTATTCACGTTCTTGAAGTTCTCTCGAAAATATATGAATACGATTTTTAGAACCAAAGGAGATTAGTACAGTATCTGGTGTCTTGCCTTTGTTAAACGAGTGAACTTTGTTTTTACTTGGAATTTGGAAATAAAGTAAAATTGTGGTCTTAATTTGCATTTTCCTTCTACTTGGAAACAAATATTCACTGCATTGCACGTTCAGTAATCGGTAATAGTAGGCTATCCTTTCTTATAATTCATGTGTGGTTCCTGTTAGATTTTTTTGGTTTGTTTTGATGTTTGTGTTTCTTTTCCTTGCTGTTTAATGAAATATATTTTACTTATTAAAAAGATAAAGGGGGTGTATCAGGTTTTGTCCTCACATTGTTCTTAAAAAAATTTGCAGTTACGGGTAGGGAGAACATCTCCCTACTTGTATGTTTTCATTCACCTTATTTGTATGTTTTTCATTCATGGGGAGATGTTCCCAGTGCATGACTGCAAGTATTGTGAAGACAAAATCTGACTTCTTTGACAACAGATTGGCTTTGCTTTTGAAAAAGTATGCAAGCTGATTTGCTTGGCAGTTCTTGCATGTAAATATTTTATTTGGATATTAAGGCTCCATTTGAGAAGAGTGCAAATGTGCACGATTCCTACACAGGTTCCATCTGTATTTGCACTCTTCCCAAACTAAGCCTTAAGTTTGCAAAGATTGTCTTTGTTTCTCTTTCCAAATTGTCCAAATTAGGAAAGTTAATTAATGTTTTTGATGAATGTTTAGATTTTTTGTTATATCAGGCTGTAGTTCACCATGTTTGCATGAACTTGGAATTAATTCATAGTAGTAGTAGTAGGGGACCAGGGGTGCAGGGTTGGAATTTTGTCAAAATTTCACTTTTTTAATGGCCCAATTCGAAAGCCCAAGACTGAAACAGTTTAAAATGTTATCTCAGGTCAATCTGAGTTACACCACTATTCCATAGTAGTGACTATGTTTTCTGATAGTACATAAAGATGGGATCATCTATTTATTTATTTGTTTTTTTTTTCCAGGAGGTGGGGGGGGGGGGGGGGGGGGGGGGGGGGGACTGGAATCATCTTCATTATGTTTACCACAATAATGTCACAGGGCTAGTCGTTGGGTGGCACGACGGTAGGTGCTTGATGGCGCGACGAAGAAATCACTTATAACAAATAAGGCAGTCACCAATTCAGCATTGAAGCTTATTGCTCTATTCAAAAGAATTTTCTTCATGAGGTTGCCAATCAGTAAAAGCCTTGAAACATAAGAAGAGGTTATCGTTAGATAACAATTGATTGTCCAAACTTTCCTGATTGCCCTTCAAAATTTTCATCCGACTCCACATTTGAGTCAGATGCAATAAGATAGGCAAATTGAGGTTAGAGATTTGTATTGGATTATGAAGTTATAGATACGTGGCACGAGTGGAATGGTCAAAACTCAAATTTATTCTGTTTGTATTAACATTATTGATATGTATTGGCTTCATATCAGTCAATACCATTGGCACAGATTTTTTTAATACATTCTTTCCTCATATTCTCCCATTAATTTTTATATTCAACTCCTATAATTACTTTTTCTCATTAATACCTGTGTCCATTTTTGGGTATTAAAAAGTATAATTAAGAAAATATAAACTAGTTAAGTTGAAAGATACAAATCTACCACTATGTCATGTTCTAATTACTTGTCATACACATGTATTCTAATTCTTGACTTTTGAACATTTTGTATTTTTGGTGAATATTTGTCAATAAATGCTAAAAATATTTATTAAAATTTATATTTATGAATATTAAAACATTCGGTTTCTAAGAATTGTGTTTGTTTCCTTTATCATTTCTCTACATTTACCAAATGTGTTATGTGTCTTAATCAATGTTTAGAGATCCAGACTGGGCATAGAACCAGAGAAGCGGGAGGTTCACAAGTCAAAGGTTCAACCAGGGTCGAACCATGATGATGTGGCATATACATACATAAATCTATATATATACTAGCAGAGACCAGTGCGATGCACAAGCTTTGTTAAGCAAAAGTTAAATGATAGAAGCACATAAGAGTAGACAATTGTTTTATATTTTAACTTTTTAAATAATTATTAATTAATTATATTTTATATAATACTTTTAATAATTTTTTATGTCATCGGTGATGAGAGTAAAAACTTTCTATGGGCTAATACAATTAAGGGGATTTAGGATGGAGTAGTAAAAACTTATTCATAGAGTGAGAATGTTGTTAGAGTCAACCAACTGAGAAACTAGGTGATTGGTACTAAGTAGGGAGATAAGTCTTTGCAATTTATTTTTCAGTCATCAAAACCTTATGGCAGGAGATGGATCATTTGGAGACTGTGATTTGGGAAAGTAGCAAAGATGCAACAACTTATTAGAAGCTAGTAGAGAAGAATAGGGTATTTGAGTTTCTATCAGAACTTAACCCTAAATATGACATTGCACGACCACATATTCTTTTCCGAGGTAGTGTAATTCTCTCTCAGGCATATGCCATATACCTTTGTGCATGGAAAGGAGAATAAGAGGAATGTGATGATAAGAAACCTAAGCCTTGAGCAATCAGCTATGGTTAGCACAGTGAAGCCTAAGCTAAGTGGGGATGAGGGTGGAAATGAACTGAAGAAGGAGGACAAGGACCTGATTTGTGGTTACTATAGGAAATCTAAACATGCTAGAGATTAGGGATGTTCACGGTCCGGTTTGATGCGGTTTGGAGAAGATCTTAGACCAAACCAGTAAATTACGATTTGAGAAATTTATAAACTGAACCAAACCATTTTGGTATGGAAACCAAACCGTTTTATTACGGTTTGGTGTGGTTTCTAGTACGGTTTGGGGACTTTGGACCATTCTATGGTTCTTTTGGGCTTAACCCAATTAGAAAGCCCAAATAGCTTCCCTAAAAATTAAAACTTAAAACTTTTATTTATTATTTTATTATAAAATAACGAGTTCATTATATATTTATGATTTTACGCATTCCATTTAGATATATTATATATAATGTTTATATATCATATATTTATATTATGTATACTACTTTAAAAAGTACGAATGACCTCAAGAATATTTCTAGAATTTTTAAGAACAATATTTACTCCTTTATATTTAAATTTAATGATAAAAAAAATGAGGGCAAATAGGGTAATCGGTTCTTGATATTAAATGAGTTGAAAACAGGTAATTTAAAGATATTTAATGCATTCAATTCTCTCTCATTAAATTCAATATTTAAGTTACTAACTTGCATTCATGTTCATTGAATCAGATATTTAAGTCATTTTTATTTATTTTCATCATTAAGTTCTATTAATTAAATCCATACTTAATAAATTAATAATTCCAATAACATAAAAGCTTATATACTTTTAAAATCTACCTAGAAAAAATAGTGTTTTCATTTAAGTGGTGGTAAGAAATTAAATCATTTTGGGTCAAATGGGTTAATCCATGTTGCCACGATTAAATAATAAAATTAAAAATAGAAAAAATGAAAAAATAGAAATTTAAAAAAATGGGAACATTTTTAGCATACATGTTAAACAATAATAAGTATGATAAATAAGAAATGTTTTTATTAATTATAAAAATAGAATGTAAAATTTAAAAGCAATTGGAAATAAAAATATTTTCCTATTCTCTCTCATTAAATCATATATTTAAGATCTATTTTTCTCATCATTAAAATCTTGTAATTAAATCCACAATATTAATTTTAATAGTATAAAAATAAATATTTTGAAAAGTAATTTGAAAAAAAAATTATATTCTTCCCTTCCAGCAATGGGCAAGCAATTCGACCATTTGGGGTCAAATGGATTAATAAATAATGCCATAATTAAATAATAAAAAAACTAAAATAAATAACTATGAAATGTAAGAAGTATTTTTATTAATGATGAAAATGGAATGCCAAATTCAAAATCTACCAAGAAATTAAATGATGTCATAGTTAAATAATAAAATTTTTAATAATAGAACATACAAAGAATCACAAAAATAAAAAAAAAGATAGAGAAAATTTTTGGCACATATCTAATGTTATATATTTATAAAAAATAAAATATTGGGTGCATCTCTAATATTGTACATTCATTATATTGAACAAAAAATAAGTTTTATACATAAGAAATAATTTTATCAATGATGGAAATGTAATACAAAATTTAATGTCAACCTAGAAATGAAACAATTTTTATTTTTAGATGGTGGGTTAGTGGTTTGAGTAAAATGATACTATAGACAAACAAAAATTAAGTTTGATAAATAAAAAATATTTTATATAATATAAATGAAATATATAATTTAAAGGGAGAATTATAGTCAAAGTCGGTTATACATTTAAAATTAGGTTGCAAGTTGGTCCGGAAACCAACAAAACTTTAACAACCAGCTCTACATTTCAAATTATAAAAACCCTGCCATCATTAGAGGCTTATGTGACTGTTGCCAACATGGGACTCTTATTCCATCTTGGACACAATAAAAAAAATTATATCGAAAATAGGTTTTCATGGATCTTCCAACTGGTTTTTACAATGATGTGGGTAAAGGAAAGGTGTGTAAATGAAAGAAGTCTTTATATAGTTTGAAGCAATCATCCAAAGCTTGGTTTGACAGGTTTAAAAGTGCATTGATTGTATTTGGCTATATTCAAACTTAATCTAATCATACTCTATTTGTAAAAAGGAGGGGATCATTGGTATCAGTACTAATAATGTATGTGGATAACATTGTAGTCACAAGAAATGATTTGAGTGAGATTGATACCTTGAAGAAGGACCTGCACAAAGAGTTTGAGATTAAGGATCTTGGGGAGTTGAAGTATTTTCTAGGCATTGAGATGGCAAGGTCCAAGCATGGGATTTTCATATTATAGAGGAAATTTGTTTTAGACTTACTATAAGAGACAAGAAAACTTGGGACAAGGGTAGTTAACACACCTATTGATCAAAACTACAAGATAAATACTTCACAAGCAAGGGTAGTTGATACACCTATTGATTAGAACCACAAAATAAATGCTTTAGAAGGTGAGCTAGTGAAGGATGTTAGAAGGTATCAAAGATTGGTGGGCCGGTTTCTATACTTATATATGACATGACCAGATATCTCTTATGCAGTGAATGTGGTGAGTCAATACATGCATGCCCCAGAAGTTCAACATTGGGAGGCCATTGATATGATACTTTCCTATTTGAAGGGACACCCAAGTAGAGGCATACCATTTGCTAACCATGGACATTTGAAGTTAAAAGCTTATACAGATGTTGGTTGGGCAAGGTGCCTAGATGACAAGAAATCTACATCAAGAGTTTGCACTCTTATTGGAGGTAATCTAGTTTTATAAAAGAGTAAGAAACAATCAATTGTAGCAAGGTCAAGTGTAGAAGCTGAATTCAGAGCCATGGCACATGGTGTTTCAGAGCTCGTCTAGGCCTGATCCATGTTAAGGGAGATTAGAGTTAAGGCCAAAGAACCTATGATGCTATACCATGACAATCAAGCAAGAATTAACATTCCCCACAACCCAATTCAGCATAATAGGACAAAGCTTATAGAAGTGGATAGATACTTTATAAGAGAAAATGTGACACTTGAAGAAGTGTGGTTACCATATGCTGCATCTGACTTGCAACTTATTGATGTTCTTACAAAAGGTGTTGCAAGAAACAAGCTAGAGCATGATTTATGCAAGTTGGGAATGTGTAACATCTACTCAGCATGATAAGACGAAGAATATATAAGTGGATAGACACTTTATAATGGAAAGGGTAACATCTGGAGAAATGTGCTTGCCATATGTTGCATGACTTGCAGCTTGTTGATGTTCTTACAAAAGGTGTTGCAAGAAACAAATTAGAACATGATCTATGGAAGTTGAGAATGTGTAACATCTATTCCCAACTTGAGGGGGAGTGTTGAGTTTTGGGCTGATAACATTTGTTTCTATTTACAAAGCATAGTTAGAGTGTTGAGTGTGCTTATCATATGTTGCATCTGGCTTACAGTTTGTTAATGTTCTTACAAAAGGTGTTGCAAGAAACAAGTTGGAGAATGATCTATACAATTTGGTAATGTGTAACATATATTCCCAACTTGAGGGGGAGTGTTGAGTTTTGGGCCGATAACATTTATTTTTATTTACAAAGCATAGTTAGAGAGTTATATGGCCTAAGGCCCATTAGTTTATGTTTAAACTAAGAATGTTTACTTAGCTTTTACAAGTAGCCGACTTACTAAGGGCATACTTGTCTTTGTATCAAAAGACTAAGGGCATACTAGGGGTGGCCGAACCTAATTTTGTCCTCTTCCCTTCTCTACACAAATCTTTTATTCTCTCTCTCTCTCTCTCTCTCTCTCCCTCTTTCACAAATTTTATATCAAAACAAAATTTTTGTACTTTTCTACTTTTTACAATACAAAAATAACAATAATTAATTTCAACTAGGGTTGTTCATTAAACCCATGAAACCGACCAAACTGACCAACCTGACCCAACTTGACCTAAGTTGGTCAGTTTTGTAGTATTTCTGGTGGGTTTCGGTTCAGCAATTTCCTAACTTGACCAGAGTTGGCTGGTTTTCACTAATGGTTGGGTTGGTTTTGGGTGACCAACTCACTAACCCAACCAGATCAATTTGGTTGGCCAAACAACCTACAACTAAACTAAACCAACTCGTGAACACTCCTAATTTCATCTAAACTAATAGTCTAATCTCTTATAAATAACAATAGTTTAATCTCCAATAATTGTTGAAAATTTTATATCAAATAACAATACAGAAATAAATTTATACATATTAATTGAAAATATATTTATCACAAAAATGCAATAAACAATTGCTAAAAATACAACAAATATAATTTTTAGTATATATAAATATATAACAAGCGTAGATTAAGATTCTAAAATTATTATTAACAAATATCAAATTCTCTGAAAGTTATTTTATAGAATTATTAATTGATGTAATTGAAATGACATTTTTATTATTAGTACACTAATAATTGCAATTACTATTCTATTTTTTTAATATCTATTAAAAACATTTTTTTTGAAAGTTATTACCTATTTTTTTATTTGAAAGCTTCAATACCTCTAAATTATTTAATTTATTTTCATTATTTCAATAATATTTATAAATTTATAAATTATTTATTTTTGTAGTCTTATAATCAAATACTATTAAATCTATTATATTATTTTTTGTTTTAGATAATTTTTTAAGGCTATTACATAATTTTGTTGTTTAATCTATTTTATTTTTTAAATAATATTTAAAATATGATTTCATTATTATACTCTTTATATTTAAAAATTAGTTATTTACAACATTATTTCATTATTTGAATAATATCATTATTTAGTTATTTAAACACTACTTATTTATTGAATTTCATAATCTGTAAAGTTAAAAGTTATACTATTATTACATAATTTTGTAATTAATTCAAAAATTATGAAATCTATTATAATGATTTTTCTACTTTTAATAAAACTTTTAAATTTATTAGATAATTTCGTTATCTTAACTATTTAAAAATTTAGTTATCTTAAATATTTCATTATTTAAAACATTTAGTTATTTAAATATTTAAATAATATGTAAAATAATTAAAAATTTTCGTTATATAAATTTTAAATTTATTACATTATATTAAATATTTTATCATATAATTATTTATCTATTTTAAATATTTAATATTTATGAGTTTCATAAAAATATAAAATTATTAATAATATGAATATTGTTAAATCTATTATAATTATGTTTTGTGTTTTTAATAAATATTTTAAATTTATTACATAATTTCATTATAATATTTAAATAATTCTTAAATTTTTTAATTCAAACTTCTTTTAGATAGATATGGATGAAAAGTGGGAGATAGGATAAATATGATTTAGGAATTAGAGATAATTTAGGAGAGAAACTCTCTACTAAATTACTAAATTAGAGATAATTTAGAAGATAAATACAAATCATAGATAATTTAGGAGAAAGTGGGTGATAGTGGTGCCACTTGGCTAGATTAGATTGGATTTTGTAGAGAGATTTTCGGAATAGTTTTAGGAGGGGATATCCAAAGGGATAAACATAGAGGAAAGAGGGTTGGGTTGGGCATGCTGAGATGTCAAAATGAAAAAGGGAGAAGACACCGATGATGTGGCTTCAAGAGAGAAAGCAAAAAAGGCCATACGAAAGAGGGGCTGGGGTAAGGGAGAAAGAAAAGGCCATGTTGCGTGTCACCAACTACTTTAGTATATACATACATACATACATACATACATACATACATACATACATACATACATACATACATACATACATACATACATACATACAGTCGAACTTGACCCAAGTTGGTCAGTTTTTTAGTATTTTTCGATCAAATTTGGTTTAGAAAATTTTCAATTCGACCAAGTTAGATCAGTTTCAATCTGGCCATTTGTAAACTGACCAAACCTGAACCGACTCGACCATAGTATATTTTAAATATAATTTTTTAATACGAGAAAGTAGGAAAATTCCCATATTTCCTAGTCCAAAATATTTTGTATCATAATTTTTTTAATTTTTTTAATAATAACAATGTAATAATATTTTATATCATATTTCTTAGTCTAAAATATTCACTAATGGTCAATCGGTTTCAGGTGACAAACTCCTAACCTAACTAGGTCGATTTGGTTGGCGAAGCAGCCTGCAACTAAACTGAACCAATCCTTGAACACTCCTAATTTCAGCTAAATTAATATACTTATCTCCAATAAATCACAATAGTTTAATCTCCAATAATTGTTGAAAATTTATAGCAAAAATACATAATTATTGAAAATAAATTTATAATGAAAATACAATAGATATCTAATAAAAATATAATAACAACAAAAATATAATAAATATTGAAAAATATTAAATTAGTCAATAAATAGTGTAATCTCAAATAATAGTTTAATCTCTAGTAAATATTAATCAATAAATTATAAAAATATATAATTATTAAAATAAATTTTATAACAAAATTACAATAAATACGATAAATTAAACTTCAAAAGATAAATAACAGTTGTTTAATCTCCAATAACTATAGACAATTTACTGTTAAATAAAAAAACAGAAATAGACTTATAAACAATTATTGAAAACATATTTATCAAAAGATACAATAAATGATTAATGAATAAAAATAAATATTAATTTTAGTATATATATAAATATATAATGATTATACACTATTATTGTAAAATTATTACTAATAAATACTATTTTCTGAAAGTTATTTTCTATAATTATTAATTGATATAAGTGAAATTAGATATTTAAAATATTATTTAGTTATTTAAATAATATTGTTATTTAAAATTTTAAAATATTAATTATTTAGTGAATTTAATAATCCATAAAATTATAATTAGTACTATTATTACATAATTTGTCACTAATTTTGTAAAATATTAAATTATTATTAATATGAATATTTTGAAACCTATTATGATTATTTTCTACTTTTAAGTTTTTTTTAATTTATTACATAATTTCGTTATTTCAATATTTAAATCATACGTAAAATATTTAATATTTTCATTATTTTGTTTTTTATTTATTTTAATGTTATTATGTTATTTAAGATATTTAGTTATTGAAATTTTTAAATTGAATAATTTGTAAAATTAGAATTTATATTGTTACTATATAATTTCATGATGAATTTTATAAAAATATATAACTATTAATAATATGAATATTATTAAATCTATTATAATTAATTTTTATGTTTTGAATAAATATTTTATAATTAGTATATAATTTCATTATAATATTTAAATAATTCTGAAATTTTTTAATTGAAACATTCTTTAGATAAATGTAGAAGAAAAGTGGAGGAGAGGATAAATATGAATTAGAGATAGTTTAGGAGGGAATATCTACTAAATTAAAGATAATTTAAGAGATAAATATGAGTTAGAGATAATTTAGGAGATAAATAGGAATTAGAGACAATTTAGGAGAAAGTGGTGCCACTTGGCTAAACATTAGAAAAGCCAATCCTTCATTCTTTATGGTTGTTAGTAGGGGTGTTCACGGGTCGGGTTGGGTCGATTTATTGGGGTTTTCCCAGCCGACCCGACCTGGTCGGGTTACCTGAGGTGGAAATCGAAACCGACCCACTGATAGGCCAAACCGACCTAGTCGGTTTGAGTCCGGTTGGGTCGGTTTGGATCGGTTTCGGTTTTGCTCCTGTACAAAAGGACACCTAATTGAATTCTAATTGTAATTGCCTAATGGGTTGCCTATTTGGTGTAAATGACTATAGAAAGTTAGAAACTAGGATAGATTGCCTATTCTAATTGTAATTGCCTAATGGACCTTCTAGTTCTAATAGAAGACTAGTTATAGTTAAGTAGGAAACTACTCAAACTAGGAACTACCGAACTAGTAGAAGACTAGTTCAGTTCGGGTCGGGTTGGTTTCGGTTTTCACACAAGAAAACCGAAACCGACCCGATATATCGGTTTATATATTTGCCCAACCCGAAACCAACCGATACTGATAAAAACCCGACCGACTCGGGTTGGTCGGTTTGGTCGGGTTGGGCATTCTTATGAACAACCCTAGTTGTTAGAAATAGTTAAGCTTATGTTATTTCTTTATTGGTTTAATGGGTAATTATATAGAATTAAAAAAATAAAAAGTTCAAAAAAGCAAGAAATTAGGAAGGGGAGTTTGGAGCATGGAGAGGCATGGTGACATGGATTGTCTTTCTATATATATATCACATGGAAGGGCCCCATGTGATGCACGGGATGGGGCATTCCTCCCTGTCCCTTGCCCTCATAGTCAAGACACTCTACCCTCCCTGTCATTGGTGGTGGGGCGGATTTGAGGCAAAGCACCCATTCCTTGTCGAGGATAGGGAATCCCCAAATCCCCCCCCCCCTAAGCAACCACATAAAAATAATATAATTTGTAGATATTTTACAAATAGGATTTATGGGAATTTGGGGATATTTTATAAATAGAATTATGGGATCCTAGGTTATAAGAATATAAGTAAAACTTAGAGATATTTTAAAAATCAATATTAAATCTACTGATATTTTACTAATTTACCATCAAGTTTGGGGAATTATATGCAATCCCCATCCCTAATTTGGAGCAAAAACATTTTCCCCATTCCTATTTAATTATCCCTACAATTATAATAATTCTATATAACTAATTAACTAACAATAAATTACAATATTTTATAATAATATCCAAAAAATATTGAAGTTGTTATTGATTAGCAAAAATGTATAGTAAATTAGTTATTTACAATAACAATAAATTAATGTGAATTAATATAAATTATTTACTATTAATAAAAGTGATGTAATTATAGTAAACTAATGTAATTATGGTAAATTACATTAACTTTAATTAGAAGTAAATCATTTGGTGTTAATTAATGTAAAACCAAGTGTGGTTGAAGCCAACCAAGTGGTCTAGAACGGTGTGGATAGATTTAATAATTTTCCTAAATTATTTCATAATTATTTATTAAAATAATAATAATGGATTTTTATTTAAATAAATATGAAACAATTTCTGATAGATTAATTTCCTAATTTAATTTTCCTAAAATTTTAGACTATTATTTAAATAGTTTTGGAAAATATTTTTTTCATAGATTAATTTCCTAATTTTTAATTATTTTTTATTTAAAAATTATGGATTATTAGTTAAAGAGTTCCCCTGAATTATTTGATAATTGTTAACTATAACTATTGATTTTATAGAAATTAGTAAATTATGCCAATTAGTATTATCTTTATGAATAAATAATTATTGTAAAAATTTAATGAAAAACTATTAAATTACAATGATTAATGTAAATAATGTTTAAAATTCTGTTATTTAAATGATTTTTTATTTTTTAAATAATGTTTAAACTATGATTTAGTATTTAATTTCTTATATTGAAACATTTAAAAATAGTATATAAAACATAAATAATTATTAAAAAATAGTATATAAAACGTAAATAGTACCCTACCCCACCTCGAACAGGGCAAGTTTTCTCAAATCTTAAATAGGGATGGGGAAGAGATAGGGTGGGATGGGGAAAATATTTTTGCTCCAAATTAGAGACGGGGGTTTGCATATAATTCCCCAAACCCGATGGTAAACTAGTAAAATATCAATAGATTTAATACTGACTTTTAAAATATCTCTAAGTTTTTCCTCATATTCTTATAATCATAGGATCCCACAATTCTATTTATAAAATACCCCTAAATTGTCATAATCTAATTCCTAAAATACCCCCAAATTCCCATAATCCTATTTGTAAAATATCCATATATTAGATTATTTTTAGGTGTTTACATTGGGGTGGGGAAATTTGGGGATTCCCCATCTCCGACGGGGAATGGGTGCCACGCCTCCAACCTACCCCGCCACCGAGGACAGGGTGTGAATGGGGTGGAGTGTCTTGACTACAGGGGTGAAGGATAGCGAGGGGTGCCACATCTCGTGCATCGCATGAAGCCTCGTTAGTTATAATTGCTTTTGTGTTTTTATTAAATTTTTTAAAGTTATAACATAATTTTGTTATTTAATCTATTTTTGTTTTTGAAATTGATGAGGGATGATTTAACCCAACCTATGAAACGGTGACACGTAGGCGCCGACTTAGCATGAGCGACAGCCTAGCACTGAAGCCCGGAGCGACCAAGTGACGGGCCCACGAAGCAGTCCGCTACATTACAGCTCGAGGGGAAGAGCCCACCGCAAGGCACACTCCGGGTTCCCCGTGCTATCTTGGAAAAGATACCCTGAGGCAACTATAGCTCGCGAGCTAAAGTTATTAGCTCGCCCGAGTCCCCTAACAGAAGTCATTCCGAGGACCAATTCCACTAAGGTAACCCTGGAGTATCCCAAGCTCGCTACAAGATAGCTCGCGAACGAGCCGTGCTAGCGCCCTCCAGGAAGCTTCCGACTGACAGACCGTACCGGTCAGACTGCGCCATATCCTCTATCGACAGCATAGTTCCAGTCCTTTCGACAGTCTGCATCCACGTCTCTCAACAGGCAAGGGCGTGCCTGCCACTTTGGAACGTACACCGCAACGGCCACCTGCGCAGCCCTGGCAGGTAACGGCTGTGGCAGGAGCCCAGTGGCGGTTATGCCCAACCTAATGTGAGTGTCTCTATAAAAGCCCTCAGGACAGAAGGGAAACTTCTTCTAAAATCTTCGACCTCCCGAACATAGTGATAACGCACTATCCTCACTCTTAGCCTTCGTTCTCCTTTCACTTCTTGCACACAGTTCTAACTTAAGCATCGGAGCGTTCCCGTCGGGAAACCCCTCGGGAGTTCTTCCTTTTTCCTCTCATCTCAGGTACCTTTCAGGAGCCACGTAAGCGCCAGCTAGGAGTGACCGGACCGTGCTACAAGCGGTCCCACTTTGTCACCAGCAAAGTGGGATGAGGAGCCCTGGATCCTTCACGTAGATGGCTCCTCGAACCAGCAGGGCAGCGGAGCCGGGATAGTCCTACACGGCCTAAGTGGCACGAAACTGGAGTACGCGCTATGATTCGAGTTCGCGGCATCTAACAATGAAGCGGAGTACGAGGCGTTGATAGATGGACTAGCTCTAGCGAGAGAAGTAAAAGCCAAGCACATCGTTATATGCAGTGACTCCTAGCTTGTTGTCAACCAAGTCACCGACGAGTACAAAGCTCGCGAGCCAACATTATCGCTTACTTAGCCAATGTCAGAGAGGCCCTGCTCAACTTCCAGTCACACTTTATCAGACAAATCCCTAGGTCAAAGAATGCTGAGGCCGACGCCCTGTCTAGGTTAGCCAGCACCAGCGACATCACCATGAGAACCGTGTACATAGAGGACCTGTCTCGGCCTAGCATTCTCGGGGGGGCAGAGGAGGTCGCTCCCGTCGTTCAAGCAGAGCCGAGCTGGATTGACCCACTCGCGAGCTTCTTGCTACACGGGACCCTCCCTGCAAACCGCAATGCAGCTAGAAGGGTGCAGCGCCAGGCAACCAAATATGTCATGATAGAAGAACAACTATATCAGAGATCTTACACACTCCCCTACTTACGTTGCTTGCGACCTACTGAAGCCAAGCTCGTACTCCGCGACACCCATGAGGGTTTATGCGGTGGGCACTTGGGGGGCAGGGCCCTCGCCCAAAAGGCACTCCGACAAGGGTATTATTGGCCAACAATGAAGGCAGATGCTATTGAACTCGTCAAAAAATGTGACAAATGCCAAAGACATGCCAATATTCACCACCAACCCGCTGCCGACCTCAAGTATCTCACCAGCCCGTGGCCCTTTGCGCAGTGGGGCATCGATCTACTCGGGCCATTCCCGCCAGCAATGGGTGGAAGGAAGTTCTTAGTAGTGGCAGTGGACTATTTTACCAAGTGGGTAGAAGTCGAGCCCCTCACAACGATCACAACCCAAAATGTCCAAAACTTCTTTTGGAAGAACATCGTGTGCCGCTTCGGATTACCTCGGGTATTAATCTCCGACAATGGCAAGCAGTTCGAGGACATCAAATTTCAAAACTAGTGCCGAGACATGGAGATCCAACAGAATTTTACTTCAGTCGTGCACCCTCAAGCAAACGGTCAGGCAGAAGTCACGAACAGAGCCATCCTCCGCGGACTAAAGGCACGGCTGGACCGAGCTAAAGGATTGTGGGCAGATGAACTACCCAGTGTTCTATGGGCCTACCGGACCACGGAGAAGACCGCCACGGAGAAACACCCTTCAATCTCACCTACGGCACCGAAGCAGTGATCCCCGCAGAGATCGAAGTACCTACGTTGCGCCTAGAAACATATAGTGATCAAACAAACGAAGATGAGCTACGTACCAACCTCGATCTACTCGACGAAGTAAGGGACCTCGCATACATTAGGACCGCAGCCTACCAGCAGAGAGTAGCTCGGTACTACAATGCCAGGGTCAAGAAGCGAAACCTCCGCGTTGGCGACCTGGCCCTTCGTAAAGTTATGGTGCCTGAGCCCGGCGCTGGCAAGCTCGGGTCTAACTGGGAAGGTCCTTACCGAGTGAAACGAGTGCTCGGGGAAGGAACATACGAGCTCGAGACCCTCGAAGGGAAACAAGTACCTCGAGCATGGAATATTGTCAACCTAAGGCAATATTATCTGTAAGAATCGAGTAGGCTACGGGCCACTCCCAAAGCCTAAGGGCCAGAATATCGAGCTAATATGACCTCGACACAACAGGACCCAGTCGCTTCTATGGCATGGGCAAACTCCGAGAGTGGACCACGAGCCACTCCTTCAGCCCAATGGCCAAAACACCGAGCTAACAAAGACCTCGGCGTGAAGAAAGACTTAGCCACTTCAGTGGCGAAGGCAAGGTATGAAATATCAAAGGTGTAAGCAGCTCGGGTCTAAACCCTACGAAGCATGACTCGCCTCAATAAGTTGGTTGAACTGAGGAATAACCAACCAATGTATAGTTCGAGCATACATAGTAATCACTTTGCGGTACACCATAGAGGTCTTAAGCGTTAAAGGACAAATTGGGATAACGACTACCGAAGAATCCTACTTCGGGCATGTAGCTTTAATAGCTCAAATGATGAGTTCGCTTTAGCGAAAATAAAGGGAGTTCATCATACTCAAAAGAAGGAAAAAACTTTCATTGTCAAAAAAAAAGAGAGAAGAAAAGAAAAATAACAAGTGCAGCAACCGAGCTAAACAACTCGGGAAAGGTTTGATTATCACAGGGCACAACCGCCCAACCGAAAACTTGTGAAAGACCAGGTTTACGGCACCCGGAAGCCACCAGAAGCCCAGAGAAACGCCGCCTCAAGGATCTGACTCCTCATCCTCTGGAGAGTCAGGCTCCTCTTCATCCGCTTGGTCCGCTGTCTCAGGAGACAGACCTTTCATAGTAATGCCGTCGAGGTTGAGCTCGGAGAACTTCTTCCGAACCAGCCACCGACAGAGCTTAAACCCTGAGCGGTACGAACCCGAACCATACTCCGTCTGGAGGTCCTGAAATTCTTGGGAGTCTTTAAAATACCAAATGGGCGGAGGAGAGGGTAGGACCGGCTCGGTAGACCCGAACTCAGTGCTTCCCGAAGGAGGGGTTTGGTCGGGGCGCGTCCTCTTCGCATGGTGCCTCTGACTGCTTGAGAGAGGGCGGCGTGAGTCGGCACTGGACATGATGGCTGCCAAAAGACCACAAGGTATTAGTTCGACAAGAAACAAAATACGCGTGCACAATAGTCACAAGGCACTACGCGACCTAAAAGGCCGACCTACCCGGGCTCAAGCCTACCTGCACAAGCTTCTCCTCGGTTAAGTAGTTCGAGCAAAGGAAGCTTACCGACACCCAGGAATGCATTGTTTTCCGAATTTCAGGGTCCAGCTCGGCCCCGGGGTCCTGAACAGCGCCCCTCCAAGCCGTGGGAAAGGGCCACCCCTCGGGGTTACGGACCACAAAGTAGTCCCGCTTCCAGGTGGGAATCTTATTCGGCAGCTCGTACAAGAGCTTATAGCCGCGACGGGGAGAGAGGTAATAAAAGCGCCTCTCCAGAGGAACCCCAGGAGCAGCGTTCTTTATACAAATGATAGAGACAAAAATATCAAGGTCCAAAGGAAGGCAGTACTCGTGACACAGGGATATAGTTCCAACCATGTTTCGAATGGCATTGGGATGAAGCTGGTCAAAAGTGATGTTGAGGTGATTTAACACCTCCACTATCAAGGGGTGCAGGGGGAGACGCAAGCCGGCCTCAAGTTGTTCCTGAAAGATTACTATGTCATCGGGGCCGTGCTCCCAAGGGAAGTTACCAGTAGGAAGGCTGTAAACCAGGTCCCCAGGGAGGCGAAAGTAGCGGATCAGAGACCTGAGTCTCTCCGCTATCATTAAGGAAGGGCCAGAAGTATCAGGCTCCCTCCCCCTAGAAGTAGACGCCATGTCACCAGAGGCCTCCCGAGCCTCCGGGATCTGCTCCCAGGCACCCTCCGAGCTCGAGGGAGCATCATCATTCTGGCTATTGCCCTTGTGATAGGTGTGATATGGATACTCAGACATGGCTGACAGCAATTGGGACTCACCAGAGTAGACGGAACGAAGCAAACTGAGGAACTCGGGTAGACTAGGTGAAGTGCGCAACCTCAGAATCCAAAGACAACAAAATGGCATGGGAGAAAGTAGAGCCCGAGGGGGCCCCTATTTATAGTCTCCACCCTTTCAAATTGACAGCCCAGATCAAAGCAGATCCAACGGTCCGCAGGCGCCCTGACCGCACACTTTCTGAAAACCGAAGGCGATTGGTGGCACGTCTTCCGTAGTTAAGGTAGTCGCAGCCGCACGACGTTCGGAGTTAAAGGCCACCTCAGCACATTTTCGGAATCTGAAAAGTCAGGAGAGTCAAAAAATCTCTTGATTCCCGCGAATGCATTTAATAAGGACTGTCAATCAAGTTTGAATTTCAGTCAAATCAGTCCGTCGCACTTCATAAACTCCCCGCGCTAAGGCGGTACTCTTAGCTCGAGGAGTGGGGGGCAATTGATGTGGGATGATTTGACCCAACCTATGAAATGGTGACATGTAGGCGCCGACTTAGCATGAGCGACAGCCTAGCACTGAAGCCTAGAGCGACCAAGTGACGGGCCCACGAAGCAGTCTGCTACGTTACAGCTCGAGGGGAAGAGCCCGCCACAAGGTGAACTCCGGGTTCCCCATGCTATCTTGGAAAAGATACCCTGAGGCAACTGTAGCTAGCGAGCTAAAGTTATTAGCTCGCCCGAGCCCCCTAACAGAAGTCATTCTGAGGACCAATTCCACTAAGGTAACCTTGGAGTATCCCAAGCTCGCTACGAGATAGCTCGCGAACGATCTGCGCTAGCGCCCTCCAGGAAGCTTCCGACTAACAGACCGTATCGGTCAGACTGCACCATATCCTCTACTGATGGCGCAGTCCCAGTCCTTCCGACAGTTAGCATCCACGTCTCTCAACAGGCAAGGGCGTTCCTGCCACTTTGGAAACGTGTCACTCACCCGGGTGAAGCGTACACCGCAACAGCCACCTGCGCAGCCCTGGCAAGTAACGGCTGTGGCAGGAGCCTAGTGGCGGTTATGCCCAACCTAATGTGAGCATCTCTATAAAAGCCCTCAGGTCAGAAGGGAAACTTCTTCTAAAATCTTTGACCTCATGAACATAGTGATAACGCACTATCCTCACTCTTAGCCTTCATTCTCCTTTCGCTTCTTGCACACAATTATAACTTAAGCATCGGAGCGTTCCCGTCAGGAAATCCCTCCGGAGTTTTTCCTTTTTCCTCTCATCTCAGGTACCTTTCAGGAGCCACGTGAGCGCCAGCTAGGAGTGACCGGACCGTGCTACATCAGAAATAATACATAGATATGATTTAGTTATTGATATTTTGATATTTAAAGTATTTAAAAATTAGTTTTTTATAATATTATTTAATTATTTAAATAATACCATTATTTAAAATTTTAAAATATTAATTATTTATTAAATTTAATAATCCACGAAATTATAATTTATACTATTATTACATAATTTTTTTTAATTTTGTAAAATATAAAATTATTATTAATTCAAAAATTATGAAATGTATTATAATTATTATTCTACCCTTAAGATTTCTTTTTAATTTATTACATAATTTCGTTATTTTAACTATTTAAAATTTAGTTATGTTAAATATTTCATTATTTAAATATTTAATATTTTGTATAATTTCAATTTTATTTATTTAAAATTATTATGTAATTTTAACTATTTTGTTACATAATTATTTATCTATTTTTAATATTTTTTTATTTAAATAATTTTTATTTATGCTTTTAAAATATTATTTAGTTATTAAATTAAATAATCCATAAACTTATAATTTATATTTCTATTACATAATTTCATTATGAATTTCACAAAAATATAAAATTATTAATGATATGAATACTATTAAACCAATTATAATTATTTTTTGTGGTTTTAATAAAGATTTTAAAGTTATTACATAATTTCATTATAATATTTAAATAATTGTTAAATACTTTAATTGAAACTTTCTTTAGATTGATATAGATGAAGAGTGGGGGAGAGGATAAATAGGACTTAGATATAATTTAGGAGATAAATAGGAATTAGGGAAAGATAGAGATAATTTATGGGAAAGTGGGGGGTAGTTAGTTTGCTAATTAAAAAAGAGATAAGCCATGTTAGGTGGCAACTCCTAATGCTTATAGAGGGAATTTTACACCCCTTCTAGAATTGCTTGGTTTGGGTAATGGAACAAATCTCTTAAATAAGGTGTATGGATGGAAAGTTTCTTAATTTTTAAAGCAAATAACTAGGAATCAAATCTCTTAATTTACCTTTTCTTTAAAATACATGCACAATAAAATAATATATACAATAATGAGTCATTATTTAACATAATTTAAGAGGTGAACTAATGGTAATTAAACAATATATGAAAATAAAAGGTTATGGGTTCAAATCTTATTAAATACATTTGAAAATTTCAATTGGTTAAAGACCTGGGCGGTTAGGGTAAAAGACTTAAACTTCCCCTGGGTTTTGTACTAAATACTAACACCTCCCCTGTAAAATACTTGGCCGTGACAAATATGGCCCTTTCCGGTCTAGTTAACACCAATTATCTTTCGATCCCTTCTTAACTTTGTAATGTTTGATTAATTAACATTAATTACTTGACATCAAAATCCCTTCCGTAAAGAGGCCTCCGCTTCTTCTCAGTCAATGACTTCCTCTCTAGTGAAAGTCTTCGACTTTTTTAATATGTAATTCTGACCTTTTAATCTATTTTTAGATGATAAAATTGCATACTAAAAAATCCAAGACCATCACACGTAGATCAGTATGAATCTCTAATCTGTAATTCCGTGTGATCAGAAATGTCTCCTAGCTCGACTAAAAAAAATCTCCTGGCCAATATACCAAAAAGAATGCCAGAATATGATCTCACCACTCCTCTAGTGATGCTTTCTATCATTTTCCATCTCTGATGAAGTTGAACTTGTAGTTGCTTATCGAAATTAGAGCCTCTATTGTTAGAGATAGTGCTTCTGACGCTCTGTATCTGCAGATCTTGGTTCCCGGGTACCCTATCTGATTTCGTTTTCTAGAAACTTGTCTTTCTTCCCAAATGTCTGATCTAATTCTGGAGCTTTTATGGTGCTCTCTACCCATGATCTTTGACCTCAATAGATCTATGTATATCTTGATTTTTCTAGCATACTCATGCTTTTTTGATAAAACATGAAATTAGCCATTACTAGGAGAGAAAAAGTTTGAGATACAAGCAGACTGATCAAATTGTAGCAAAACAGAAGAAAGGATGTTAGGGGGGAGTGGATCCACACACCTCTTAGACAGTTTCTACTAGCAAGAAAATGATTAACTAAATTAGAGAAGTGATTTACATGGGACCAAAAAATAGAAACAAAGTCAGCAATCTCACTCTTGATCTCCTAAGATAGAGTGTAACAGTCATTCGAAAGAGGATCAACACCTTGATCCCCCCCCCCCCAAAAAAAAAAAAAAATTGATTAGAGGCTAGCAATCACAAGAGATTGAACAAGGAAGGTCACTAACTGCCTTTGCTACTACAAAAGAAGCATTAAATTTAAGATCAAAATACCATAATCCTCTAAATAATTTTCAAACACCAATTTATTTATTCTAAACCAAATACACCATCAAATGATAATAGTAGTTGAAAAGAAATTCTGTAGATCATCTTTGGAGAGGGAACTGTTGTAGACCCAGGATAGCAGCCAATTTTTAAAAGAGAGAGTTGGAGTAGAATCCATTCTCAAACCTAGACTAGAGGCATACCAGATTAGTTTTACTGCTTCACAAAAGTGGAGAGCAGAGCATGGCTTATGGTTTGAATTTTGACCTTTTTGAGTTATAGAGGGGGCAATGAGACTTAGAGTTTTGAACTTTTTGAGTAATAGAGTCTTTAACATCCACATAAAGGCAAGCTTTCCAAATTAATTTCCAAAGGTTTGAATTTAGGTTCCCAAGATCCTACACATGCATATCAGCACATAAGGATTTAGCAATCCAATAAGCTCTTTTAACTGAGAAAATACCAGATTTGGAGGGAACCCAGTTGATAGAATCCTGGCAGGAGGTAAAGGGAATGTAGATCTTGAAAATTTTAGATGCAACATGGTCGGGAAAAAAGCTTCTAATTAGATTAACTCTTCATGAATGAGTCTCAAGATTTATAAGGTCACTAACTTTGGAAATTTAGCAATCCACAGGTCTGGAACAAGGGACAGTAGAGTTTCTTAAAGAAGGGACCCAAGAATCAATCCACATTGATACTTTGGTCATTACCAATTTTCCACAAGCAACCCTTTTTCAAAATTTCCTTCCCAGCACATATGCTACACCATCCCCAGGAAGAGCCTCTTGGGATTTTTTGCAATGAGGAAAGAATCTCTAGGAAAGTATCTAGCCTTAAGGCCTCTACTCAAGAGAGAATTCTGGTTCCTTTGGATTCTCCAAGCTTGTCTAGCCAATAGGGTTTTGTTGAAGGTGCGCAGGTCTCTAAAACCCAAGCCACCCACATTTCTATTTTTGCAAAGGGTGCTCCAATTGATCTAGTGAATTTTCTTCCTGTGAGTAGAATCACCCAAATAAAACATTTGTGGAAATATTATTACACACCAATTTAGGTAAGAGAAAGCATGACATTGCATAAACAAGTAATACTGAAGTCATAGATTGAACAAGGGCCTTCTTACCAATAGGAGAGGGGATTTGATTCTTTCAACCTTCGACTCTTTTTGCTACCCTTTCAGTGATAAAGCCAAAAGTGTTCTGCTTTGACCTTTGGATTTTCGAGGAGAGCCCAAGATAAAAGCTTGGGTGGTTGATCCTTTTCATACCCAAGCATTTAGCAATCAATCTTTGGAATCTCACAGGGGTATTCTTATTGAAAAAACTTCATATTTATGCAATTTAATCTTCTGACCAGAAGCCCTCTCATAGAGATCAAGAGAAGTTAGAAATTCATTTGCTTCGTCCAGATTTGCTTTAGAGAAAAGGAAGCTGTCATCAACAGAGGAAAACAAGGTGGGTAATAGTAGGAGCCCTATGATTCTTCACTTTCAAACCTGAGATGGCCTTAGTGCTTAATTGCTTTGAAAGTTAGGGTAGCTGAAAGAGTCTCAAAAACCAACAAAAATAAGGAGATAACGGGTCACTTTGCCTCCAGCCCCTTGAAAATCATTGCATAATCAGTCCCTCCAACACAGCCAAACCCCATTTTGAGCATGACTTTATCCAAAAATAAATAAAAATCACTCTACTCTATCATAGGCTTTCATTATTTCTAACTTGAGAGCCATGAATCTACCTTTGGATTTAGATTTTTTTCATGAAACGGAGAAGCTCATGGGATAGGAATATGTTGTCTGAGATCTACCTATGCTAAAGTGTATAATGATACACTTCTTGATATATCTATGCCTATGTTGTTTAAAACAAATAAAAAATAAAACCTAACACAGATTTACCACATGAATGGCGAGTCCCAAACAAATTAGGTGGGAATAATTACCACATACTCGGTGTGGGATGGTGATTGACTTGTGGATGATGAAAAACATCGTTAATTGATGGCCAATGTGGTAGATCATAACCATTGGCATAAATGATCTGGCCCTTAATTTCTTAACATCCAATTTTCAAGAAAATCCACCCTCAACCAATTTTCTATTTGTAAAAGTTTCAAAAAACGTATTCACAAACTCTTGGCAGACGTGCCTTGGCCATGTCAAACTATAAGTTATTCACTCATTTCTCATTGTTTTATTTAGAACTCAGATTTCCTACTCACTTTCTCTACCCACAATGCACTGCTTCCGCACATACAAGATGGTGACGTGAGGAGTAGAGTGTGGGTAGGAAATTCCGATGGCTTTATTTATTTATTTATTTTTGGACATGTAGAGAAATTTTGGCCTTTATCCCTTAAGGTACCCTTAAGTTTTAGGAAATTGATTTATTCACACCTACTATTTAGAAATTGTTTTAAAGTGCCCTTCAAATTTTTTAACAATTTACTAAATCTTCCCCTTTCGTTAGCATCCATTAATGAAAAGATGGAAAAGACTATTTTACCTATCATTCTTCTTTAAATTTTCAAATGAAATATTTGAATAAACTTGCAACAATTGAATAACACATTGCTAGCTTTGATTTGACAACAACACCTTGCTAGTCTTCTCCTTGTGGTAAACTTTCTACATTGAAAAACTTTCCAACAGATAGAGATGTTCAACAGAACCATCTACAACCCAAAAACTAAAAGGGATCACCTCCCTTTTTTGTTGCTATAAAGACCTCTGAACAGGTGAAGAACAAAGATCATCTTCCACCTAAAAACTAGATTTTGAGGACACCATCTTAGCTCTAGCTAGTACCATGTCCATTTGGTTCAATATCACAGGAAAATGATGGAGAAATTCCCCTTTATGTTCTTGACCTTCAATCAAGTAAAGGTTAAAGGATATGTTCTTCTCTACAAGGTGGATGTTAACTTTTATTTTAAAACTTAGAAAATAATGGAAGACAAAATCAACCACGAAAGAGTAATATTAGGTTTTAAAACAATTCTATACGTCATCTGGCATTAAACTTGAATGTGAACGGATTGTAATGAAATGCTAAAAGATGACAACAATAGTGGAGGATTTAGGAAATTGTTATAATCAATTTCATAAAACTTAGGTTACTTTTAGAGATTTCCCTATCTATAAGTATATACTTAAAGCATTGGTAATGTGTACGGGCAGCATTTGGAGGTCGACACACGGTATGTTGTTGGCTCGACAAGCATGCTCTAAAACTTTGACGTATCTTTCCCACTTCTCCCTTCCTTTTCTCTGCTATGCTCTCTTTCTCACTCTCAATTCTCTCTAGGGGTGCAACTTAGGCAGGCCCAACCTAAGCCCGAACTGGTCCAGCCCGAAATTTTACACAATCTGGGCTTAGATTATCGGTCCTTGGGCAGGGCTCGGCCCCATGAAGTCGAGCTTTTTATTTTTCAGGCCGAGCTCAGGCCTAGCCCTTAGGTAGCCCGAGCCTAGCCCAACTATACATATTTGAATAAATATACATATATATGTATAATTTTAGAGTGGGTTCATTGACCAACTCAAGCCCGGCTCGGGCCAAAGCCCAACCCAAGTGCATCAAATTACAATGTGGGTTGGGCTTGGGTTAGGAAATTCGGGCTTAACCTCGAGCTCGGTCCAAGCTCAGGCCTTAAGCCAAAATTTTAGGGTCAGGCCCAGGTTGACCATAAACCTAGTCTAACCCGCTGGACTTGCACCCCTAATTCTATCCCACCTTCTACCCTCTTTATCTTCCTATGTAATTGCCTTTATGGTATTTGAAAATTACAAGAGTGCCACATATAAAACAAACATCCCTATGTAATTGTGTTTATGATATTCAAAAATTATAGGAGTGCCACATATAAGACAAATGTATTATCTTTACCTCCTTGTGCAATTGCCTTAGTATTCGAAAATTACATGAATGCCACATATAAGACAAACCTTCCTATGTAATTGACTCAATGACATTTGAAAATTACATGAGTTTCAAAAATAAGATAAACTTAATCATGATGCCACATAATCCACCCCCTCTCTTTCATATTAGCTTCTAGATATTTAATTATTTACGATTATGCCATCCTATAAAATAAAAAAACATCTCTCTTCTCTATCGTTAATTCTCTCTCTCTCCTCTTATAAACTCTCTATTTTTTATTCATTCATTTATTTATTTTATTATTAGTATCTAAATATTTATTTATTTAAAAAAGTAAATAAATATATTATTAACTTTAATATAATAAACTATTAAAATAAAGGATATTTGACATTTAGAGAGATTTTAATAAATATTTATTTATTTTCCTAATTTATTTATTTATTAAGAAATAATTTACTAACGAATTATTCTCCCCCTAAGCCCAATATTTAGGGTTGTCAACAGGTCAAATATGGTTTGAGATAGCCTATATTAGTCCCATCTCAATAAACTTTTATTTATTCATTTATTTATTTTATTAAACTTAATAAATAATTATATAAATACTAATTTATTTAATAAAGGTAAATACATTATTTACTTTTATTTGTTCATTTATTATTTTATTTTACTAAATTATTTATTTAGTTAGAAATAATTTATTAACATATTATTATTACTAGCGAAACAGTAACCAACTAGGGCTGTCAATAGATTGGGTCTATCCAATGGACCTAAACCAACTGAACCAATTAAAACTGTTTTGGTTCCATGATTTTTTGTTGATTAGTAATTGGATCAATTCTGGTTCTTGCCTATCCAACTGATTCAGATCTAGAACCGATTATTTTATGAAATATATATTTTTTTAATTTTTTTTGTAATTTTTATTATGTTTTATGTTTTAAATAGTAAATTTGATAGATAATAAATAAGATTATATTAGTTAAAAAATTTTAACTTATTAACATATAAATAATTTAATATTTTTATCATTTTTATTAAGATTATATTATCAAAATTTAAATTTTAAGTTATTATTTGAATAAATAACTATTGTTTTCGATATAATCATGTCTATGATTTTATCCCGATTAAATAATCGGTTTGAGACTGATTCTACCTAAACCTGACATGTTGACAGGCCTAAACCAAACTAGGGCCCATTATAGTTATTAATTATTCATTGTAATATAGTTATAGTTATTTTATTTAACAAAAAAAATAGGGTAAATTACACAGACACCCCCTTGATTATGTGGTCAACAACAAAGACCCCTACACTTTTTTTGCACAAAGAACCCCCTGAACTTTATCCATTAGACAAAGACCCCTTTTGTTAGCGATCAATTACTATCAAAAAAGGTTTTCACTTAATTATTTTAATTTTTTTAAATTTCTAAATTATCCTTTTCTTATTTATTTAAGGGTTTATAGCAAGGGCAACTTTTTGCCCTGAATATCAATAAAAAATAATATTTTTATAAAATAACTAAAATAAGATAACCTTTTTTTGGAAAAATATCAAAAAAGGGCAGGGCGCTATTCATCGTCTTCCTCGTCCCGACACAGTTCATCCTTCTGCTAGAAACCCTTTATAATATAAAATGGGGACACATCGCGCTTGGTTCGACACACATGACGAGCTCTTTCTTTTTGAAATCAGATACCGATTTTCTAATTAATCTTCGTTCGTCTGTGAAAGCAAACGGAAATGCAGGCCATGAGGGATACTGTCTCAAACATTTCCGACTCGGCCATGGCCAGGGTGGACAAGACCAACGAGCAGGTTCGTTTCGTTGCTTTGATCGATAGGAATCTCAACACTTCTTTTGTTTTCTACCTTTGAATCGTTTCAGCTTTATATAAACTCTTGACAGGTGAGCAAAATGATCGGTACCGGCGATAATCAGCAGCAACTGGGTGATAGTAACAGAGGAGGCAGTGGTAGAAATGCAAGTGACGTAACCGTTTTTGGTCACGTACCATTTTTTGTGATGTATAAAATTTTTTGGCTAAGTAACTCGTTGTTTGACCTGGTGGTGACGTGCCTTGGTGAAGAGCTACTTGGTGGCGAACTCCCTGGGGGAGAACTGCTTGGTGACGAACTGCTTGGTGGCGAACTGCCCGGTGGCGAGCTCCCTGGTGGAGCTACTTGGTGACGAACTGCCGGGTGGGGAACTCCCTGGTGGCGAACTGCTTGGGGGCGAACTGCTTGGTGGCGAACTGCCTGGTGGTGAACTGCTTGGTGGTGCTCCCTGGTGGCGAACAGCTTGGGGGCGAACTGCCTGGTGACAAACTCCCTGGTGGCGAACTGCCTGGGGGCGAACTGCCTGGTGGCGAACTCCCTGGTGGAGAGCTACTTTGTGATGAACTGCTGGGTGGTGAACTGCCCGGTGGCAAGCTCCCTGGTGGAGAGCTACTTGGTGACGAACTGCCGGGTGGCGAACTGCCTGGTGGCGAGATGCCTGGTGGCGAACTGCCTGGTGGCAAACTGCCTGATGGCGAACTGCCTAGTGGCGAACTGCCTGGTGGAAAACTGCCTGGTGGCGAACTGCCAGGTGGTGAACTCCCTGGTGGCGAACTGCCTGATGGCGAACTGCCTGGTGGCGAACTCCCTGGTGGCGAACTCCCTGGTGGCGAACTCCCTGGTGGCAAACTGCCTGGTGGACTCGTCACTTGACTTGCTCCTAGGCGGCCTGCAACTCAGAGGATGGTGGAGCTCCTTGGTGCAACGCAACCTGACTACCCTCCGCGTGAGGTGATTTTCTCTCCTTTGTAGGCGGCGGGAGCTGAGGGACCTGCGAGAACTGAATCAGAGGACCCGGGGGTATTTTCCCGGTGGGGACTCTCCGATGCCTAAGTTAGCATTCTGATTACAGAGGGCTTGGAGAGAAATGAGAGAGCTAGAGAGCGGGGGTTACCATCCTTTTTCCTCCCCTTTGGCTTTGGGGGTCGGAGTCCTTATATAGTGGTGCCCTCGCGGGTTAGGTGGGTGAAAAGCCTTCAAACGGTAAGACGTCATATCCTGTCAGAACCGGGGTACGGTGATGAACTCCTCGAGGTTGTCAGGCTGGTGCTTGTGTCAGGCGGCCAGGTCGGCGCTTGGGCCAGGTTGTCAGGTCGGCGCCTATGTCAATCGGCGGGTCGGTGTCTGGGCCAGGTTGCCAGGTCGGCGCCTGTGTCAGTCGGCGGGTCGGTGTCCAGGCCAGGTTGCCAGGTCGGCGCCTGTGTCCGGGCCAGGTTGTCAGGTCGGCGCCTGTGTCTGGGCCAGGTTTCCAGGTCAGCGCCTGTGGCAGGCTGATCCGGCCAGGTCGCGCAGGCCGCGCGCAGGCCGTGCCAGGTTGCGCGCACGCCGCGCCAAGTCGCGCGCATGCCGCGCCAGGCTCCGCAGGCCACGCGGGCCGCGCCAGGCCGCGTGCAGGTCGCGCCAGGCCAGCCAGACTGGTGCCCGGGGGGGACACCAACTTGGTAAGTTGTTGCCTGGGTGTTTGCCTAGTTGTCACGAGGTGCCACATGTCGCAATTTCACTGGAGGGCCAAATCTGCCCTCATCAATTGCCCCCCACTCCCGAGCTGAGAGTAACTCAGCGAAGGGAGTAGATTTCTTTTGGCCCGTAAGTCGATGAGCTAGTAAGTTTTGATCCAATTCCTTAGGCTTTGGGAGCTGCCTGTATGTGGCGAGCTGCCAGTAAGACGAGGGGGTCTCCGCCAGTTCAATAGTGTAGCCCTTAGGCTCTGGGGCAACTTATAGTTCACTTTTGCTGATTTTGTTCCTGCTGAGGAAGTGACTGGATATTTAGCATTAGTGTGGCCCGCAGGCTTTGGGAGTGACTCGTAGTCTACTCTTCTTTGACTTTTGCTCGTGCCGGAGAGGCGACCGGGCCTTAAGCAGTAATGTGGCCCGTGGGCTTTGGGATTGACTCGTAGTCTACTCTTTTTTGACTTTCCCGTGCCGGAGAGGCGACCGGGTCTTAAGCAGTAATGTGGCCCGTAGGCTTTTGGGAGTGACTCGTAGTCTACTCTTTTTTGACTTTTGCCCGTGCCGGAGAGGCGACCGGGTCTTTAAGCAGTAATGTGGCCCGTAGGCTTTTGGGAGTGACTCGTAGTCTACTCTTTTTTGACTTTGCCCGTGCCGGAGAGGCGATCGGGTCTTAAGCAGTAATGTGGCCCACAGGCTTTGGGAGTGACTCGTAGTCTACTCTTTTTTGACTTTGCCCGTGCCGGAGAGGCGATCGGGTCTTAAGCAATAATGTGGCCCGCAGGCTTTGGGAGTGACTCGTAGTCTACTCTTTTTTGACTTTGCCCGTGCCGGAGAGGCGACCGGGTCTTAAGCAGTAATGTGGCCCGTAGGCTTTGCCTGTGAGGTGTCGAGCTATGATTGTGTTGCATCAGCTTCGTAATGCCGGTCACCCACTCCTACAAGAAGCTACTAGGAGTTCGACCTTCGGGGGCAGCACTACTAACTTTAGGTCGCCAGCTCACACAGGAGACTTGGAAGGCTCGACCGGTAAGGGCGCCTATGTAGTCTGTTGGCCATCAACTCCCGCGGAAGCCACGAAGAGCTCATCTTTGTAGGGGGGACCTTGCGGAGAGGACTGATGAGGCATTATCTGAATTGAAAGTAAGGTTGGTAGAGCTACTTAGTCTGTTAGCTCCCTCCATAGTTTTTGAGCTCATAAAAAATGTAAACTATAAAGTGATAGCTTCAAAAAAGTGAGGACTTAGCTTTGGTAAGATGAGAACTTAGCTTTTCGTAGCGTGTTCCCACAGACGGCGCCAATTGATGTAACCGTTTTTGGTCACGTATCATTTTTTGTGATGTATAAAATTTTTTGGCTAAGTAACTCGTTGTTTGACCCGGTGGTGACGTGCCTTGGTGATGAGCTACTTGGTGGCGAACTCCCTGGGGGAGAACTGCTTGGTGACGAACTGCTTGGTGGCAAACTGCCCGGTGGCGAGCTCCCTGGTGGAGCTACTTGGTGACGAACTGCCGGGTGGCGAACTCCCTGGTGGCGAACTGCCTGGGGGCGAACTGCCTGGTGGCGAACTGCCTGGTGGTGCTCCCTGGTGGCGAACTGCTTGGGGGCGAACTGCCTGGTGGCGAACTCCCTGGTGGCGAACTGCCTGGTGGCGAACTCCCTAGTGGAGAGCTACTTGGTGACGAACTGTCGGGTGGCGAACTGCCCGGTGGCGAGCTCCCTGGTGGAGAGCTACTTGGTGACGAACTGCCGGGTGGCGAACTGCCTGGTGGCAAACTGCTTGGTGGCGAACTGCCTGGTGGCGAACTGCCTGGTGGCAAACTGCTTGGTGGCGAACTGCCAGGTGGTGAACTCCCTGGTGGCGAACTGCCTAATGGCGAACTGCTTGATGGTGAACTGCCTGGTGGCGAGCTGCCTGGTGGCGAACTGCCTGGTGGTGAACTCCCTGGTGGCGAACTCCCTGGTGAAGAACTGCCTGGTGGACTCGTCACTTGACTTGCTCCTAGGCGGCCTGCAACTCAGAGGATGGTGGAGCTCCTTGGTCCAGCGCAACCCGACTACCCTCCGCATGAGGTGATTTTCTCTCCTTTGTAGGCGGCGGGAGCTGAGGGACCTGCGAGAACTGAATCAGAGGACCTGGGGGTATTTTCCCGGCGGGGACTCTCCGATGCCTAAGTTAGCATTCTGATTACAGAGGGCTTGGAGAGAAATGAGAGAGCTAGAGAGCGGGGGTTACCATCCTTTTTCCTCCCCTTTGGCTTTGGGGGTCTGAGTCCTTATATAGTGGTGCCCTCGCGGGTTAGGTGGGTGAAAAGCCTTCAAACGGTAAGACGTTATATCCCGTCAGAGCCGGGGTACGGTGATGAACTCCTCGAGGTTGTTAGGCTGGCGCTTGTGTCAGGCGGCCAGGTCGGCGCCTGGGCCAGGTTGTCAGGTCGGTGCCTATGTTAGTCGGCGGGTCGGTGTCCGGGCCAGGTTGCCAGGTCGGCGCCTGTGTCAGTCGGTGGGTCGGTGTCCGGGCCAGGTTGCCAGGTCGACGCCTGTGTCCGGGCCAGGTTGTCAGGTCGGCGCCTGTGTCCGGGCCAGGTTGCCAGGTCGGCGCCTGTGTCCGGGCCAGGTTGTCAGGTCGGCGCCTGTGTCCGGGCCAGGTTGCCAGGTCGGCGCCTGTGGCAGGCTGATCCGGCCAGGTCGCGCAGGCCCCGCGGGCCGCGCCAGGCCACCTGCAGGCCGCGTGCAGGTCGCGCCAGGCCAGCCAGACCGGTGCCCGAGGGGGACACCAACTTGTCAAGTTGTTGCCTGGGTGTTTGCCAAGTTGTCACGAGGTACCACGTGTCACAATTTCACTGGAAGGCCAAATCTGCCCTCATCAGCAAGCAACACCAGTCTGGCGTCCGGAGACGACGGCTTGACAAGTTGGTGCTGGATTTGGAGGGAAAGAAGCCAACGCGGGCTGGTCAAACACGGGGGGAGAATGCTGCGTGTTTGTTCTGCTATGGTCTGCGAGTTCCACTTTAAATCAAATCTTCTGGGTCATCATCGACCAGTTTCTGAATCAACTGACGCCCGAGATTGAACCAGACTACTGCTGTCGTCCTCTGGTGTCGTCGAAAATTCAGACAACAAAACTCCACTGGCGAACCTGACTTCACCGACGATTCTTTTGCCAGCCCTTCCAAGGAGCTGCTCTGATTCTTCTGGAAGAATTAGTCTCGCATAGAGTCCACCGTATTTCCGTCTTCTCGAGCCTCCGATACACGGGATGGACTGTCGGAACCCGTTGACCCATTGAAATGGCTGGTATGAATACAAAGGCAGAGGAAGACGATGAACAGTGCCACACTGCCACTGCCTTTTCTTGATATTTTTCAGAAAAATTATTTTATTTTAGTTATTTTATAAAAATATTACTTTTTATTGATATTCAGGGCAAAAAGTTGCCCTTATCTGCCAGAATTCCTTTATTTTTAAACTGTGGGAAAATATCTTCCACCAAATCCAAATCGCCATGGATACCAATGAATATACTAAAATGTAAATGGAGAAAGCAAGATACTGAGAATTTGAAGAGAGGACAGAACACCGGACGAGGAACTTGCTAGGTTCTTCATCGTTTGCGATCGTAATAGCACCCAACAAGTTTGCTAAGTTCTTCATCTTTTCTCACCGCCAACTGAATATGCCTCGGCATGATCCTTGTCTATTGCTACATTTCTAACCAATTCCAAACCTGTTTTTAATAAGATTTGCGCCAATAATTAATATATTTATTCAATCCTTCAAACAAAATTACAGTGAAAACCAGAGGGAGGGAATCATGTAGGGAAAAACGAACCTCAACTGGGCAGCGAGATACACGGGAGCACTGGCGACTCTCTCTACGTACTTTCCGGCTTTTGGAAACCTAGTGATCCTACCAACCGGAAACTGTAGATCGGCCTTGCTGCTTCTCGATGTTGCCTTCTTCGACGCTCCAGCTCCAAGAGACTTTCCTCATCCGACCATATTGAATTTTCAGGAAAGAATTCCACATCAAGGGACGAAAGAAGAATTGCACAAGTTGGGTTCACTGGATTTCATATGAAACAAAAATCTGACCACACAAACCAAAATTTCACGAGCAACAATACTAACACAGATCAGAAATCGATGGAGGATTTAGTTCATAATTTGTGACGATTTTGTATTTTTTGGCAGAGCATCTTGGGCTTTTTCTAAAACAACATTCACATATTTTAGACCATCGATTCAAAAGAAAAAGAAAATGGAAGAAAAAATAACAGGGAGAAAAGAAGAAATCGAAGAGACTATGGGATTTTGTACCTTACCTGGCGTAAGTGTTCTTAAAAAGCAAATTTCAAGACTAGTGTGTTTCTCTCAACCTTTTATTATCTTTCTTTCCTTCGTTCAATCCGAAGTGAGGAAAATCAAGCATGAACAATGGTTTGTTTACAGGCCTAGAATAACCCCCATGGGATGAACAGTAGTTTGTTTACGGTCTCGACTCTCGAGCAGTTGAAAATGGAGTCGGGGTCGAACAACAAAGAACCGGCTTCACGGGATGAACTTTGCAACATAAATTTGGTTCCGTCGGATTTGTTTCTCAAGTTCTGGAAAGAAATCGAGGGCATCCGTGTTGGTCTCAATCTGTAGGTACTCTGTTGCCCAAAAACAGAGAAGTTGGTTCTCAGTATCAGATACTGATATTTTCTTTTTTTGGCAACGATTACTAGTGAGAAAATCAGATTTCTCACTGCCGAAGATTTTTTTTGTTTTTTTCGCTTCATGATTTAAGGGCATAGGGGCGAAAAAGACACTATATTGGATCTGTACGGACTTCTTGATAATATCCATAAATGACTTGTTTTGGTAAGAAATGAACATTACCATACGTATATTCCTTTTTTTTTTTACAAGTAAAGGATATATATATACATAAAGGCGTGGTTAGGGAATGGTTTGAAAGACAGAGAGAGCTTTGTGAGTAGGGAATGAGTTTTTGGATTAAAGATGTGAAAATGGGGAAATTGGAGAGGGAGTACTCGGGGGTGCTAGGTGACAAATGTCAAGGATTGAATGAATTCCAATACGAGAAGGACCTCTATGGGGGACATCCCGAGATCCTAAAAAGTAGGAAATAGGAGTATTTGCAACATATCAAGAAAGGCAATATTAGATTCACTGTCAATTATTAAGTGCGCTACTAGGGTTTTGCCACGTGTCTCATGAGGATCTTCCCGAGGATTAGCTTTCCTTCTCCTCAAGATTCCTCATTACTCACGTATGCTACTATCTTTTACGCAATTTAACTTAATTGATGTGGCGGTAATGATGTCATCGCTTGGTGGGTGCTGCTTTGCGGACTCCATGTGGCGCTTCGTCACATCTTTTACTATTGTAGGTTTCATGTGCCTTCAGGCGCACGTGGGCTTCACCGTGGGTTCGGCCTAGGTTTCTCTTGATCTGGGTTACAAGTGGGTTTATAAGTCATTGGTTTATCACAAACCTTGGTGGGTGTGGGTTTATTGCACGCTCGAGTAGGCTTGAGGCCCTTGGACAAGTTCGATCAAGGTTTTCTTTGGTTTGGGTGCCAAGTAGTTTCGATGGACCGCGGGTTTTTCGCGATTTTGTGATACGCATTGTGAGTTCATCACAGGGTTGATAGTGTGTTGCGGGTCCATCGCAACATGGGGATTAACTATGGGTTGTTCGCACGTAATTTTGTGATGCTAATCTTGATGTTTGATGTTTTCTGAGGGTCTGAACGAGCACTATGTACCTACATTAGCCCCCTACTTATCGGTAAGTGGGAGCTTATCAGTAAGTACTTTGTTCTTTCGTATCGCGGGTTATGCAATGTTGGGTCTGGGGATTTTCCTATTATGTAGCTTTGCATTCACAATGGTGGTTTCTTGTATTCTACAGTTTAGCCCCCTGTCTTTTGGCAATTTGCCTCTTGTCGATGGTCAATGTTACGCTGTATTTGTGCGTTTCAGCCCCCCTGACCATTGACATGAAGGAAATTGGCAAAAGAATGTGAATTATCTTGGTAGGTGTTGCTTCTTAGCAGTATAAGTGTTTGTGTTTATTGCATGGTGTTGGTTGATGACGGGTGATTTGCTTGTTGTCATCATTTGTTATTAATGGGTATCAAAATAGGCTATTGGTGGTGACCATGTAACGGCCATGATTATTATTTTTCTCATTTGTTGTAATGTAATGAATGTCATGTGCGTCATTTAGATGTTTAGTGTCTAGATGGTGGTAACGAATGCGGCATTATATCTGAAATTAATGCACCGTTGTATCTCGCTTTTCGTAAGGTGTGTTTCTGAATTATTTCCAATTGCTTTTGCACAACATTTCATCTAGGCACGCCTGTTTGGCTTCCTCACTACTTGGTTGTAATCCTTCGGCATGTAGGATGAGTTGTGTTTTAAGAGGTGTAGTATGCATCATTGGTTTCCGCCTTGCCCACTTACTCTTGTCTGTTTACTGCACTTGCTGCATTTTTGTATACGTTTGGCGATTTTTCCTCTATTCTTGCTTTCGACAATGGCTCTCGATCAACAAAGGGCACATGAGGAGGTTGGGGTTCCTGATGTCCCCCGCATGATGAATGTCAACGAGGCCGTTGGTTCCACAACATCATCTCCGGAAGAATCATCACTTAAGAGACTATCAAACAATTCAGAGTTTGCGTTAGTCCGTGAATTGCTCTTGAAGTATTGTGACGAGAACAACGTAGCTCCTTTGGGGTACGAGGCTGTGGACTGCGTTCTCGTCCAGGGCGTCCGTTCAAACGACAAGTTTTTGGTGACGAAATCTGTGGCGAAATTTGTGGTGGCAATTATTCAAGGTGGCTGGTTACCTCCCTTTAGGTTCCCATCCATTGTCGTAGGTCTAGCTTTAAATACACTTGCGACGATGATGTACAATATTATGAATCTCTCTTTCGATCAGCTGTCATGGTTCGTCCTTGCACAATGGTTGAAGACCTGTGACTGTTTTTCTGCTATTGGTTTTCGCGTGGGGCATATTGAAGAGCGTGTTGTCTTGCTGGCGCACGTGTTCTAGAAGGCTGGTCTTGGAGAGTCGCCGGTTTGTTTTTGGCCAGTCTTTGAGGGACGTGTGTTTTCATATCGAGGTAGCCGAGGCGAAGCTCACTAAGGCTACCGAGAAGTTAGAGGCCCTCATGGCAGAATGCGCTCATCAGCGCGAGTTGGTAGCAGAATATGAGGCAGAGGTGGGAGAACTGAAGGCGTTTGAGGCTCGAAGGCCTCTGTTGGAGAATATAGTGTCAATGAGGGAGGAGTGGGCTGCTTTATGAGATTTGTACATGTGTTATTTTGTACTAGTTTTTTAATTAATACTGAATGAAATGCTATATTTTATTTTTGCTACCATTTTCCTATGTAATTAATTTACTGTTGTTTATGTTATTTTGTATCTTAAGAGCTAATCGCAAATAGCCTTGAAGCCTATTGAATTCGGTCACAACCGTGTGATACCAAGGGCGTGGTGACCTTTATTGCAAATTGAGCGATGTCTCTACCAATGGGCGGACTTGTTTATATTGTAGCCCCCCCCCCCCCCCCCCTAATATGGGTGGAGGGGTCATTGGCAAAAAGCACTATGGAGTTGACATATTCCATTTGTGAGCTTTAGCCTCCCTTGCTGTCTTGGACGTATTAGTTTCGTCGTCAGCTCTCCGTGTGATGATTGGGTTGGTTTTTCGATGTTTGTTTCTTGTCGGTGGTGGGTGGTTTGGCATCTTATTAAGATTCTGTAGTTAGTGGAAATTGAGAAAGCCTTTTAGGGGTGACCACGTGGCAGCCATTGGTAGCTACTCTTGATGGTCATTCTATAATAAATGCGAATTGATCGCGCGTGTTTGTTGTTTCGATATCCAATACATGTATTATGGCGGTTGTTGATGTGACGCCTCTTTTGAATTAATGCGTCCCTTTGGTCCTGCTTTTCTAAGGGTGTTTGGGTAAATTTCTATGGTTGCTTTTTCACTAAGCATCATTTCGGGCGTTGTACAAGCGTCCCCTCATCTTCTCCGGCGCCGTTTGGCATTCCGCATGCGTGGAGGAAAGAGAGTTACTATAAACAAGGGAGGGGAACTGCATAGGGTTCCGCTTTACCTCCTACTATTGTCTTCGTCAAGTCCATTATGCCCTAAATTGCTCCGCGAAGCGTTTGTCTATTCTTTTCTCTTTCTTGTCTCTCATTTTTCTCCTGTGTTTATTTCATTTTCCCCCATGGCCGCTCGTCAGGGAAATCCAAACTCCTTTTTCGCTGACCTATTGCATTAGTAGTAGAAAGGGAGGTGACTTTGTAAATCGATGGTGGCAGGGGTTTCTGGCCTCCCATGCCTGTGTCCCGGGGCAAGGGTGGCTCGTTTGATGTCATCGCCGGAACGGAGTTAATGTGCCTTTGTGATCATTCCGATGTGTCTATGTCCTATAAGTGCCAGGAGCCTCGAACCAATAGTTCGAAATCTCCCAACAATTATACCGCCTGGGCATGATACATTCTTGAGAATCCTATGTATTGCCAAATGCTACAAGATGCCAGGCTTCTTAGGTTTGTGGATTGTTACACGAATCATGTGGGCCAGGAAGGTGTCAAGTATGTCGACCACCTTCTGAGTCGTTGGTGTTGTTGCACCCACACCTTTGTGGGTGCATTTGGGGAGTTTACCATCATAGTGGAGGATGTGGCAACCTTGTTGGCACTGCCGGTTGGGGGTGTTGTGTCTGCGCAGCATTTGCAACATATTGAGTCTATCCCTGCAGTGTTCAGGGGGTTCTGTAAGGACCTTCTTGGGGAAGTTCCTCCTTATAAAGCGTTGGTGGACCAATCCACTTCTTAGGGTAAAATGTCATTGGATCAGTGGATGGCATACTGGTTTGAGTCCCATGGCGGCAAGGATGTCATGGTGCGAGGTGCTGGCTCCCAATGTCACCTTGCCAACTATATTCTCTATGTGGTGTCCCATTTTCTATTCTCAGGGATACCAGACTATGGTCTCCGCACCATTCTGATTCCTCTTGTTGTCCTTGCTGCCAGTGGACATCAGCTTCCGTTGGCGTCCATGTTTCTCGGTTATTTGTACGAGCAATTGGACGACACTGTGAAATAGCTTAATGACCCCAATTGCAAGAGACGAGTTGTGTTTTTGCTCCCTTCCTTTGGATGTTTATCTATGAGCGGTTCGAGCTCAATGAGATGCCTAAAGTCTACACCCTCTCCGTGTTCATGTTGCTACCCTCGACGGTGACGAGGCAGAAGAAAATGTGTTCGAGATTTGTAGGGGGAAGCATTGGCTTTAGGCTAAGAGGCATAAAAGTTTCAAGATGAATGAGATTAGCATGATGATGGCCTCTATAGATGGTTACGTGTGGAGGTCGTACACCCAGGTGGTGCGCCATGCCGTTCCATTTTGTGTTGGTATGCCTGTCCAGAGGGTGGGGTTAACCAGTGTGCCCTTGACACTAAGAGCGTCGCTACGAGCATGGCGCGATTAATCACATGGTCTGATGTTATTGGCTACCTTGATCGCTTGGGTGAGGCACAACTCTCCGTGTACCACCCGGACCAAATGCTCCGATAGTTCGAGTATGTTGACATGGGCGCCCAATTTCTGAGGTCCAACGACAAGGATGTGTTCTAGGTGCGGAGTCACAACCATGCCTTTCCTGGATGTGCACAGTTCCCGATGGCTGGTTATGGGAGGGTTCAGGTATGCAGGTCTCTCCATCTTTTGTACCTCTGCATGCTATTCGGGGGGTTCCAGGAGTTATTGTGGACAACCCCCCACCTTCATCATGCATCAGCTCCTCCGGAGGGTCACGTCGCCAATCAGAGGGGTGATGCAGCCATTGTTCGTCCCGATTCACTGAGGGAGCCGTCGTCCAAGCATGACAAGAAACGGCCATCTACTAATGAGGGGGAGTGTAGCCAACCCCGTCCTGCTAGACCTGTTCATGGGCCGGGCCGGGCTGGGCTCGGGCCGGGCTTTTACTCTTTATTAACAGAAAAATGTTAGGCCCGAGCCCGAGCTCAGCTCGACCAACGGGCCTACAACTTGGGCCCGAGCCTAACCCTGATAAAAAGCCCGAAGCCCGACCTAATAAAAGAAATTTGAAATTTTCCCTATTCAAATGGACATTATCTATTTTAATTCAGATGTTTTTCCCCCTATTTAAATGAACAATGGGCCTACAAGTGAATCAACAACCTTCTTAAATCAAAAAATTTATTCAAATGGACATCACATAGGGTTTTTACTTAGGTTTAACCATAGGTCGGGCCGGGCTATTTTGGAAAAGCCCGAGCCCGGCTCGAATTTTATGCGGGCTGGGCTTTTTGGCCCGAGTTTAAGCCCGCGGGCCAAAAATCCTGTTCAAGCCCATCCGGGGGCCGGGCCGGGTCGGGCCGGCCCATGAACAGGTCTACGTCCTGCGAAGAGAGTGAGGTCTACGACGGTGCCCCGCTCTACTCTGTCCATTGAGCCTTTCATTGCGACCTTATCGCATGTGTGTGAAAGTGGCCAACATTTTGCGGCGCCAGCTCTTGTGGAGAAGACTACGCTGGTCACAAAGTCAGTGGAACTGCCTGTTGTGGTGCCATCATCCATTTCTTAAGCGGGCAAATGAAGAGGAAGGCTCCCCCTCGCCCGAAGCGGGGTCCCACGGATAGTGTATCAGTATTTGACTTTTGCTTTTGCGTTTTGTTCTTTCTTTCTAGATTGTGGTATTGCGATTGAACTATGCTAATATGGTTTGCTCTTTGTCTTTGCACTCTACGGAGAGTGATGGTGCTCAGCCAGACATAGAGGTTCATGTGGTTCCTTCGGAGCGGTCGGCGGAAGTCCCGCTTAGCTCTCCCGATAAGGTGAGTTTGGTGAGTTGCTTGGTGGATATACTTAATTTGAATTGTTATGTTCATCACATATTGTGAGGACTAACTGTTAAACAGTCGTTTGTGTTGAAGCGAGTGGATTGCGACGAAGCTCAACCCAATGAAGATGTTTTGGGGGCTGGTGACTTGGGTCGAGTGGTAAGTTGTGTTTGTTCTTTGGTATTTGTTTACTATTTGGCACATAGGCAGAGTCGTTATGGATGGTTGTTTGCACTTGACTGTATCGCAAGTGCCTTTTGTTGAATATCCTCTCGAGGTGCCAAACACGCCTTTCTTCAAGCATCTGGCCAAGGAGTTGAGGGCAATACAGCCCCGCAGCTCTGGTTCCGAAGTTGCTGAGGATGTTTGTGCAGGCGGTGCATTAGGCCGGTCAGCCAGCTGTGGAATCGGCAGCATGTTGTACAAAATCTCCTGTTGTCGTCATTGCCAATGCTAAAGCCCCCGTGAGTGCAGAGCGTAGAGCTTCGGTTGAGCCAGAATCTCCCATCGTAATGGGTGGTACCCCTGGACACATGCATGACCAGTCTGGAGATGCTGACGTGAGGCCTAAGGTTGATCTATCTGTTGAGCCTGAGGACCCAATTGACATGGAGCCAAGGATTGTTTTTCCTCCCGAGGTGTTGACTTATGAAGAGGAGTTGGTTCAGATACAGCATGAGCTCCTAGAGTATTACAATAATCATGACATCCCAACTCTGCACTTCCCAGTTGTAGATCCAGTTGTGGTTTAGGGTGATCGCAAGAGTTTGTATCAAATGCTATATGCGCTAGGTGGCTGCCAGAGGGGAAGCTGCATCCCGAGGTCGTGGGTCATGCGCTGAACACCATCACCACGCTGATGAGCCATGTGATGACCCACCCGGCGGAGGAGTTATCATGGTTTGACTTCGCTTGCTGTCTAAAAGCTTGTCGGGGTTTTTTGTCGATGGGTTTCTTCATGACACAAACCGAGGAGCGTGTCATGATGTTAGCCCATGCCTTCTGGAAGGCTAATTTGTTTCGTTTAATGAAGGATGTCCGTCAGCGCTGGAAAGTAGTCGAGGCAAGCGTTACTAGGGTTGCAGATAAGCTCAAGAGTCTTATGGAGGAGTGTGCGCGGCAGAAGCCGATCTTGGCAGACTAGGAGGCAGGGTTGGATAGTCTGAAGAAATTTGAAGAGACTAACTAGGTATTAGAGACCATATCTGCAATTCAGGAAGAGTGGGCCAAGTGACCGTTGCCTGTACTGGGTTGAAAAAAACTGAATTGTAATAGACCATTCCGAGCTCCTCCTGCGATATAAGGTGATTGTGTAACAATTTTGTAATTTTAGTTTTGATATATAGTGACAAGTTTGATAATGTGTGACGAATTTGCAATTGTAGTTTTGACATATAATGTGAATTTTTTTTTAAGATTCCATGGTCTCCTCATTATTAATCGCAATGTGCATTTGTCCTCATCGCGGCACGGGTGTAGTAGGCTTTATCGCAGTGCATTAGGGTTGTTGGGTGATATTGCTATGTCGTGCTGAGATATTGTCAGATGAGAGTAGGTTATCGTAGATTGTGTGCCACAAGTGGGTGGGTGACTAGTGTGGACATAAAAGTTATTCGGTGTAACGTTTGTTGTGACTGAGGTCTCTGATGGACCTTTACAAGCGGTACGGTCGGACTTTGGTCGTAGTGTGAATATAAAGAAAACTTATCAGTAACATGCTGCTTTTGTGCGTGTGATCATCGCATGAAAGGGCTGCATCAGTAAATGTTGGTTAACGATCCTCTCGTTGTGATCGAGCGCAAGCATATTGTCACTTTATCACAAATCATTAAAGGAGATGAACTATGTGAATTTGTCTTCTAAGACGCTATCAGGAGGAGTTGACCCAGATAACCTCTATGCAAATAAGCAGCTAAATAAGGGATTATGCTTGTATCGAAACGTTATCATCAGGTGCGAAAGAATGCTAAGAAGAAGGGATGAGATGTGAGACACGTGTTGATGTCTATGTTTGTAGAAATGATTTTATGCTTTTTGTGGGGAAATGCAGTTTTGTTACCCCTTATAGGACTCGTGTTTCCATACCTTAGAGAGATGAGGCCCTTCACAGGTTGTACAATTGGTACTCAGTTCATCGCAACCATGTTTTGGTAAGGCAGGGTGTTGTTCATAGGCAAAGTGTTATTGTTGATGCTGGGACGGGTGAACTCTGCTTTTGTAGATTTTGTCGCAGTTAGGCAAAGTATTTTTGTTTATGAATTTGAGAGGAGGCATACCTCTTGTCGACGAAGCCCCCCAATGGTTGTGCGAAGGTGTGTCTGCGCTTGGGGTTACTAGGGCTTTGTTTGTGCTTGGGGTTACTAGGGCTTATCTGTGCCTGGGGTTACCAAGGCTTGTTTGTACTTGGGGTTACCAAGGTTTTATCTATGCCTGGGATTACCGGGGCTTTGAATCGCACCTAGGGTTGCCAGGGCCTTCGTATGGAGCATGCGGCATCGTGGATCCGGACATGGAATGAGAGTTCCTGGGGTTACTAGGGCTTTGAGTCATACCTGGGGTTGCCATGGCCTTCGCATGGAACGTGCGGAATCGTGGAATCGACCATGGAATGAGAGTGCTTGGGGTTGCCAAGGCTTTGAATCGCGCTTGGGGTTGCTAGGGCCTTAGCATTAAGCATGTGTTATTGTGGAACCAACCACAGAATGGGAGTGTTTGGGGTTGCTAGGGCTTTGAATCGTGCTTGGGGTTGTCAGGGCCTTCACATGGAGCATGTGGCATCATAGAACCGGCCGTGGAATGAGAGTGCCTGGGGTTGCCAAGGCTTTGAATCGTGCCTGGGGTTGCCAGGGCCTTCGCATGGAGCATAAGGCATAGTGGAACCAGCCACGGAATGGGAGTGCCTGGGGTTTGAATTGCGCCTGGGGTTGCCAGGGCCTTTGCATGGAGCATGCAGCATCGTGGAACCAGACACGGAATGAGAGTGTTTGGGGTTGCCAGGGCTTTAAATCGCGCCTGGGGTTGCCAGTGCCTTCGCATGGAGCATGCGGCATCATGGAACCGACCACGGAATGAGAGTACTTGGGGATGCCAGGGCTTTGAATCACGCCTGGGGTTTCCAGGGCCTTCGCATGGAGTATGCGGCATCGTGGAACTGACCACGGAATGAGTGCCTGGGGTTGCTAGGGCTTTGAAATCATAATTGAACAAGTTGTAGAATTTGAACAAAATATGTATATAAACAAGTATGTGGAACATATTTGAACAAAACTATAGTATATCATTCATTTGACTACTATAATAGTGTACAGATGCAAGTAGCCTCAATCAAAAGGTGAAAGGAAAGAAATTTCATCGCAATCAGAATTTTATGGAAGTAAATAGACTTTATCGCAGAGCATGCAGGTAGTTGATATATTCAATAAAGAATCAATTATAATAAAACATTTTGAATTTATTTATAGAATATGTACATGTATTGGTGGACTTACAGAGTTATTCGAAGTAAGGTTTCAACCAGTAGTCGTTGATGGTTTCATCCTCTTCTTCTGTGTCTACAATTTTTAATACATAATAGCCCGAAGTATGGGCCTCTTTTATTAAGTACAACCCTTCCCATGTTGGGGCAAATTTTCCTGCAGACTTGCCTTGCCTAACATTGAGAGTTGTCTTTAGTACTTTATCCCCCTCTTTTAAGTTTTTGGGCCTCAGGTGTTTGTTGAAGTTTGTGGCTAGGGCCTGTTTGTACTTGCTTTATTTCTGTGAGGCTATGTCTCTAACTCATCGATTACCTCGAGTTTGTCTGCAAGTAATTGGTCCATGTCCTCTAGCCTAATCTTCTTGCCCATTGCGAAGGCTATCCTAGTAGATACAGCTCTTATCTCTGCTAGGAGTACTGCTTCTTGACCATACACCAAAGAGTAGGGTGTCGCCTGTGTGCTCTTTCTGATATATGTGCAATAAGCCCAAAGAGTTTCTGACAGCTTGTCTACCCAATCCTTTTGATTATTGGCCACTATTTTGCTTAACATCCTGAGTAGAGTTTTGTTTGTGGCCTCTGCTTGCCTATTTCCCTTTGGGTAGTATGTTGTGGATGCTCTTAGTCTTGCACCATATTGTCCTAGGAGGCCATGGACTTCTTGATTTTTTATGGATAGGCCACTATCTATCAGTATTCGCATTGGGACTCTGAATCTATGGACTATGTTTTGTCTTAGAAAGTTTGCTATGTTGTCTACATATATTCGTCGCAGGGGGATGGCTTCTGCCCATTTGGTGAAATAGTCTATAGCTACAATGATGAAGCAATACCCTCTAGAAGGTGGGTGTATATTTCCTATTAGGTCTACCCCCCAAGTATGAAATGGCAAAGGCGTGATGACTGGGTGGAGGCCGTTAGAAGGTTTGTATATCCTTTCTCCGTGTATTTGGCATTTGTGATATCTGCGTACGTGTCGTTGAGTATCCTCCATCACGGTTGGCTAGTAAAAACCTAAGTGTAGAATGTGATTGTGTAATGCCAGTTAACCTTGATGGGCTGCAGGTTCAGAACTATGGGTTGCCTCCAGCACCTCGTCAATCTCTTCACTAGCCAGGCATCGCAAAGGTTTTCTTGCCTGCGATTTCCAAGACAACATTCCATCTTGGAGGTAGAATCATTTGACTTTAGATAACAGCTTCCTCCTCAATGTAATGTTGATGGACAACGTGTGCTCCTTCAGGTATTCTATATATATCCTTCTCTAGTCCTCTTCATAGACCACGAGACATTCCCTGTTGTCTGCCTGTGGGATGCACTTATCGCATTCTCTTTGTACCTTGGTGGAGTCCCACTTCATCGCAGGCCAGTAATACCCTAACCTCTGCAATCTTCGGAATAGGGTACATGTGACATCTCCACAATTGGTCCTGTGCACCTCATTCAACACTGCTTCAGCCTCTAATTTCCCTAGACATCTCGTCCTTACACCATCTGACTCCCTATGGTATAGTACCCCATTCACGAGTTGAAACTTCACGATTAGCTTGACGTCCTGTGTTCCTATGGTCTGACTTCTCAGCTTTTGGATTATTTCATATCTCCAATCATTCGTTGTTATTTCATGCTCCTCTTCCATCCGATCCTTCATGGTGAAGATTAATTGTTTATCGATTGACTGGATGGTGATCTCTATCGGCTCCATGCTAGCTTGCATCTTGGACCCTAAGGTGGCTAGTGCGTCAGCGAACCTATTTTTAGCTCTATTTTGATATTTGAAGTCCACGTCCAGGTCGCGGATCAGCTTTTGGATCAGGGTCCTATACAGTAAGATGGTCACCTCCTTCATTGTTGTGCTTCTGTTAAGTTGCCCGATCACCAGTTTAGCATCACCTACCACCTTTATCTTTTTTGCACCAACTTCTACTACTTTGATCAGATCAAGGATCGGGGCCTCATATTTGGCTATGTTATGCAAACAGGGGAATTGGAGTTTAAAGGAGTAGGTAGAGGTTTGTTTGTCATGTGAGGTTAAGGTTACCCCAGCGCCAGTCGAGGTGCTTGTGCTACTCCCATCAAAGGTTAGAACCCACTCTCTGCTTTCAGCCAGGGCAACCATTGGTGCATCTCCAGGAACTTCATCCAATATGGGGAAATCAGTGTTTGATGGGAAGGCAGCCAGTAGGTATGCCGCTGCTTGACACTTGATGGCTCTTGGCTGGGTGTATTCTATCGTGTACTCATTGAGCTGCATCATCCACTTGATTGGGTCGTTCTGTGTGATGAGCCTGACTTTTTATCCTAGGATGTAGTACCTAAACTTTTGTGTAGCGAAGACCAGCGCTAGACATTGTTGTTCCATGTGGGAGTAATTCTTCTAGGTTGGTTTGAGAGTCCTACTAGCATAGTATACCGGGAGTTCCACTCCGTCATCGTCCTCCTGCGCCAATAGGCATCCTATGGCTTCTGAGCCTATTGCGATGTATATCCTAAATTCTCGCCCGTCCTTGGATGGTGACATGGTTGGGGCCCTAGCAAGAGTTGCTTTTAATTGCTCAAAGGTCTCTTGATGCTCCTGGGTCCATTTGAACTCGACAAACTTCTTGACTAACTTCATTAGTGGAAGCGCTGCATGTGCAAGACTGGTGATGAATCTCCTTAGGTATTAAACTTTTCCTAGGAATGTTTTTAGATGGGATTCATTGACTGGCGGCGGGAGGTCTAGGATGGCTTTGACTTTGCTTTCGTTTGGATGTATCCCTGTCTGGTCTACTCGGTAGCCTAAAAATTTCCCAAACTGTACCTCGAATGCACATTTTAATGAGTTTAACCTCAACTTGAATTCTCTGCATCGGGTGAAGACCTTCCTCGAGACCTCAGAATGTCCTCTTTCTTCCTTGCTTTGACAATTATGTCATCCACATAACATCCAATTTCTTTGTGCATCATATCGTGGAAGACACTAGTCATTGCTCTTTGGTATGTTGCCCCCACATTCTTTAGTCCGAAGGGCATCATCTTGTAGTAAAAATTTCCTACAAGGGCATTATCTTGTAGTAAAAGAGCATCATATTGTAGTAAAAGGGCATCATCTACAGGATCCATGAAGATCTGATTGTACCCATTGTAACCATCTAGGAAGGAGAAGAGTTTGTGTCCTACAGTGGAGTCTATCAATACCTCCATGTTGGGTAGAGGGAATTCATCCTTCGGATAGGCCTTGTTTAGGTCCCTAAAGTCAACACAACATTTGCGATAAGGTGGGGTTAGTATTTCGATGATGTGCTATCGCTAAAGGACTAGGTGGGAAGGTATTAACCTTAGTTGTTCATTCTTCTTCTTCACTGGGACTACGTTGGCTAGCCACTGAGGGTGTGCTATAGGTTTGATAAAACCTACTTTCAAGAGCCACTCTATTTCCTCTTTGATCTTCAGTGTTACATCTGCCTTGAAAATTCTTTACGGTTGTTTTACTAGCTAGAATTTAGGGTTTATACACAAGGAACGTTTGACGAGATCCAAATCTAGACCTGACATCTGGTTGTAAGACCAGGCGAATACATCCTGGAATTCTGCGAGAGAATGCAGGTTAGGCCAGTTTCCGGTTCTAAGGTTTTTTGCGATAAGGATACTTCCTTACCTTTTAGAAGTGCGATGAGTTTTCCTCTGTCTTCGGCTACTAGCTTGGCGGATATGTACAGAGGCCTTTTCTCTATTCTGTCGGCCACTAGGTTGATTTCTTCTAGTGGCTCCTCTACTATGTCAATGGAATCCGTCATGCACCTAGGAGGTGCTCTGACTTCATTGCAGTATTCCAAAACATCTTCTTCGTATTCCTGTCATTGTCCATGTTACTATACGTTCCCTGTTTTTAGGAATTTTGTGTCTAAATATGTTTATGTTTAAATGTTGTACCTTTCTATCATGCCCAATGGTGGGACTTTTGTTTGTTGGTAAGACTATTTCGACATCGTTTTGCGATATAGTGAAATGGTACTGGTTGAAACAATACTTATGATCGACCGTTAGAAAGCTATAGTGACTAGATAAATATGTACTTGATTTTGAAAATATTAATAATTGATCATACACCGACCATTGATCTTTTCATGTTGAAACCCCCTTATTTTTGCCATTATGTATAAGGGTCTATTGTGAAGGGGGTCAGTGGCTAACATGTCACCTGCCGAGAATTCCACGCTGCTACGATCATGGCTATAGGGCTATAATGGATACCGGAATACTTCTGTCAGTGCTCTGATGGTCAGCTTTTGCATTGTCGTGTTGGCCTCATGCTTTGTGAAGAACTATTGTAGTTCTTCGCTCTGCTCTAGTTTCTCTATCAGAGAGTCAAATTGGTACTAACCAATCACTCCGACCACATTAATGCTTCATTCCTGGGTAGGGGCTGGGAGGGGGTCGGTATCCATACGAGCTGGGTCCTTTTTCACAAATTGGTCCAGCTTCACCTTCTGTACGAACAACCTTCTCAGGGTAAAACAGTCCATCAGGTCATGGTGTGGTGTCTAGTGGTAATTGCACCATCTCCCACCGCGCTTATCTTTCTCTGGGTCTACCCCTGGTAGTGGTGGTGGCAGGTTGATGACCTTGTCCTCAACTAGCTTGTTCATTATCATGACTACCTCCTCCCTTGTGCAAGGGAAGGGGGGAGGTATGCTTCTCTTTCCTTGGGCATTATCGCGCTCATACGGCCCTTGTCTAGTTCCTCCGTTGTTCCTGGGCCTTTTATCAATTGCATATACCTCATTTCTATTATACGAAGAGGTGTCCTTGACAGTTCGCACTGTCCTCTCCGTGCACTTCCAGAGTTGGCTGAAGGTTTTGACTTCAACGTTCTCAATGCCAATCCTGAAGGTAGGGCGCATGCCTTGTACGCACTACTCAACGAAGCTCTTCTCAGTAGCGTGTTCATCGAAGATGGAATGCGTAAGCTTCTAAAATCTCATAACAAAGGCCAAAAGATCTTCCCCTAGCCCTTGCTCCATGTTCCGTAGGTCAGCCATTGTTAGTTTTTGTTCTAAGGTAAACCACTTCAATAGAAATCTCTTCGCTAATTCACCCCATGAATCGATGCTCCCAGAGCTGAGGCTCACGAACCACGTGTACGATGGGCCGGTCAATGATTTCGAGAATTCTCATACCTTGAGATCCCCGTCGAGGGCGAATGAGCTGAGGATATCCTCAAACTTGCTAATGTGCTCTTGCGGGCTACCTCTCTGGCCATCATATTGCGGCCACTACTAGGGAGGTGTGTAGCCATCAGGGTAGGGCTTATACAGGATGCGGTCGAAATAAGGCTTCTGCAAGACGGCCGAATCCTGGGCTCGGTTATGGCTTTCAACCACCAACTCTTGGACGTATTCTCTTAGTTCGTCCTGACAAAGAGGGGTCTCTGTTACCGGGTCTATGCAGGGGAAGGCATAAGACTAGTGGGTTTGTCGGTGTCCTGTCTGAAACGGGGTCGGGTTAGCTCTGTTGGACTGCTCAGGAATGGCGGGGGTCGGGTTGGAAGCATGGCGGCTAGGGTTAGGATTGGAGTTGGGGACGCCGGGAAGAGTAGCGGCGGGAGTTTGTTCAACTTGGGCTGAATGGTTGAGTAGGATCTGGAGGGCACTCCTTGTTTCCTCCTGGCTCTGCTTGAGCTTCCTAAGTCGATCTTCGAAGAGTGCCTCGAACTCGTAAACGTTGTTTAACAGTATCTCGATATCAGCTTGGATGGGTGTTTCCATCTCAGGCTAGTTTTTGACTCCAAGATTGGTGTTGTCCTGAGTGTTGTTCTACTCCTTAGGGATTGTGGTGAGGTTAATCCTTCTCAAGGCCATTCTCTATGATCAAAGACGGAACCAAAGATTCTACTGTAGGAGGGGTAAAGGTGCAGTTAGGGAATGGTCTCTTTGAAAGACAAAGAGAGGCCTATGAGTAGGGAATGAGTTTTTTGGATTAAGGATGTGAAAATGGGGAAATTGGAGAGGGAGTACTCAGGGGTGCTAGGTGACAAATGCCAAGGATTGAATGAATTCCAATACGAGAAGGACCTCTATTTATGGGGGACATCCCGAGATCCTAAAAGGTAGGAGATAAGAGTATTTGCAATGTATCGGGAAAGGGAATATTGGATCCGCTGTCAATTATTAAGTGCGCTATTGGGGTTTTGCCACATGTCTCATGAGGATCTTCCCAAGGATTAGCTTTCCTTCTCCTCAAGATTCCTCATTACTCACGTATGCTACTACCTTTTGCGCAATTTAACTTAATTGACGTGGCAGTAGTGATGTCACCACTTGGCGGGCGCCGCTTTGTGGATTCCATGTGCTTCATCACGTCTTTTACTGTCGTAGGTTTCACGTGCTTTCAGGCGCACATGGGGGCTTCGTCGTGGGTTCGGCATAGGTTTCTCTTGATCTGGGTTACAAGTGGGTATATAAGTCATTGGTTTATCGCAAACCTTAGTGGGCATGGGTTTATCGCATGCTCGAGTAGGCTTGAGGCCCTTGGACGGGTTCAATCAAGGTTTTCTTTGGTTCGGGTGCCGAGTAGGCCTGGTGGACTACGGGTTTTTCGCGATTATGCTATACGCGTTGTGAGTTCATCGCAGGGTTGATTGTGTGTTGCGGGTTCATCACAACATGGGGATTGACTGTAGGTTGTTCGCACGCAACTTGGCGGTGCTAATCTTGATGTTTGATGTTATCTGAGGGTCTGAATGAGCACTATGTACCTACACAAAGTCTTGCACTTTATGTACATCAGGAGGATAACTATTCAGTATTATATGTTCCTGAAGTGTATTTTTATATAATTGTGCGATCTGATGCGTAGGAACATTATACCTCTTGTTGATATAGAGAAGTTGAAAGGAAGTAAACTGAGATAATAAGTTCTGAGTTTTAAGCAACAATTCTAAAGATGACCAAGGAAGAGAAAACTGATTCTGTAGAGCTTAAATGATAACTTTAGAATTTGAACAAAAAGATGGATAAGCTTTTCCAAGCTGTTGTATGAGAATGCTTCCTTGGTGAATCGCAAAAAGTTCCACTTCTTCTATAGAGTGTAATTCCTATTTTCCTCCTAAAATTTGGATGCAGTGGAAATGAGTATCAAGAATAATAATCCCATAAGAATATAAGGAATTATTTATCTTGCCTGCATCAGTAAAGATAAGACAATCAGTACTTGAATTCAGATTTAAAAACATTTAAGCAGGAAAATGAGCATATGTTCTTGAATGTGAGGATGACGATGCAATTGCTTGGAAAACAGAATTGGTTTTACAGATAATGCAAAGATTAGAAATATGGGAATCTTTAAAAACTTTTTCATTTCTTGCCTGCCAAATGTAGTATAAAGCAATGGCATACCAGGCTAAAATTGAACGAAACATTTCTTTATCTGAGCATTTTTGTTCAATATTAAGAATACAATCTATCCAGGATGTAGGATTTGAGTTTGCCAAGTTAATATTCCATGGAGAAGCAAATAAAATAGATTGTGTAAAGGAATAGTCTATGAAAAGATGATTTGCAAGTTGATGATAGAACACACAAGATAAGTCTTGAGGATCACGAAAAAGTTTTGTCTTTATAGGGATATAATCTTGAATCAATCTGCAGATAAATAATTGGCATGTAGGGGGACAAGAAAGTTTCTAGATTGACTTAATGCAAGATTTAACTTGATCAGGAAGAGTAGGAAGAGTCGTTCGGATCAAGTCATAGTAGGCTGTTGAGGTTTTGAATTTCCCTGCAGGATGTTTAGTCCAAATCCACTGAATGGTTGAATTAGCTGGTAAGATGGGGGTATTTAAAATTTGAGACACTTGATGATAATCAAATTGATTTTGGATAATTGAGGGATTCCACTGACCATTTACTATGAGATCTGAAAAGGTAGTGTTTTTTAAATGATCAGGGATAGGTTGAGTAATCGCATGGAAATGATGAGAATCTTGGATCCAAGGAATGTGGGCCACATTTTCTATGGAGGAATTGGAAACTAGAAAACCTACCTCTGATGATAAAGATTGTAATTTAGGAGCAACAAATTTCCAAAAATAGGAGCTAGGATGGGGAATTTTGTAAGGAAAATTTATATTTCCTGGTAGGTATTTAGATTTCCATATTTGTGCCCACCACTTTTGATGATTAGTAAGGAATCTCCAGGATAATTTTTTGAGAAGGACAAAATTAATGAGATTGGTTTGTCGAAAACCCAAACCACCAGCTAATCTAGGTATGGTTAAGTTACTCCAAGAAGTCCAATGGTAGGGATGGGGATTTTTTTCTGATTTGTTCCACCGAAAGTTTTTTATGATTTGATATATTTCAAAAATGGTTTTCTTTGGGTAATTGAGCTACAGACATAGAGTGATTTGGAATTGATTGAAGGACTGATTGAATTAGGACTCTTTGAACTACTTGACTATGGTGGAAGTTTTCCACTTGTTAAGCTTATTTCTAAGGTTATCCAAGAGGAAAGAGAATTGAGAATTCTTATTTCTTCCCCAGATTAAAGGTAGCCCCAAGTATTTAGATTTTCCAAGTAAGGGTTTCATTTGGAGTTGTCTTCGAATCATACGTTCGTGTCTAGGATGGGTATTCTTACTAAAATAAATTCTAGATTTGTCCAAATTAACTAATTAACTTGAGAGATTGGAATTGTAGAAGGAGATTTTTAAAAGATTCAAGCTCATCCCTGTGACTTCTCAAGAAAAGGAGAATATCATCAGCAAAAAGAAGATGAAAAATAATAGGAGCCCTGGGTGAAATCTTCACTCCTTGAAGATGGTTATTAATTTCTGCCTTGGAAATCATACGACTAAAGTATTACATTGCAATGATGAAAAGATAAGGAGATAGGGGGTCTCCTTGACGAATACCTCTAGTGGGTGAAAATTTGCCTTCTGGTGTACCATTAACGAGGACAAAATAAGAGACAATGGAAATACACTCATGAATGATTTGATAGAATTCTAGACAAAAACCTAGGGTTTTAAGGATTTCAAGAAGAAAGGACCATTCAAGATGATCATAGGCTTTTGCTATGTCTGATTTAATGGCTACATAGTTTATAACTTTCTGGTGATATTTTAAATAATGGAACATCTCATGTGCAATAATCGAATTATCCATCATTTGACGTCCAGTGATAAATGCAGATTGATTAGGAGAAATGCATTTATCTAGGATGGTACGGAGTCTAGTAGCCAAAATTTTTTAAAGCACCTTGAATAGCACATTACAAAGACTAATTGGATGATAATCCTGAACTGTGGTACAATTTTCCTTTTTTAGGATTAGGCAGATAAAAGTGTGATTGAGACACTTCAAAAGTTTCCTATTTTGAAAGAATTCTTTGGCAAAAGTTATGATATCATCTTGCATCACATCCCAAAATTCTTTATAGATTAAAGCCGGCATACCATCTAGACCAGGAGATTTTAAGCTTCCTATATTAAAAAGAGCTGATTTGATCTCTTCATCAGAAGGTATAGTAGTGAGCATTTGATTATCATCTTCTATTATGATGGGTTGGAAAAGATCAGAAATCGGATCCATATTAGAGGAGGGTAAATGGGTAAATAAGTCCGCAAAATAGTCAGTTAAGGTATTAGCAATGTCCTTATGGTCAGTAACCCATACCCTTGATTATTTCGGATTCCTTTGATCTCATTTATTCTCTAGCGACAAATTGTACTCTTATGGAAGTAATTAGTATTTCTATCTCCTAGATTTAGCCAAAGTTGTCGGGATCTTTGTCTACAAAAGTTCTCTAATTGAGCTAGAGTCCATATTTTTTATAGAGGGAATTCAAAGTCACCTAATCCCAAGGGGTAGTCTACCCACAGTGAATAATTTGGGACTCCAATTGATGTAACAAATGATGAGGATCAGAAAACTTGTTTTTTCTCCAAGCAATAAGTTTTTTCTTAATCTAATCCATTTTTGAAGATATCCTAAAAGCCGCATGTCCAGAAACTAGATAATTCCATCCATTCAGAATTTCTGGTTTACAAGATTCATCTAAGAGCTATATCTTAAAAAATTTGAATGGTTTCGGGTGCTGGTTTGTCCTTGGAGAAGTATCAAGAAGTAAAGGGTTGTGATCAGATCCCCAATGGGCAGAAATATTGAGGCTAGCATGAGGAAAGGCTGAGAGCCAATCAGGACTAGCTAGAGCTCGATCTAGAGTTCTATTAATTAGACCTATGGAACGTTTATTAGACCAATTGGTTCTACCACCTTGAATGTAGAGTTCCATCAGATGATGATCTAAGATTAAGGTACGGTATTGGGTAAAAGCTAGTTTCATAGGTTTGCCAGATGGAGAAGGATCCTGAATAGTGATATGATTTGCCTCATTGAAATCTCCAATAAGTAAAAAAGGAAGATTAGCACTTTGAAGTTGATGATTTAAATGTAACCAAAAAGTGTTGCGGTGGGCTTTAACTGAAGGTCCATAGATAAAACCAAGCAGCCAACTGTTTAAAGTAGGTACAAAATTTAGGTTTAGAAGAACATACCTCGGATGACTCAAAAAGATGGAAACAAAAAAACCATTTTTCCAGAAGATGACTAGTCCTCCTGCTCGACCTTTAGGAGGAATTAAATAAGTGTTAGAAAAATGAGAAATGTCAACAAGTTTTTGCATTTTTTAGTAGGGATTTTGGTTTCACAAAGAAAAATAAAGTCAGGATTAAAGTTCTTGATCAAAACCCCTAATCCTTGAACTACCTTGGGATGCTCAGCCCCACAGCAGTTCCAACTTAGGGTTAACATTGGCCAGCGTGTGGCTATTGGAGGCTAGCCACCACTGCCTTTGTCAGAGAAAGCTTAAAAAGAAGAAACGAAGAATACTGACCGTATTTAAAGTATGTTCTGGATTTTCTTCCCTTGGAAGCAAAGTAGAAGGATGAACTGTCATAGCCGTCTCAGTGTCCAGATCTAGTTCGATGACCTAAGATATGTTCTATTTGGTTGCTATGGGAAGATTCAGGTTGGTCATAAATCGGGAGCTTAGGAGATGTTTCAATTTCCAATTGTTGAAGGAGGTCTACTAGAGGTCATTTTCCTTGAGAAGAGGAAAGATCCAAAGAAAAAGAAGTGGGAAACAATCTGGTTAACAAGTGTTGAGTGTGTTCAGCAAGGTGAAAAGTATCTGCAGAAATTCACAGAGTAAATGAACTGGTAGAGTGGGATGAGGAAGGATCAAAAGAACTAATTCGGGCTAAGGTAGTATCTGTGGACTAGGAAGTACGAGGTGAGGAGGAATAGGTGGAGTAGGAATTGCAGTGTTGGAGTTTGAAGTGGGGTTTGGCAGAACTAGAGAATGGATAAAAGAATAGAAAGATGGTCGATGCCAGTTCCTACACATAAGAGTTTCAGCACTAAGCCAAGGACCAGGCAAATGCATGTGTCTCTGGTTAAAATACTGCTCATAAGATTGTCCAAAAACATGAGGAATCGGTTGAGAATAGCGTCGAAAGTAATGGCCAACACGTCCACAGATAAAACAAGTAGTTGGGAGGTCTTCATACCAATAGACTACCCAATGAATAGGACTGTAAAAACAACCTACTTTCAAAGGTTGATCAATGGTAACTAGGACTTTCACTCGTATGTAGTTTTGAAGGACTGTAATATTGCGAGTAGGTCCAATCCTTTCAAAGAGGGGACGATCGATAGCTTCTGAAAGGATTTCATAGGGTAGATCATGTAGTTGGACCCAAAGTTCAATCTAGTTCAGGCGCCATTCGTATTGGGGCCTACCAAGAACCCAAGGTTTGAGGATAATCCATTGACCGTTAAGGATCCAGGGTCCATTATCTCGACATTAACAAAGTCATTTTCATATATGAATCTTAACCGAAAATGGCCACACTGAAAGGGAGCTATTAGGAGATAGTCAGGATTTAGGTTCCAAAGTGAGTAGAGACCTTCCTCGAGTTTAGAAAATTGGTCAGTGAGTCTTGGGAATAAACGACAGATAAAGGAGAAGTTCCAGTTTTCATGGAGGTTCGGAGGAAGATGAGGCTGAATATCCACCAGTTCTATCCCTGGCAAGGTTTTTGCTTGGAGCATATTGCAAAAGGCTTTGTTTAGGGCATCTTTGTCTTCCATTGAACCGGAAAAAGCAAGAAGCAAAGGAAGAAGAAAGGAAGAAGAAAGGCTGGGATAGAGGAATACAGACGAGAAGAAGAAGGGAAGAAGAAATACGGATAGAGGAAATGTCACTTAATTCATTGTAATAATAATAATAAGTGGTAAAGCAAGGGCGGCGTGGAGTGAAAATAGAGTGATACTCAAGTGCAAAAAGATTGACAATAAGGACTACTGTTAGATTGAAAAGTTCGATAAATTAGTTAGGATAAAACTAGGCAAAGAAAATTAATAGCATGTAACTATGAAAGTTTAGATTAAGTAGAAAATAATAGCAAGGAGATACTCCTTGAAAAATTCGTAGAGCTCGGCTCTCTGATAGTTGAATAAACTGCCAAGTTTACATGTGAAGTTGAAATGTGATTGTGTTTACGTCCTCACATGCATAGCCTTCATGTTGTTTGAGCTCGACTTCTTTCGCTTCTAGTTCTTGTTGGTGCAACAATTCCTTCAAAAGTTACCATATGTATATTCAAGTGCATGGTATACATCGGTACTCCGGTGCATTTCTCCCTCTAAGTCAGAATGAATATGTTTTCAACCCTCTCTTTAAAATTCAAGGTGGATTTCCCGTGCAAATCTCCACAATCACTTGTTCTAATTCTACATATTGATCATTTTGAACTAAAAAAAAAGCTTTTTGGTGGAATATTTACATTATGTATAATATCTTGACTCTCAATAGTTACATAAAGGTCTATATAACATAGAAATTTTGTCTAAGTGTAAAAGTTGAGGAGGGTCTTTGTTGCATATTAAAGTACAAGGCTGACCCATAATAAGGGCACTCGTGTAATTTGAGTTCACATCTCCGCCCCACAAGGAGCTTCCCTACAATGCCCCATAGCACATTCCCATCGTGTATTGAGAACATCTCCCGATGATGACATCATTGGAACTAATACTATCATTGGGAGATGTTCCCAGTACATGACGGGAATGTGCTATGGGGCATTGTTGGGCGGCTCCTTGTGGGGCAGAGATATGATCTCGTGTAATTTACCCAAAAAAATCTAGGGATAATGACTGATCAGTCTAGGTCAAAATTTTTTAGCCCCACTCAGGGGGATGAATCCTGACCATGAATTGATGTGAAATTCACGGGCAAGATGCGGTTTATAGGGGGGCTACTAGTAGACTATGGGGGGTTATCATTCGGAATTCTGCATTGGATTACAATGTACTTAACCCAAAAATCTAATTTATTATTATATTTTTTTTTGTATTGAAATTTATTATTGTATCTTCCAATGCCATTATTGTATCTCCCTGCTATTATTATATCTTCAAAAACCTGTGCTCACGAATTCACATCTGCACCCCACTAAGGGCGCCCCACAACATATCCCAATGGTTTATTGAAGACATCTTTTACTCACAATTTCAGAAAATATTCTTAATGCACGCTAGGATGTGATCGGATCTGCTCCTCACACAGGACGCCTCACACCGACCTCACACGCACATCCTACCATGCATTGGGAACATCTCCCGCACTTATAAGTAATATAGTCACAGGAGATGTTCCCAATGCATGGTGGATGTGCCTGTGAGGTGCCATTGTGTGAGGAGCAGATCCTGTTCCCGCTGAGATGTGCATGGAGTTCGTGGGGGCGCAGGTGTGATCTCACACCGTTTGAACATATTTTTCCAATTTTGCATTGGGAATATTTTCCAACCCCATGAAATAAATGAAACGGGATTTGCTGCTCACAAATGGAGCGCCTTACAGGCACATCCACCGTGCATTGGAAACATCTAGCGTGAATAATAACTTAGTACAGAAGATGTTATCAATGCATAGTAGGATGTGCGTATGAGGTCGGTGTGAAACACCCTGTGTAAGGAGCAGATGCGGTATCGAAATAAAGCACATAACTACGAGATATTCCAAATTTCCAAGCTGTAAAGGCTGTTCGGACGGGCGTTGCACTGACCCAAGCCGAATACTTCTCTGGCCGAACCTCTGTAAACTCCACAGATACAACAGTTGTGAGACACAGAGGGAGGGAGGGAACATGGGCGCTTCGTCATCCACAGAGCAGATCCCAAAGGAGCAACAAGAGATTGAAAACCAAGCAGCTTCCACGGGAGCTCTTCCGATGCTTCGAAACGCGTTCTCTAAGCTCTCCAATCCTCAAACACAAACTATCCCGCTCAAATCTCTGCAGGTAGAAACTTCATCCTTCTTTTCCTATTTATTTCTCGGAAATCCCGAATTCCTCCTTAAACTTACAAGTTCGTTATCAATGGCCGTTGAATTATACGAAATGAAGGAAGGTCTTAATATATAATTTGCGCCCCCCCCCTTCCAAGTCCACCTTTCTTTGAATTTCTGTTCGTTAACGAATTTGATGGATTAGGAGCTGAATATCATTCTTTCCGATTGTTAAATAAACACGGTTGATAATTTACACAGACGGAAGTGGATTTTCTCCTGAAGAGTAAAAATTATCAACGAATTACTTTATTCAATTTAAAGATTCTTTGCGATGATCCCTTGTTTGTTTATGAGAGTGGGTTTATCAATCAGCACTATGCTGTGTTTCTCTGATTTCTATAGTAGATTGTGAGATGGTTCATTTGGTCCCTGGGAAGGAGACCCTCTGTTACGTACCCGATCAATACGACAAAAGCCTTGGATTTATGTAACACGTCAAACGAAAACTGTTTAACTTTCAGGACCATAAAGCTCCAGGTAGATCTTTCCGAGATGATTCACTTTTCTCCAGCAAACACTCTTGGAACGTACTTGAAGAATGAACGTGGGCTATGATGCAAGATATTACGTAGTCAACCAATACGCCAAAGGTCCTAGAACTATGAAATGCGACAAGCCAAACCGTTTAACTTCAAGACAATAGCACCATCACGGTTCCCATTCTATAATGCTGATAATTTGTGGCTTTCTCGGTTCATTCTTATAACTGAACTGATTATTTCTTTTGCTCAAGCAAATGCATTTGTGACTTTAGGTTCTTTTACTGCAATCTAGTAGTAGTTTTCATCGGATGAATTATTTTCATGCTTGTTTGCTGTTAATTTACAAGGTTTCCCTCGTACATGTTTCTTTTATCTTGACAACTCTCACTGGGAAATCAGTTCTCAGCTTTTACTTCCGTACTATCCTTACATATTTCTGACCTTTTGGTCCTTCAGGATTGTTTAACTGTGGTCATCACAAATCCAATAAATGAAGCATCTCCAGTGCCTGAATGCTTTCCAAGGCTAGTTGGTCATTTAGGTACCTCCATAGTTGACCTTTTCTTCAGGGCTGATAAAGGAGGAGTTCATTGGGTTGAGTTTTTGAGAGGTTATATTAGGTGCTGCGATAGGATGTCAGCCTCAATGTCACTTAATACTTTGTACAGGTTGTATGCTGTAACAAGTGCAAAAGCTGGCCATCCATCAAAGTTAGAATTTGAATCTGATGAAACTGATGGTAAAATAAGTGGCTCTCTTGTGTCTGCCGATGTGCTCATGCTTCTCTGGATATGTTGGATTATGTTTCAGAGTTCAAGATATCTAAAGTCTTCCAAGGGACAAGCAAAAATAGATCTTCCAGATATAAAGCATCTAATATTATCAGCAGTCACGTCATGTGCAGAACTTGGCAATGACTTAAATATATGGGACTGTAGCATTTCAAGCTTGGAATTTGAGCTTCCTGCAGGAAAGTTTCATATGTGGGCCTTGAAAACAGTTCCAAACCTTGTACAATGCTTCAACCAATTTGTCCACAACAGGCTTCAAAGATGTGTTTTATTGGAGGTACCATATTTCCTCAGTAAATTTAGTATATTCTTTATGGTGCTATCTATTCTCACCACTAAATCAAAGTTCTAGCACTCTTTTTTAATCTGTCGTCATATAAGCGTCTTTAATAAATTTTATCTTCTTTTTTTCAAAACTTGATCAAGAGAAGGGAGATTCTTTGAAATAGGATATTTTCTTAGATTTCATCTAAAATCTTGAAATTTTGAAGAAATAAAAAAAAGGGTCTTGGAGCAGGTTGTAGCCTATCTTGTAAGAAAATGTATCAGCTATACAGGAAGGATTTTCCATTTTCTAAAATTTGACCACAACATGTACAATGTTGTCCTACATTTCAGAGACTTATCAAAACCTTTCCATTTTATAAATAAAACGTATTTTGTCATATATCTTGATTTGTGAATTCATACTATTTATAAGATGTGTCATATGTATCAGCTTATTTATGCAAACCCTTTTTTCTGTATAAGAAAGAAAGATTTACCTATTTTTGGTAGCATCTGTTTTCCAATGTTAGTCATTTCAAACACTTCATATCAGTATCAGGCTGCACCAATACATGTTTTGATGGTCTTGTGCATAGTTTCAATTATCAGCCAAACAACCATGAATAAAAACATTTGTCTTGGAAACCTTCAAATTGTTTCTACCAGCAAGGTGCCAACCAGCTGGTTGGTAAGGTTTCCTGCTGGTCATAGCGGAGATTTGGGATCGAAACCCACCTGCACCTGGGTTGGGGGATGGGCTACCCCCCGTTGTGTAGCCCTTCAAAAGAAATAAAAAAAAAGTGTGCCATATCATGTGGATGCATAAGTTTTTATTGTAAATTCCATATCCAAAACCTTTTCTAGCTGTATTCATGCTGTATCCGGTAACATAGTTCCACAACAAACCAATCATGTTCCTTTGTTCCTATTAATTAGGAGTTAGTGCATTCACAATTAGATTTTCCTTTCTCTTCATTATATATCAAGAATGTAGTTCAAATTTATCTTCATCTTTTTTCAGTTGCTGCTTTCTTCAATTTTATGCAACATGTTCTTTATAAAACCCACTCCTAGTGATAAAGTTCAGATCTATATACCCGTTAATTTTAGAATAATAGAGAAGAAAAGATAAAAAGAGAGAGGGAGAGAAGAGAGAGGAAGAGAGGAGAAGAGTGAAGAGAGGGAGAGAAGAAAGAAAGGCTGGTTTGAACTAGAGAGAAAAATCTACACTCTCTAGTTGGCCATGCTATATTTATAGCTTTCTATGTCAAAAACAAATTGACTCTTGTGCCCCTACTTAAGTATGAGACACATCACTTAACTCAACATTACACCTCATACTAAACATAAACAAAAAGACTAATCTGCCCCTATATAATCGACACTAACACTCCCCCTCAAGCTGGTGAGTATATATCATATAATCCCAACTTGTTACATATGTAGTCCACTCTCGCCCGACTCAACCCTTTGGTGAACAGATTTGCCCATTGACTTCCTGTGTTAACATATGATGTACTTATTACTCCACTAAGAACCTTCTCTCTCACAAAGTGACAATCAACTTCTATGTGTTTTGTTTTCTCATAAAAAAACTGGATTAGAGGAGATGTGGGCTGCAGCTTGGTTGTCGCAATAAAGCTCATCGGTGTGTTAATTGAGTACCCCATCTCCTGTAGAAGATTTTTCAACCACACCAATTCACAAGTTGTATGTGCCATGGCTCTGTATTCAGCTTCTGCATTGCTTCTTGCCACCACTGCTTGTGCAGAAGTTGGGGTGTAAATTAAAAGATCCAAATGATCTAAAAGTGTTCCTTCAAAAAAAGAGAGAAGAAGTTAAGGCCAAAAGGAGAAAATTGAGTGAGGCTGAAAGACTGTTGAAGGATGTGGAAGGAGAGAAAAGCCTTGGTGCTAGAAGGGAAAGGAGAAAAGGAAATAAGTGAGGGCGATAGGGTTGAGGGGTGGAGAACAGAGTTAAATGAAGATCATAAGTTGGAATGCTAGAGACCTGGGGAGTGCAAGGAAGAGAGCAGTAATAAAAGAGACAATCAAGAAAATAGATCTAGATGTGGTACTGTTGCAAGAAACTAAAAGAGTAGAATTTGACATTAAGTGGGCAAGGAGTGTATGGAAAGGTAGGGGGATTAGTTGGGTAGCCTTACCTTCCTGGGGGTTTGTAGGGGGTGTTGTGACAATGTGGAAGGATGAGGTATTGGTAGGTATGGAGGAATTAATAAAACAATTTCCAGTCTCATTGAAGTTTAGGCAAGTGGAGGATGGATTTGAATGGGTCTTAACCAACGTGTGTGGGCCGAATGACTACAGAGATAGGAGGAATTTATGGGATGAACTGGCTAACATAAGGGGATTGTGGGATGGGCCATGGTGCTTGGGAGGTGACTTTAATGTAATCAGATTCTTGGAAGAAACAAATAGCCCTACGCAGAGACCAACCACGAGTATGAGGAGATTTAATCAATTTATTGATGCCTATGAACTTAAAGAGATCCCATTATCACAAAGGTGTTTTACATGGTCCAACCCAAGCTAGCCTAATTTGTTCTAAGCTGGACAGATTCTTATTTTCAAATGATTGGGAAGAACATTGGGGGAATTTGAACTCTAGAGCACTTCCAAGGGTGACCTCCAACCATTGGCCTATTGTAATTTGTAAGGAGGTGAAAAATGCAGGCCTTGCACCATTTAGATTTGAAAGCATGTGGCTAGGACACCTAGGATTCATTAAGAAAGTTAAAGAGGTGGTTGGAGAGCAATCCAACAATGGAATGGAGTGGGATGCGGTTTCACGAAAAGCTCCAATTTTTGAAAGTCAGAATCAAGGAATGGAATCGTTTAGAGTTTAGGAGATTGGAGGAAAGGAAGCAGAATGTGATTGTACAAATTGAAGTATTGGATAGCAAATAAGGGAGGGGATGCCTAACAGAAGAGGATAAGGGACAAAGATGGAGATTGCGCAAACAACTAGAGGACTATCTTCTTTAGGAGGAAATAAGTTGGAGGCAAAAGTCAAGATGCAAGTGGTTAAAAGAGGGGATAGGAATACAAAATTTTTTCATGCTATGGCAAGTGGAAGAAGGAGAAGGAATACTATTTCAAGTTTGGAGATTGAAGGGGCAACAATTTCCAATCAAAGAGAGATTGCAGGGGCATTTGCAAATCATTTTAGGTCTATATTTAGATGACCTTTAAATAATAGGGTGTGGCTCGAGGGGTTGGAATGGCCAACACTGAAGCTAGAAGATAGGGAGTGGCTGGAAAAAAATTTGAATTGGAAGAGATAAAGGAGGCAGTATTCTCTATGTATAGATCAAAGGCACCGGGCCCAGATGGTTTCATGATGGCCTTTTATCAAAATTGTTGGGAGATACTAAAAGAGGACCTAAGGCTGGTATTTGATGAATTCCATACTAGAGGAGTGATAATTCCACCTTCATTGCCTTGATACCTAAGAAAAGTGATGCAAACCATCCAAAGGACTACAAGCCAATTAGCATAGTTAATAGCTTGTATAAGATCATCACTAAGGTGCTATCTATTAGAATTAGGAAGGTGCTCCCAGAAATCATAGCAAATAACCAAGGAGCTTTTGTGAAGGGGAGGCAGATAATAGATCAGATACTTATAGCAAATGAGAGTTTGGAGGACTTTAAGAGATCCAGGAAAAAAGGGGTGGTTTGCAAATTGGACTTGGAAAAGGCTTATGATTTGGTTGATTGGTCTTTCCTATTGGAGGTGATGATCAATTTTGGGTTTGGAGTATGGTGCAAATGGGTGATAGGCTGCATTAGGAACTACCATTACTTCATTTTGGTGAATGGGACAGTAGTGGACTATTTTCCAGCGTTGAGAGGGATTAGACAAGGAGACCCCCTTTCCCCTTTCTTGTTTACACTGGTCGCGGAAGTGTTGGGGAGATTAATCTTCAAAGAAGATTCTAGGGATTTAATAAGGGGATGGAGAGTTAGAAGAGAGAATATACCGGTAACACACTTGTAATTTGCAGATGACACAATTCTTTTCTGTGAAGGAGGGGATCTCAATAGGATCAGAAACTTGAAGCTCACTATACAACTTTTTCAGCAAATGTCAAACCTAAAAGTGAATTTTGAAAAAAGTTGTATAGTTGGAGTCAATATGGGGGTAGGGGAGGTTGGTGAGTGTGCAGACATTTTGGGGTGTGTAGTATCTAATTGGCCCTGAAACTACCTTGGTTTGCCATTGGGAGATAATCCTCAGAGAGATGAATTTTGTGTTCTGGTTATGGAAAGGTTTGAAAAGAGACTTGCGAAATGGAAGAAAAACTATTTGTCTCTTGGAGGGAAAATCACCTTAATTAGGTCCACATTAGCTAACCTTCCTGTCTATTTTTTGTCAGTCTTTAAGATTCCGGTAAGGGTGGCTAGCAGGTTAGAAAAACTTATGAGAGATTTTCTATGGGAGCCAGGGGAGGAGAAGGACCATAGGGCTAGGTGGGAGATGGTGTGTAGGAGTAAGAAGGAGGGTAGTTTGGGAAATGGAAATATAAGGAATAGGAACTTAGCATTATTAGGGAAATGGCTATGGAGATTTTCATTGGAGAAAGAAAAACTTTGGGTAAAGATAATGGGAAGTATTCATGGGGTGGTAGACAATAGATGGGACTCTGGGATTCTAGCAAGGACTACAAGAGAATCCCCTTGGAAAGCTATTCAAGCTACTTTGCACGTGTTCTCTCCTTGGATTAGGTATGACTTGCACTCAGATAACCTAATTAAATTCTGGGAACATGTTTGGGTTGGGGATTCCCCTTTGAAAGATCAATTTCCAACTATTTTTGCTATCTACCCTTAAAAATTAACTAGTTTCCTCCTTCCTTGTACCTTCTAACTCACCTTCTGGATTCGGTTGGAACCTGGGGTTGAGAAGAGATATAAGGGACACAGAATTAGGTTGTATTTCAGCTTTATTATCCATCCTTGAAGGGATTTTCCTAGAGCCAACAAAGGATGACAATAGAATTTGGACACTCACTCCCTCGGGCTCCTACACCTGTAGTGGACCTTCTGCCAAATACAGAACCAGTCCAATCAGCATCGGTGTATCCTTCTATTTCAAGTTTTCCTCCACTCTTGTATAGCAAGCCATGACCAGGAGTTCCCTTCAAATACCTTACAATCTTTAGAACTGCATCCCAATGTGGAACCTGAGGATTCTGCATAAACTGACTCACCACACTAACCACAAATGAAATATCTGGCCAAGTAATGGTTAGGTAGTTTAGCTTACCCACCGACCTTCTATACCTAACTGGATCTTCAAACTCCTCACTTGTATCACTACTCAACTTGATATTCAATTCCATGGGTGTTTCAGCTGGTTTGGCACCCAACAACCCTATCTCCTCCAATAGGTCAATGACATATTTCCTCGGGCACAAGTTAATACCATACTTGGACCTCGCTACCTCTATCCCTAAGAAATATCGTAGTTTACGAAGGTCCTTTGTCTGGAAGTGATCATGCAAAAAAGTCTTCAACCTATCAATCCTGAACCTGTCACTGCCAATAATAACAATATCATCTACATATACCACCAACAAAATCTTCCTAGCACTAGAATTATAGCTGAATACTAAATGATTGACCTGACACTGTTTCATGCCAAATTTCTTCACTACATTGAATCTTCCAAACCATGCACGAGGGGACTGTTTAAGTCCATAAATAGCTTTCTTGAGCTTACACACTTTACCATCCTCCCCCTGAGCAACAAACCCGAGTGGTTGCTCCATATACACCTCCTCAAGAAGATCACCATGCAAAAAAGCATTCTTAATATCAAGTTGAAACAAGGGCCAGTCATACATAGCAGCTAGAGAGATCAAAACACAAACAAAACCAATCTTGGCAACAGGAAAGAAAGTCTCTATGTAGTCAATGCCATATAACTGTGAATAATCCTTGGCAACCAATCGAGCTTTCAATCGCTCAACACTACCATCAGGCAAATACTTGATAGTGTATACTCACTTACATCCGACAACATGCTTACTAGGGGGAAGAGTGGTGAGATCCCACGAATGATTATGAGCCAAAGCAGAAAGTTCTTTCATCGCTTGACGTCACCTTGGAGAGATAAAGGCTTCTTGGACATCCTTAGGAACAGAAATAGAAGATAACAACAAAACAAACTGTCGATGGAAAGGGGAAAGGTGAGAAACAAAAACATAATTAGAGATAAGGGTACAACTATGTTTACTTTTCCGTCGATGATGAAGAAGATGGAGGAGCTGGTGCATGTCAATGCATATACACTTGCTTGATAGGTGGCCGTGTAGTGGGGAGTGGCACTGGAGGCAAAGACATAGTCGAAGCCATAGTTGTCAAGGCGACGCCTAGGCGACAAGGCACCCTTGGAGGCTTGCCTAGCCCAGTCACCAAGCAGTTTTGCATACTGTGTAATAAAATACTTTTATATTGTTATTTTTTTGAGATTATAATTATAAAATAAACATTATTAAAGAAAAATATTCATTTTTTGTGTTTATAAACTAATTTATTTTTATTACTTTCTTATTTGTTAGGGTTCAATCAACCTAAACATTGCTAACTGCTGTATTGAACCCTCATTGACTTCAAAATCTGAACCAATAAGGCAAGAACATAAAATTTTGTCTAATCAACACATTTCTTCTTCCACGTCTTCTTCTTCTTCTTCTTCTTCTTCTTCTTCTTCTTCCACCTTTTCTTTTCTTCTTTTCCTATAACAAAAATAGGGGTTCAGCCCCTATATTTTTTGAGTTTTCTTTCCTTTCTTCTTTTTCTTCTCATAAATATGTTGATTTTCTAGACTTAAACATGAAGTTTATAATTTTCTTATGAAAATTATGGATAGTTATTAAAGAAAGTTGGTTATGGGACCTAAGGAACTACCCTAGGATATGTAATCTTTACATAAAAAAAATCCATCCCTAGGCGACAAGGCGCCCCCTGTTGCCTAGCCTCGCCTTGGTGCCTTGGAAACTATGGTCGAAGCTAGAACAAGTGGAATGGGGTCCGCAACAAGGACTGGAAGTGGAAGAGTAGAAGAGACATCCGACCCAAAGAAGAACGGAACCGACTCAAAGAAGGTAACATCAAGACAAACAAAGCAACGTTGAGAAGTAGGATTATAATACTTGTACCCTTTCTGGGTCCTAGAATAGCCAAGGAAGACACACTTAGTAGATCGTGCATCTAATTTGTCTAGTCTAGGGCCAAGGTTATGAACAAAGCACACACCCAAAAACCCGAGGGGTGAGAGGAAAATGAGACAATGTAGGAAACAAAACAGAGAAGGGAGACTGACCATCAAGGATGGACATAGGCATTCAGTTAATAAGAAAGCAAGATGTAAGCATAGCATCACTCCAAAAACGTTTGGGTACATTCATATGGTGCAATAGGGACCAAGCAGTTTCCAAGAGGTGGTAGTTCTTCCTTTCAGCTACCCCATTTTGTTGAGGGGTGTAAGAGCAAGAGGTTTGATGAATAATACAATGTTCTAAATATTGTTGAAAGGGCGTATAAAAATATTCTCGGCCATTATTAGAACGTAGGATCTTAATATGAACACCAAATTGAGTGCGAATTTCAACATGAAACTTTTGGAAAATAGAAAATAATTCACTTTTTTCTTTCATAAGATGTGCTCTCACCGGTTCATATTCAGACTTCAATCCCACCAAAAATCTAGTCACATCAAGTTGCTCTCTCTATTGTTGCTGAATTTTGACATCAGATGTAAGGGGGTGATACACATTTAACTCATTCCTTAGATTCCTTGGACTAGCATAGTACTCCTCAAGACTCCGATTACCTTACTACAGATTAAAATACTCTTGATAGAGCTAATATACCCTAGTGTTATTGTCCTGCCCTAAATAAAACTTATTTGCATGATCCCAAATCTCCTTAGTTGTGTCTAAGAACATGAAGTTCACACTAATCTTAGGTTCCATGCTGTTCCATAACCATGTCATAATCTATGCATCTTCTTGTTCCCAATCATTGTACTCCTGAGAGTCAACTAGGGGTTTGTCTTCTCTCACATGCATTACTTTCTTCTTAGCTCTGAGAAACACTTCAACAGATTTGGCCCAAGGCACGCAATTCTCTCCATTCAGTTTGATGGAGGTCATTTGCATATTCAAGTAATCAGGGGGAATCATAACAGACTTGTGTTCACTACTATCTCCCATAGCTGCCCAATTTTTTTTTTCTTTTCTTTCTCACACTAATATGTTGCCCGAACTCACCAACAATCACCACACTGCACTCTTACAGCTGAATGATCACCCAAGGTTTAAAATGTCGATATTGGTGGAAATGTCGGTCATCCAAATATAAGAAACATGTCAGAAATATTGTAAAAATCAGAGATGAACATGGGAATCTGTTAGCTATGTTTTCAGGACCAATTGGGGAAGGAGATTCTTTGAGGGCTGAGATACTTGCAGCTCTTGAAGGGGTACGAAGAATCAAGGAGTTATCAATTAGTAAGCTGATCATTGAAGGAGACTCTGAAGTTGTGGTGAACTGGTTAAAAGAGGATAACTCAAGGATATGGAATTACAGCAATGAAAAAAGAAAATTTAAGTGGCTGACTAAGGATATTGAAATTCAGTACAAATGGGTAAAGAGAAGTGCAAACTCACTGGCAGATGGTTTAGCTAGGCAAGGGGTGAACAGAAACTCTTTATTTTGGGCCTTATTGTAATTGTATTTGATGCTCATTGATTGTTCTAGGGAGCTAAGATTGTTTAGCCCCCTTGCTTTGTAATTTTCTTAATATTAATTAATACATTTCACAGTTATTGATCAAAAAAAAAAAGAAAAGAAATATTGTAAAAATCATAGACATGGTGGAAACAGTGTAAAATATGCAAAACATGGAATCATATTTTATGAAATGATAAAAGAATTATAGGCACACCTTTTTAAATCACTATCTTGTTCTAAATCATTAAACAAAGCTAAGAAACTATGGTTATGGACAAAAGAATACATTCTGAAGTTGCCTTGTAAACCTTAAGATTCAAAGTTTCACAATAGAATGTGTTAAAGCAAAATTTAAACTCATAGAAAATGTAAATGATTGTAATAAATCAACCATATAATCTATTACACAAACAAAAAATTAATATTTAACTACATGTTTGAAATGAATATTGAGCTAGCTCAAGGTGGTTATCATGTAAGTTAGGCATAAAATAACATCATTACTTCACATATCTGGAAAATTGTCACCAACTTATGTTATAATACTCTTGGACTCCGCAAAGTACTGGTAGTATTCAACTGTTATGTTGATCCCAATAAAATTTCATGTCACTACCCATGGAAGTAGAAATGGAAATATGTTGTGTAAACTATCTCCACATAGTGCTGGTTGTGTTCATTGAGGAAATGTCGATTCCAGTAAAATTTCGTGTCTCTAACTATGGAAATGAAAATATGTTATGGAAATATTAGGGAAATTAGGGACATTTTAAACCATGCAATCACCACTGTTTCACTCTTACGGCTGACCATTGCTGAAACATTCACTATCACAGGTTTCCGCAATGGTAATCACCACTGTTCTCCACTTTCGGCACCACACAAGAAACCATCACACACAAAGATATCACACCAGCACTCCACATATCTGGTACTAGACCTTTGACCACCTATCTGAACCACACATCTGAACATAGATCACGAAACTACTGTAGCAACCCTCTTCGGTCCATCGGAGGGTTTCCTACCAGCCACCTGAAACCACCACACCACAATCAATCGGAGGCATTAAAACCTCCAGAAGTAAAAAACAACCACTCCTTTTCAGCCTTTTTGTCAAACTCCAAGAAACCTAAGAGAAATCTGCAAATACTCAACTAGGGTGCGCTGGAGACAACAGATCTGAACTGATCTAACCTCGCTCTGATACCATGATAAAGTTCAGATCTGTATACCCGTTAGTTTCAGAATAATAGAGAAAAAAAAGATAAAAAGAGGGAGGGAGAGAAGAGAGAGGAAGAGAGAGGAAGAGTGAAGAGAAGAAAGAAAGGCTGGTCGAACTAGAGAGAAAAATCTACACACTCTAGTTGGCCAGGTTATATTTATAGCTTTCTATATCAAAAACAAATTGACTCTTGTGCCCCTACTTAAGTATGGGACACATCACTTAACTCAACATTACACCTCATACTAACATAAACAAAAAGAATAATCTGCCCCTATATAATCGACACTAACACCTAGCATTAAATTTAATTTTGCTTAGTTTCTTTTTTGTTTAACTTATCACAATGGATTATGTCGGAAGCTTTTTCTTTTTTTTTTTATCAATAACAGAAGATTTCATTGAAGAATATCAAGGAAACAAAGGGAGGGGATAACCTCTCTTATCTCTCCCAACAAGAGACAAACAAAGCAGAAAAAAATTACCTTTAAATGTAATCAATGGACTTCCAGCTCAGACAAGTTTAAAGGAGTCTCTATAAACGACCTAAACAGGGATTCTGGCTTTTTCCTTTTCTCCTCCCCCCTTCACCCCTCTTCCCCATCAAAAGGGGCCCCTTACATAGGAGGGAAGGAACTTGGACCCTAAGTTTTGATGGAAGTGCCTCAGGCAACCCTGGACCTGCTGGCATTGGAGGAGTTTCAAGGGATGAAAATGGGAACACTTGCTGGGTATACAGTGGGCCAGTAGGTATAGCTGACTCCACAAAGGCAGAATTGATGGCTGCACTTACAGGAATCAGACTAATCAACAGACTAGGCATTCAGCATTGATCCATAGAGGAGACTCAGCAAACACCATAAAGTAGTTAGGAAGACAGGAAGCTGGGCCGTGGAGACACGGTCATTTTCTGACATAAGCAAGGGACCTGCTGGCAAATATAAACGTTCATCTGTGCTGGATTCCAAGGGATTTTGACGCTCTTGCAGATGGGTTAGCAAAGTTAGGTGCTCTTTTAGAAGTGCTGTACTGTGTGATAAGATCCCTCCTGTGTAACTTTCAGAGGTCTGATCCTCGTCTGTATGTTTTCTTTGTACACCCTCTTTGTGTACCCCTCTTTTTTCCTAATGAATTCAGTCAACTTTTCTCAAAAGAAAAAAAAAATGCAATTGAACCCAAAACAAAGCACCCCTATTTACCCCTTGTTTTGCTAACCCATCAGAAAAGGAGTTTGCACATCTCTTAACCCAATTTACTTTTACTTCCATGTCTTTCATCAGCCACTTAAACCAGCCCACCACCATCTTGGAGTCTCCTTCGGTGATCAACTTCCTTATATCTATCTCCTTAGCTCTCTATACACCTTCCAATGCCACCAAGATCTCAGCTCTTAGGGAGTCACCTACTTCAATTGGACCTGAGAACAAGGCAATTATTTTCCCATTCGCATCCCTGAAAATACCCCCAATACCCAAAGACCCCAGATTACCGATACTGCTTCCATCGAAATTCATCTTGTAAAGGCCGCTTGGGGACCAAACTGGAACTGAGACATCCTGACCCGGTGCTGAATAGGCAACTTCTTTCCACTTTTTTGACAGATCATCCATTGACATGTTGAATAGCTCCATAGATTTAAGCCAATCTACTAATCTGATAAAAATCACCTCCTCTAGATGGCCTCCTTGCTTCTCTCCTTGTGAATATTCTGGAATTTCTTTCTTCCCAAATGGTCCAGCTAACAGCAGCCCTTACACTTGCACATCTCCACATTAGTCTTACCTTTTCTTTGGCAATCCGAAGAAGGTAGGAGCAAAATCCACCTGCATCAAAAAAGGAAGAGAACCATTCCCAAAACCTTTAAGTTTTAACAAATGAGTAGGAGATCAATAAATGGTAGCAGTTCTCACCATCGACCTTACAAAGAATGCACCAATAAGAGGATAAACAACTCTTCTTTGAAGTAACTCACAGGTGTTGATTCTTTCAAGGCAAACAAGGAAATTGATCCCTTAATGGGGAGTCCCCAACCCACACGTGTTCCCAAAACTTAATACAATTCCTAGAGTGTAAGTCATACCTGATCCAAGGCAAGAGCAAGGGGTGGATGGCTTGGATAGATTTCTACGGGGATGTTCTTGTAGTCCTTGCTCTAATTCCAGTGTCCTAGCCATTTGCGCTAGTCTATGAATACTCACCACTACCTTGGCCCACAACTTTTCTTTCTCATTGGGAAGTCTCGATAGCCATTTTCTTAAGAGAGCCGAATTCCGCTTCTGCACATTCCCAATTCCCAATCCCCCAAACTTTTTGCTTCTACACACCACTTCCTACCTAACTCTATGATCTTTCTTTTTTCCTCCCCCAACTCCCAAAGAAAATCCCTCATTAGGTTCTCCAACTTCCTAGCTATTCCATTGGGAATTTTAAAAACTGACAAGAAATACACAGGTAAATTAGCTAGAGTGGATCTAATTAGGCTGCCTCTTCCTCCCATGGATAAATAATTTTGTTTTCAAGAGGCAAGTCTCTTTTGAAATCTTTCCACCACCGGGGTCCAAAAACTCTCATTCCCAAAGTTATCACCTAGAGGGGAGACCTAGGTATTTTAGAGGCCAACTAGAGATCGCACAACCCAAAATATCAGCACTTTGACACTTCCCCCTCCCCCATATTGATTCCAGCTATGCAACTTTTCCCAAAATTTACCTTTAAATTTGACATTTGCTCAAATAGTTGCACCGCAATTTTGAGGTTCCTAATCCACCCCAAGTCACCTCCATCACAAAAGAGGACTGTATCATCAACAAACTGTAAGTGAGTGATTGGTACCCCTTCTCTACCAATTCTTCATCCTCTTATTAAGTTTCTTGCTTCTGCTCTTGATGTCAATCTCCCCAGAACATGTGCTACTAAGGTGAATAGGAAAGGAGAGAGAGGGCCTCCTTGTCTAATACCCCTTAAGGCCAAGAAAATAATCCACTACTGTCCCATTCACCAATATAGAGTATTGACATGTCTTCAAACATCCCATCACCCATTTGCACCATCTTTCTCCAAACCCAAAGCAACCCATCACCTCTCTCAGGAAGGACCAATCCACCATATCATATGCTTTTTCTAAGTCAAGCTTGCAGGCCACTCCTTTCCTCCCTGACCTCCTCAAATCCTCCACACATTCATTGGCTATCAGTATTTAATCCACAATTTGCCTCCCTTGCACAAAGGCCCCTTGGTTGGAAGCAATAATGGTAGGAAGCTTAAACGAGTAAAATTACCATCTTCTGGGTGCTACTCTGCTTTCTAAACTTCAATATAATTCTTTTTGTCCTTTACAGTTAAAAATGCATTGGTGGTATCAAATGTTAACATTATGTAAAAGCTATTTATAAGCTGGTAGAATAGGACATTTGTGCCATTTGTTTATGGTTCCAGCAGTTTCCAATGATGCGATTTAACTTTCTCTTAGTTGCATATGTCTATGAATGAATTAGCTTGTTTTCTAATTTAATCTTCATGTGATCAAAGAGTTCATCTTATGTGTTCTGGGTCAGACTTCTTGTACCATGGTTATGTCAGTTCATTATAATTTTCCTGAAACCCTTGGATTTGGCTCTCTATTTTGAAGTTTTAAGATTTGTTATATGCTTTCTTTCTTGAATATGGGCAGGATAAGTTGGAGCCATCTAGTTATTCAGTTGGTGACATTTCATTGAGAGAGGTGTATGATAGACACCTATTGACATCTGGAAGAGCCTGGGCAATTTCTCTTACTCTGAGAAGCAATTTAAGTGAAGAGATTTTAAGACCATTCTTTCCTGGAAGTAATGATGAAACATTTGAAAACCTTATTTATCGGTGTGTTACCTTTATTTTAAGCCTGTCTAACTAAAGAAAAGAGTTGCTATCTTTCTACAAGTTATGACTGACATTCTTAAGGATGAAAACATACCTGAGAATGCTTATCACATTTTTTACTTGAATACCAATTCAATCTTGTGAATCCTCATTTTGTTTGTTGGATAGCCATATTGGTCAAGAATTTTTTGCGGAGAATATCCTCATGACAATGAATTGATAGTTACCTTTATCTCAAAAAAAGAAAAATCGTCATGACAATACTAATTTGCCTTTGGTATTCTTTTCTTTGTCTAGCATGTGGGGAATGACCTGCTGGTTTCTTCTGAATTTGATGTAGTAATTTAATTCTACAGCATGCAGTTTTACATTGAAACTCTTATAGTTGCATATAATATATATATATATATATATATATATATATATTATAAAGAATGTGAATTTTTCTACTAGAATGATAAAGATTAATGAAACGAAAATAATCTCTCGCTCAGAAAGAACTGATGTTGTTAATGAACAACCAAAGAAATGGAAAAATTATCTCTGATCAATTGATCATTTTGGTTTCACTCCTTCCATTTCCTTGGTGCATTTTGTGTACATTAATGTTTTAAAATGTGGAGGCTTGACACAAGGCATTCCACTACTTGGAGGCATGAGGCGTAGTCTCCTTTTATTAATAAAAGTTTCCGTTATTGATAAAAAAAAAGAAAAAAGGCATGAGGCGTAGTTCAGAACATAAGGGGTGTAAGCCTCCTGAATGCAAGGAGGCTTAAGCCTCCCTAAGAGGAGGGGGTGAGGAGGAAGAAGGGGGAGGAGGAGGAAGGGAATCTCATCTTTCTCTCTATTTTTTATTTGAATAAAGATCTTTTATATTAAGAAGAATGAAGATGAGGGTGGGCCTTGGCACAATGGTTGGGTTGCTACATTGTGACTTGGGTGACCAAGGTTCAAATCTTTGAAACAGCCTCTCTGTATGTGTAGGGGTAAGGCTGCGTACATCTGTCCCTTCCCAGACCCCGCATTGGTGGGAACCTCGTGCACTGGGCTGCTCCTTTTTTATAATATTAAGAAGAATGAAGATGTATAATACTAGTTGGAGGGGGGGGGGGATCTTGCTGAAGCAGAGGCGAGCGAGCAAATCCATTCTCTTTCTTTTATTTCCCTCCCCTTTCTTTTCCTTTCCCTTTCGTTTCTCTTTCTTTTTTTTGTCTTTTTGTATGAGGAGTGTGTGAGGCACACGAGGTGTATGCCTCTAGCACACCTCATGCAAAAGGCGAATGAGGCGTATTCATCAGAGGCATCAATGTCTCTGGCATACACACCTCAGGGCATTTTGGGAGTGCCTTACTTGGAGGTGTACCTCCACGTGTGCTTCCCACACCTTTTAAAACACTGGTATACATAGTATTCAATGGAGTGGCCAATTTGTTGATTTCAGTGACTTTGATGAAGAAAGAGGTAGTGGTAGGGAATTTTGTTTATATTAGGGGTTAAGGCACTGCATGTTGATATTGTTGTTTCATGATGCGGAGGTTAATTTGTTTCATTGTTTGATGTATTTTCTTGTTATTTTTGTGTGTTTCTCTGTTTTTAGGGGTTTGGAGGTGTTTAATGAGGGTTGTGTTGGAGTGTTTTCATTGCATTGACTACATCTAACATGGGCTTATATATCCCTTATTTCCTTTTTTTAATTGAATTTTATTTTACTATAAAAAAGTATTTGATTAACCTCTGAGGAACATTACTCAACACCAAGTGCAACTCTATTAAAACAATACCTTACAAACAAGGTGTGATCCCATAGGAAGACATGTCCAACTTTGTCCTGTGTCTTTTAATCAGTCCTACCATGACTGTAAGGCTTTGTTTACAGATATTCGCAACTTGATGTTGTTTACTAGCATTCCTGGTAATCTGAAGAATAATCTAAGAAATGTTTTTTGGTCTGCGATTTACATGCAGGTCATCTCTTCATGGGAAAGGGTTGAACCGATTCTGGTCAAATATTGAAGGTTATAATGGATCATTGCTTATGCTAGTCTGTGCTAGTTCTGGAGGTGCTCATGAGGGTATCACCAATGTTGGGAGATGGGTCATTGGTGTAGTCACTCAACAGGGCTTTGAAAACAAAGAGATTTTTTATGGTAGCTCTGGATATCTATATGCTATAAGCCCAATTTTCCAGGTCTTTTCACCTTCTGGTATGTGAAAACTATACACAGGGATACATGCATGCATTCATAGACATGCACACACACATGAGAGCATGCACATATTCACTTGCATTTGTATTTCTGCAACAAAATTTTGCTGAGCAGGGTTCTCAACTATTTACAGGGAAGGAAAAGAACTTCGTATACAGCCATTTGCTTCCCAGTGGTGGAGTGTATCAATCGAATCCAAAGCCTGTTGGTATTGCTTTTGGAGGAACCATTGAGAATGAGAGAATATTTATTGATGAAGATTTTTCTAGAGTTACTATTCGCCATCATGCAGTTGATAAGAGTTATCAACCTGGTTCGCTTGTCCCCAATCAGGTAGAACAGCAACATTACTGAATGGGTTATATTCAATATGAAATAAATCGAGTAATAACATGTCAATTTTTTCATCACAAAATCTAAAAACTAGGCTGGAAAGGGATGGGATTGAATTCAGATAGGGTTATATCCTAATCCAAGCCTATAAAAATCAGGGATTTCTGAATTCAATTTAATACCCAACAAATATGCGGAACATAGGTTGGAGTTTGATCCATTTATTTATTCCTGTTATTTTGATCTGAAACTCAGTAAACCTTTTCAAGATTAGCATAAATCTAAAAAATCAAACAAAACAAGAAGCCATGTATTGTGAAAAGGCAAAAATAGGATTATCCGAACCCCAAATCCCACCTAAGCCTAAAGAATTTTAAATTAAAATTCTATATAAAGGTATATATAACATAAACACACATTAAAATTAAATCAGAACCTAGTAGATGAAGCAATATCTAAATTCAACTCAATTAATAAACGGATCACATTTTCAAATCCAATCCAATCTGATTTAAATGGATATCTTAGTCCAACTTAAATGAATTGGGTTCAAATCCTAATCAGATCAAATGCATTCCATTAGCAGCCCCATTTAAAACAAGAGAAGTGGTCATTTTCAAATTGTGTAGTCATGGCATTGTAACACCTCTGTAACAAGACAGCCTTGGCATATTCCATAGATGCAGAAGTAGCATTGAATCATCATACACTAACCAATGCAAGTTCAATGGGGTGGTTTTGGTTGGTCGAAGTCTCAAACGTGAGAGTGGGTGTGTGTATAATACCGGAAGATCTCAAGTTTGAGTGTTTGACCATTCAAAATCACCCTGTGAATTTTGATTGGTGTACTCCTCAGTACAAGACATTAAGTGTAGGAGATCCATATACTTGTGCATCTCGTATATGAAAGAGCTGCGCTTTTGTAGGATCATTATTTTCTGTACGCTTGGCTTCTTTGTCTTGTTTGTAGCTTATACATGTGTATGCTTTCCAAATGATTGTCAAGTAGATATCTCTTTAGGATCTATTTTTAAATGTAAAAGGGTAAAACTGAAATATTTGAACCATATTTTTGCTCGTGTAGAAATTTCAACCCATTTTACACCTGAATTGATGCAACCTTTCTGATTGGAATTTTTATTTGATTGATGTATCAGGGATATCTACCTCTTGAAGCTTCAATTCTAGAGGTGGAAGTTTGGGGATTAAGTGGGCAAAAAGCCAAGGAAGAGCAGATTACATATAAGAAGAGAGAGCAACTCTTTACAGAGCAAAGACGCAAGGTAGGCTAGAAAACCAGTACCCCTGAACCCTAATTTGTCATTTGTTTAAAAGAGGGCATGAAGGTCAAATGAAACCAATTTTGTATTTATCTTCCTATTCTGCAGGTTGACTTGAAAACTTTTGCTAGTTGGGATGATTCACCAGAGAAGATGATGATGGATATGATGTCTGATCCCAATAGCGTACGGAGGGAAGACCGCTAATGAGGCTAAAGTTCAGATCTATTGTAAATAATTCCCTTGGTTCGGTGGAAGGGAATTTTGAAATTCCAGCCAGTTTAGGCTTCTGTAAATAAGTGTGTTAAATGTAATAGACAATAATGTACAAATTCAACGGTGAAAAGACCTATGTGGTAGTCACTGGATTCTGTATATGCTTGTTTGCCAGACAGCTCAGCTCTACCATGCTGTTCTAAATTTAAAGGACATCATAAGTAATGAGTTTGTGGGCAAAACAGTTAAAACAGGTAATTTATTCAGCAACCAGCTTTGAAATTGCAGGGACTATCTAGGAAGTACCCACCAATCGTTTAGGTGGTTCAAACTCTTTTATCATTGTTCTACCATTGTTTCTTTCTGGTCTCCAATTAAGATGGCGTATGCCTCAGATTCTTGGAGAGTTTGGTTGCCGTACTCCTGAATGAGGGAATCTTGTTAAAAGAGTGTTGAAGTGCTAGCTGAAAATTCAAATTGCTCACTGGCACTATATGAACCAAGGTTTTAAAACCGTCGTTGACTCAAATGGTCGAACCACTTAACCTGGAAACCGGTCAAGTTAGCGGTTCTGTTTCATCCATGAACCGCTTTCTTAAAAGATTGTTGAATTAGTCAAATAACCATCGACTCAGACAGTTGAACCATCAAACAGTTCAACCCGGGTGACGGTTTGCAGGTTGCTAAACTTAAAATAAACCGAAAAAATTACCAAAGTAGATTTTGCCCCAAACTCTTGATAGACCCATTTGACAACTTAGGGATTTTTCTCATTTTCTTCCTCTTACGGTCTGCAACAGTTCATTTCTCTCCAATTCTTTTCATGTTCTTCAATGTTTAATCTTCTTTGAAATTTGATTAGTTACAATAGGCTTGTAGCGGCAACATTTTTTGGCGGCAGCAAATAAAATCGACCACATGCAACCACTGATCAGGGTTTTCTTGAAGCAGAAACCTCTGGACAGCAGCAAAGACGTTCAAAACCGGCAGGTTCTTGCAGGTTGCAGTGGGAGATTTAGGTAAAACAGTGACCTTTGGGCGGCAACGAACTTGTATCGAACCCACTGGCTAGGGCTGATACATGGGTAGCAGCGGCAACTTTCAGTTTCAGAGTTTTAGCTTGCAATGGAGATTTCTTAAAAAGGTGGTTCTTACTCCAACTTCTTTGGTTCTCCCAAATTTTGTTTAAATTTCAGAATGCCCAATCTTACCTACACCTTCCATCTATTATTCCCATTTTTTGTTCAGATTTCAGAATGCCGTCTTATATTTCCTTCATTTCTCTCAATTTTTTCCCTCCACTTCACTCTTGATGATCACCATTGGTTCATTAACAAAAAGATTTTCGGTGTGTAACAGAGGGTTTTTCCCTGTAACAGTCTAGTGTCTAAGAGGGATTTTCAATTTCTAACGGATTGAACCGTTCAACCTGAGTGGTTGAACCATTAACCCAAAAATCAGAGGTCAGAACGATTCTGTTTCCGGATCAGTTTTTAAAACCTTGATATGAACGACAAAATGCATCCCATCATCCTACCATGCAGTAGGAAACTGATAAAGAGACGGTCTTGACCTGATCTTGGAGGAAAGGGGAGGGGTACTCTTACTGAAGCGCATAACCTCCATGAATACTGGGGCCAATTCGTGATAAGCCACATCAGCAGATGTCACCATGTGTACAGAGCTGACATGGCATATCATATGCGCCCGCGAGTTAGAACTGCAGTAGAATGGTGAACGATTCAATTGTTAATAGATAGCAGACCATTTATTACCCGCCAAATTTAGATTGTACTGGAATAATGATATTAATAAACTAAACTACGAATGATCAAAATATTATATATTATTAATAAAAAAAATTAAAAATAAGTTTGACATTATATATCAAAAACAAAATAAATTATAAATGATAATTGGAAGGACTCAAAAATATCATTTGATGAATTGGAAGCAGATTTGTAAACCCCTCAAAGAGGATGGTTTGACATAACTATATCTCTCCAACATGGCACTCCTAGGCAGGTAGTTATGGAGATTCTGTGATAAATCAAATGATCTGTGGAGGGTCATTATTGCACAGAAACATGGCCTTCAAAACAATGGTTGAGATGCAGCTAACCTAATTCTGACCATCCTTACGGGTGTGATGTTTGGCGAGGAATTTATAGAACTTTACCCTCACTTTGTTAATGGGGACGAGCACAAGGCAGGGGAGATTGATAGACTGGAGTTTTAGAAAGACGGTGCATAGATTTGCCTCTTATGGAAAATTTTCCAACTCCGGATCTCCTGCCCACAAGAACTTACAACACACTACCTCCGTTCATTGGAAACATCTCCCCGTGATAATACTATGTAGGAGGATGAGATGTTCCCATGTGTGACTGATGTTATGTGGGTAGAGGTGGGCAGAGTTCAGATAATGAGGTTTTGGTGGCAGGCTCCCATGTTATTATGCAAGGTGATTCAACGCTTTGGGCCCCCTCTTTTAGAAGGAATTTTAATGATCAGGAGCTGTTTCAAATATTCGACCCGCTCTGCTTGTTGCAAAACTCAAGAATAAATCCAAGCTTCCAGATCAATGGATATAGCTTTGGTTTAAAACCGGTTCTTTCTCAGTTAAATCTTTTTATAATGGCCTGAGGTCGGAATCCACCAACAGTTTTCCTAGTAAAGCCATACAAGTGGGATTGTTCCATTGAAAATCAAGTTTTTCTCCTAGTTGGTTGCACTTTGCAGAAGACATGCCTCACTAAAGCTATGTTGATTAGGAAAGGTCTGAATTTGCCTAACTCCCTACGCGAATTGTGCAACCAAGAGACAGACTTCTAATCATTTGTTTATGCATTGCAAGTTTTCTGCTAAAATCTGGTCTCACTTTCTCAAAGTCATTTCCCTCCAAGCTTGCTCCCTGGTTCAGTCAAGTCCCTTTTTGAGACCCGGAAAGTTGAAGGTATGACAAAAAAGGGCAGATCCCCTTGTCGGCAATTCCCTTGGCTGTTACTTGGGCAATTTGGAATGAAAGGAATAGGAGGATTTTGAATAAAAGCAAAACCAGGAAGAGGTGCTGATCAATCAAATCATTGGTAAACCTTAGAGGATGGCTGAGTATTAATCTGCATTTCAAGAATGACCCTTTATATAGTTCTTTTTTGGCTATTGACTTTTTTGGGAGGCCTTAATGGTATTCATTTGTACAGTGAACTAACACACTTGTATATTTCTTTTTGAACACATCAATACAATTCTACTTCTCAAATAAAAAAAAAAAAAAACAAAATTAAGTAACCTATGATGTTGTAACCATACAACATTTAAACCAACTTTATTAGTACATATTGCATAAATATGGTACTGAACAGAACAGAATGATTTGCAAGAAGGAAAAAAAACAGCAGAACAATGAACAGGATTAATGTAGTAGGCCCTATATATTGGCATCAAAGTTCAAAATATCACAATATATCAGTGCATATCGTACAGTATGTATTGGTTTTTAAATCCACTAAAACACTATTTACTAGGAGTTGGGAGATTTCTATATGTTTAAATGTTAGAACACCTCTTAATGTACTTATCTGTGAAATAGCCAAATACTGGACTGAGCAAATAAAAAAAAATACATCACCCTTTGGAAAGTCACGGTTGCATATCAAGAGTATTGATACTTTTAACCATTGTCAGGAGGCTTAGTTAAATTTATTTAAATATAGGGGCAAATTACTTAAATTAATATACCTTGTAGTTTCACAAAAAAGAAGAGAAGAGAGATAGAAGAAGAAAGGTTGATGGATGTGACTGGTTCCACATGTAGCAGAAATTAAAGAAAAAAAATGAAAATAAGAGAGGAAGAGAAAATAAGATGGAGAGAAGAGGAGAGGCAACTAATGGTGAGCTGGGGTATGGATTTAATAGTTTAAAGAAGAAAGGTATTTTCTTTCAAACATGGAGGCGCAAAACCAGGATTATGATAAATTGTATTATGCATGTGTTAGAATGGATAGATGACCCTAAACGTTTTACCAATAGAAGGCTATTTGTGTCAAGTGGAGCCACCTGACAGGGCATATTTAAGTAATTTGCCCTAAATATAATCATATCGGATTTTATCAAATCGCATCCAATTATAAATGGATAAATTCAAATAACCCTTAATGGATTTTATCAAATCGCATCCAATTATAAATGGATTTTATCAAATCGCATCCAATCGCATCCAAATAACCCTAAATATAATCATATCGAATTTCATCAGTTCAGCCACGATACCAGTTGCATTAATATAAGGTACACATCTGTAACATGTTAAAAAACTATGAACCAATCCATATCTGCTGAATGGTCAATGTCAGGATGCAACATGGGGATGAACAAATAATGCATATAACCATCACCACCTTATGTTATTTCATTTACCAGGATGAAAACCTCTAGTAGAGTGGCTGATCAGATGTGTATTGATGATGAAGCCAGTAGAAAATCAATCACTAGCGAGGTGAAGTCATTGTTTTTTCTCTTCTGCCTTCCTTGGCTGGAATGGGGAGGAAGATTGACATGAGTACATTAAAATTGTCAACAGTTCTTAATCATAACCTAAATGTAAAAAGAAAGCAAGGCATAATTCTGTTAGCGTGTATTCACAACATTGGAGGATCTAACCTTTAAGGATTAATCCATTAATGAGTTATAATTATTCTTAGATCAAATTCAAGAAAATATGAGGATATCACTTTTAATTTAGGGCATAAGGAATTTTATTGAAAAACAAAAATATAATTGGGTGGGTACAAAGTATGATGCCTACATAATAGGCAAACAAAATAACCTTCTATAAAAACAAGTGCATCATAAGCGAGGACAAGCATATTAGTGGAAACCTAAGGCCTAGGAGAATCTCCGATATGTGGCAAGATGTGGTAAAGGTGAGCTTTGTAGTAGTGAGGTTAGGGGTGTTCATTGTTCGGTTAACCAACCGTGGGCCTATTTTTCAAACCGAACCAGTAGTACCAGTTTTTGGAAAACCAGTAACCAAAACCGAACTGAAGCCGATCGGTTAACCGGTTGATCAGTTCAGTTAACCATCAGTTGGTTCAACAATTTTTTGGTTTTTTGATTTTATAATATATATTATAAATAAATATATAAGTATATAATAAAAAACTAGAAATACATATAAATATTAGATTATAAATAATAAATAATACATTATATATTATAAATATATATATTTATATATAATGCATATATATTCATTTATAATATATAGATAATATAAAATATATATGAAATATATACATAAATAATATATAATATAAAATATATGTATACTGGTCGGTTCAATTAACCAGAATTTTTGGTTTGGTCTTATTGGTTTGGTTCGGTTTTTCATGATCACCCCTAACTGAGGTAAGACCTCAGAACTCACAATAACAAAAGAATAGCAGTTGACCTTAAATGATTGGGATGAGACTTAATTGAGTCGATGGTCATTTGGTCCACAAGCATAGGTTTTTGGGGAAAAAAAAAGTTGTCAATCCTAGAAAAGAGCTGAGGGTCCAATTATAGTTGAATCAGTTCTCTGAAGTCAAGGAATAAAAAATCTATCAAAGAAATGCCTTAAGGACAATGAAAACCTAAAAGAGAAAATAGTTCATCTTCTTCAAATCCTTCCCTAAACTAAATCATTGAAAATGAATTCATACAGGACCTGAGCTTCCATACCATAGCAGTAGTTTACCTTGAAATTCAGAGGCATTAACATCAACATAAATGCCCTGATCTTAAATTAACTCCTTTGATCAAAATTTAACTTGGGATATTTCCTTGAACATTTTTTATGGACTTTGACAGTATATACATGTGAAATAGCTGCCCCTCTAATTAACTTCATGTGAAATAACTCCCTATTGCCTCTTCAGTTTTCCAATTCAAGTCAGATTTTTTTACAAGTCAAATCTTATTCTAAAAAGCACACCCATCCCCACTTTCTAAATTCACTCACCAATCAAAGAAATCCAACCAGAAAGAAGAAAAAGAAGATAATATATACGGTTCCGAGATCTTCATTGCACAAACTACACATGGTAATAAATAAGAATGAGAAAGATGGAAAATCAACCAACCAACTGATCCAGGATACACTCAAAAAGAATGATCAATAATAACCTCCCAACTACAAAAATGTATGGCGATGACCTAATAGCTGAGATGGTCACTTGGTGTCCCTCCGAATGTGGAGGCATGGGATCAAACCCACATAACTGCAGGCTCTCAATGGTAAGGTCAGTGGACCTAATGTGCACCCTGCTCTGTCCCCACCCTTTAATCCCCCTGTTATGTGTAATACATTTTTTTTTTCTTTTTCTGGACTGTAAGGTAAAGTATTTCATTAAGACCAAATAGCCAAAATACAATATAGCCCCTGTACAGAGAGAAACAGTATGTCCAATACAGCCACCCCTCAAAACAAAAACTATAAACTCCTTACAAAAAGGAAATCAAAATAAAAAAAGGAACATGTCTATTTTTGAACAATGAGTGGTTTTCCAACCAAGAATGCACTATCCCCAAAATCCTGTTGAGAACTTCTTTTGAGGTTTGTCTTCCTTAAAAGATTCTACTATTTCATTCACTCCACATTACCCAGAAAACTGCAGCAAGGAGGATGCTCCATGCTACCTTTCCAGCCCTAGTTAAGCCTCCTAGAAACCAAGCCCCTATGAATCCCTTCACATCAGCCAGGAAGCACATTTTTAACACCAAACAATTTCAACAGACTCATCCAAACCCAGTAAGAATAATCACAGTGTAACAACAAATGGCTAGAAGACCCACATCTCCATTACACAGTGAACAAGCCATATCCTCCTCCTCTAGACCTCTTCTGACTAGATTGTCCCTAGTTAGGATCTTATCCAGCACTGCAGACTAGACAAAAAATACGGTTTAGATGGAACAGACCTGATCCAAATCCTGTCACTTGGGAAAGAAAAAGAATTCTCCCTTGTCAAGCTGTTATGTGTACTATGTAATACCAAAAAGAAGGCCACAAAAATGTATCATAACAGAGTACTATTTCTTTCTTTGCCAGTGTATGTTGCATATGTCTGCTAGTGGTTTCAGAACAAACTACTGACTTTGTTTCTATCAATCTCCTTTCTGTTCCATCCATGCACTCAATAGGGAGCAAAAAGGCATTATCCTAGCCATTGCCCTATACATGTATATAGATGGGTGAAACTTTTCAATGGGTTCAGAAAAGTAATACAGATATAAAATAGTGTGACCAATGGAAGAAGTTTCTGCCCACTCTCTTATCAGATTCATCAAGCTCAACCACTCTGTCAACAAGTGGAGGGTGGGAATAATGGTAATCCAAGTACTATGAATCTGTGTTCATTCCTAATAAATGTTTCTCCTGAAACCATACAAACTTATGATGACAAAAATACAAAAGTACAAATGAATGAGAACCATCTTGAAACGTTCATGAAAAGGCAAGTTTTCTATTCATGGCTTTATTCTCCAGTATACATATGGCCCATGAACCAATCAACCTGGATGGCTCAACTGGCAACAGTCTTTAGATGGATTACAGCTCATCAAGCATTTTAATGCCCATCTATGAGCAAAAATGAAACTAAACAAAATTACAGATTCTTCCAAGAAAATCAGGAACCTGAGTTGGTTGGCAGAAAAAGTCCTGATCAAGTAAGATGAGTGCATATAAGGGTAAAGTATGCTTTCTAGACAATAAACCACTAGCCTAGTTGGTAAAGTATGGGGAGGTCCTTCATTGTTATTTATTAATAATTACTAACCAATAAACCACTAACCTTCCCTAGCCAAGATAGTCATTCTAGACAATAAAATTCTGCATATGGCACCAACACTTGTGTCTTGATGGAGGAGATCTAATCCAAATCCCTATATTTCCCCGTCAAGACACACCAAAATACAAAAAAAAAAAAAAAAAAAAAAATGATCCTATCATGCAAAAAGTCCATTTGGATGGAACCAAAGTCAAAAAAAATTGCAACCAAATTCATAACTTGCACACAAGTCCAAGTTGGATCCCAAAATGGTCCAACATCTATGTGGTAAAGGGTTATTTGGTTTCTTTTCTTTAATTTACATATTATGCAAGACAGTGTGAGTAAAGTTTAGACTAAATCATCAACCAGGTGATTGCCTAGGCTTTTTGTAGGCCTATTGCCTAGACAACTAACTAAGATGGCATTATAGATAAAACATCCTAGTGGGAGCAAATAACTACTAATGCGCCCCCTTTATATATTGGTATTTGGTACAAGTGTGTATAACCCATTTTCATTAGATAGGAGTCTATGTAAAGCTTAAAACGTATTTGCATGTGTTTTTTTTTTCAATTTGAACCAGGAATGTTATTCAAAAATATTGTTATTGTTTTGAAAATTGTCATTTCATTATCTGTGGTTGTTTAGTTTATAGTTAAGACAATATTCCACAATGTTTTTGCATGGTTATATACATGCATAAATAAGAGTTGATATATTCAGCAGGAGGCCCCATGGTGCATGTTGTTTGCTGATGGCATTATTTTAATCAATAAAACTAATGAAGCATTAAATGCAAAATTAAGTTTTTGGACAAATACCTTAGAAATAAGAGGTTTTAAAACAAGCAGGTAAAAAATAGAATATATGGTAAGTAAATTTAATAATAATAGAAAGGAAAATCAGAGTACACTTAGGATAGGAGATCAAAGAGATAACTCAATGTGACCTATTCTGGTACCCAGGCTTGATAATTCATAACAAGTGCGAGATTAAGGAGGATGTCACACATATAAATAGAACAGGATAGGCAAAATGGAGATATGCATCCAGAGTCTTATGTATCAGGAGAATACCACTTAGGTTAAAGAGAAAATTTGATAAAGCAGTTGCAAGGCCAATTATAGTTTTGGATAGTCAAGGAAAAAATATGAGTGTGGCAGAATAGGGTCAGAAATGAAGTCATTCGGAAACCTGAAAGTAGCTCCAATAGGTGATAAAATGAGAGAAAGTAGACTAAGATGGTTACAGCGCCCATAAGAAGGGGATAGAACGGCTAGCGGTAAACCAATAAGGAGAAATTATTTAAGCACTCATAATTTAACAATGGATGTCTTTAAATAAAACAGAATGGTGAAACAGGATTCATGTAGCTGACCCCATTTTTTGGGATAAGGCTGCTTGGATGATGATGATGAAATAGGTGTTGATATTTATTCATTCATTTTTCTGGCTTGAGCAACACCTAAATAATGCTAAAGTGCCTAGCATTATCTAATTGCCTTATACATTAATATAAGAAAATATTCAAATTTTACAACCAACACCATTCCATTGAACAAAATTATACAAAATCTGAACAATGCAATCAAATTAACGACATCTACAAATTCAAATTCAGTAACAATAAAAGGTGTATTCACATATTTTTCTGTTGTTTTCCTGTTAGACATCTACAAGTATGAATAGGCATATCCAATTTTCTGAAATTGAACTTGTTTTGTAGAATAAAACTTTCTGGTCAGATAAATGAAATGTTAATTGAGTTTTGTCAAAATTATCTGCTTTGCAAGTTGCAACAATCAAGATGCGTATTCTGCTGGAAGATAATATGCAGTATTTTTTAGTTTCCATATACAAAAATTAGGCGAAATAGTCCCCTCTTTTCCATGTAGAGCCCTAGTTAATAAATACATATACAGGTAAAATGTAATTGCAGTACATGAAAGGTCCAGGTATGATTTGTTTTTGAAAATAACCATTGCCATCAAATATCTGATTAGATATTTTGACAAGGTCAATAATAATAAATAGATCCACATATATTGCAGGCTATATAGTCTGTGTGTGTGTCCTTGTGAATGCATAAGTGCTAGGTAGTAGAGTCAAAAAATTTCAAAATAATGAATTTCTCCTAAAAAAGGGAAAAAAAAAGAAATCACTTATCTTTAGAAATTAGAAGGATTTTAAATAATAAATATAACTTTGGTAATGTTAAACCACTTCCCATTCTTTTTTTTTTTTTTGATGAATAATAATAAGTTTATTAATTCAAAAGTTGATTTAGAGTTGTGAATTCATATAACATCCGAGGAAGAGGCACAAGCTACAGCCCCTCCTTGAATTTTACAAGTAAACTAGGAAAGAAATACAAAAATCACAGCTGAACCCAAAACAATTCTTCCCTATTTACCCCTTGCTTGGCTAACACATCTGACAAAGTATTTGCTGATCTCCCCACCCACTGTACAGTAACCAACATATTCCCTGTCAACCAACTGAATTTCTTCATTTCATTCTTGTAGCGCCATATAGCCTCTTTAGGATTTTTCAACCAACCCACCACCACTTTGGAGTCCCCTTCGATTATTAGGCGTTGTACCCCCATTTGGTTTGCAAATTGCACCCTTGTACAACAGCTAATAGCTCTTCTTTGATAGAGTCCCCAACTCCTATGGGGCCTGAGTAGAGCAACAGAATCTCTCCCTTTTCATTTCTCAAAGCACCCCCCATTCCGGATAATCCTGGATTACCCATACTACTTCCATCAAAGTTCAACTTCAGTGAGCCTTCAAATGGAGGAAATCAGCTTGTAATTGCTTTGTCCTTTATGGATGAACACCTCGCTATTGCTAACCAATTTCTCCAAAGATCACTGAAGGAGAATTGATGAAAAATTTCCAAGGTCTTCAGCCAAAGTATTGCCCTATTCAGCACACAATCTTTCAAATCCTGACTATTCCTTTCCCTTTCTTGAAAAATCCTAGCATTCCTTTCTTCCCAAAGAGTCCAAATCAGGGCAGCACGAGCACATCTCCACATAAGTCTCCCTCTTTTTGTAGGCCAAGGGAAAGTAGAATGGTTGAAGAGCATGTGAACGTCTGCTGGTAGACTCCAACTACTCCCAAACAATGAAAGTAGCCAAACCCAAAAGTCTGCTGAAAAGGGACAGGATATTAGTAGGTGGTAACAATCCTCGCCGTGAGCTCTATAGAGGATACACCAATTAGGATAAATACAGAGGAAATGTCTTCTCTTTTGTAGGTTATTGAGGGTGTTTACTTTCCCATGGAATACTTCCCAACAAAACACCATAATCTTTGGGGGAACTAGCCTACACTAAATTTCCTTTGACGGAAAGGATTGTTGAGTCCTTCATGTCTAATGCTATGGATCCCTATGTAGGTTTGTTTATTCTTTTTTGCAGAATTTGGAATTAAGTAATCCATCTGTTAAAATATGTCCTAAAAAAATCCTATGGAACAAAATAATAAAAAAGACCATGTTTCTAAATTTGTCTCCCCCCTAGAAAATCCATTGGCACCTAACTGGGATTTTGGGTTTTGTAGAGGCTTAAGGGAGGAGGAAATTGATTGCCTACCTAGTCTGTTAAGCCTCCTTGACTTGACAAAGTTTGCTTAGACCCTTCTGAAGTAGATAAACGTGTTTGGGCACCCTAGCCAACTGGGTCTTTTTTGTGTGCTTCTTTTTCAGGTCCCTTTCTCAGTCCCCTTCCAACCAGCCCTTCCCTGTTAAGGAAATCTGGTGCAAGCCTATTCCCCCTATGATTTTGGCTTTTTACTGGGAAGTGTATTATGGGAAAATAAACACCTTGGATATTCTTCAAAAGAGAAGACCTTTCCTTTGTATATCACCTAACTGGTGTATCCTTTGCAGATCTCATGGCAAGGACTGTTACCACGTACTAATATCTTGCTCCTTTACCGCAAAGTTATGGGAGTGGCTCTTCTTGATGTTTGGGTGCAGGTGGAATAGGCCACCAGAAGTAAGCTTGCTTTTTGATCCTTCTACCTTTCCATGGCATCAAAAAAGAGGAAGAATCATATGGAGGTGTGGTAGAGCTGCACTGATATGGACAGTGTGGGAAAAAAGAAATGCTAGAATCTTCCAGGAGGAGAGGAAAATACAAGAATTGAAGGAGTGCATTCTGCATAGGGTAATTTGGTGGATAAAATCACTGGATTCATTCCAGCAATTCTCCTTTAATGATATATGGAGGAATTGGTCAGAAGTAGCAAGTTGCTCCCCTTTAAAGACTAGAATCAGTTTGAGTTGTGAATCCCCTCCTGAAGGTTTTTTGAAGCTGAATTCGGATGGTAGCAGTCAAGGTAATCCAGGACCCTCTGGAATGGGAGGGGTTTTGAGGAATGATTTGGAAATGTGGTCCTCCTTTACTTGGGTCCCCTGGGGATTGGGAACTCTACTAGCAAAGAATTGCTAGCTGCCATCCAGGGTGTACAGCTTACAGTTCAGCTAGGTGTGCAACCAAGGTTCAAAGTATCGACACGTATCAGCCCGTATCGGCCGATACGTATCGTTCCGGGACCCCTCCAATACGCCCCTACAGTGGGTGTATCGGGGGTCTGACCGGTTCAGGGTGTGGAGAAGGAGCCTGACCGGTTCAGGGGGTCTGACTGGTTCAAAATATCGGGCATATTGATATTTTGAACCTTGTGCGCAACAACTACTAATATTCCAAAGTGGTAGTGGGCTGGCTACAAAACCCTTAGTCTATCATGTGGAGCTTTAAGAATGAAATTTAAAAAAAAAAAAAAAAATTAAGTGGCTGATAAGGAGCCTGGCTGTTAATATTAAATGGTGGGAAGATCAGCAAATGCTTAGGCTGACTATCTAGCAAAGCAAGGGGCAAACAGAGAACAATTGTATTGGGCTCATTTGTAGTCTGAATTTGTTTTTTCTGTTTTCTGTTTCTTCTTGTTCTTTGTATCTCCAGATCTTTTCTTAATGAAATCTTAATCATTTATCGAAAAATAAATAAATGTGATATACAATTGGTCATAAAATTGTGGCTATGTAGGGGTATAAGAAACTGATTTTTTTAATTATTGGCTAATTGATAGAATTACAAATGCGGTTGGTGTTATAATTTTCTTATAGGAGAAGGAATCAAATATGTTCTGAGAGTATGTCAGCCCCGTTACATTTTGGAAAGCAGAATCAATATCATCCAGAGTAAACAAGTAAAAATCTGAAACTTGCTGCAGAAGGAATCAAATATGTTGGGGTGGGTAAATCTCTTCTTGTATTTATCTTAAGATATCAAATTTTATTATTTCATTACTTCTCGAGCCATGCAATGGATACATGCATCTCTATCAGCCATAAAGTGAAAAAGGCTTGGGTTCTTTCCAATGGTCGCACTTATTTCCACTTCTCTTGCTGATTGACAACCCCTCTTCTACACTCTTGTATAGTCTCTAATGCATGCAGATCTGTCAGTTCTTCAGTTTCTTTATTCAATTGCTCTATTCATGCTCAGATGCACAGTGGCATTTGGCTCAAGATGAAGTACAATTACATACAGTACAAGGAACACAAACTAGGGATAACTGGAGGATAGCTTTGTTAATCTAATTAGGCAACAGATAAATACTTCATATGTTTCTAAAATACCTTACTACATCCAGTTACCATCAAAATGACAACCAAAATCACTTCAAAGATAATAATAGATTCTAGCAGTCCCAAAAAAATCCAATATTTATCATGATTTTTTTTATCAATACAAATATTCATATTATGATTGGCTCTGATAAAACTATTTAAAGAACACTAGTTTCACCATCATAACCTACCTTGTCCCATCCACCTAAACTAGAACCAGAAGCGCTCCTATGCTCCTTGTTTAAGGTCATATCCTATGCTGATGGCTGAACTAACAAATTTTTTTCTCACTACCTAAACTAGCATTCTTTTGTTTTTATTTTTTAACTTGCCTTTTGAAACCCCGAGTTTGAATCAAATCATTCCTTACTATAAATTAATTGTGTCTCATTTGACAAGGTCAAACCATCGCAATTTACTTTTCAATTATCTAATGACCCTAAGGTTGTTTTTAGTTTGGTAGAAAATAAGAGAGAAACAGAAAGTTAAGGGAAAGCTCTTAAGGAACTCCACAAATTTTGTTAAGAACTTTCCCTCAACTTTCTGTTTCTTTCTTTTTTTATCAAACCCAACATAGCCTAAGTTCCTCAGGTTTCTCAGATTCTAATTTCACCCCTCCTGTATACAAGAAAATATTTTTCAATTGCCTAAATGTGCATATATTGTATCTATGTATGAGAGAGTTGCTCAATTATAAAACCCCAAGATAGATTCACTGAATCAGAGGCTACGCAATGACACTTCAATTAGGTTCGAGGTACAAAAAATATATATATACAAAAATGTCATCACTATCATAACACATGACCAAATAGAGCTCTTTTGCCACCACTTTCATAAGCCTATATAAACTAGAAGTCCAATGGAGCAAGGGCCTCTTTAATATGTAAGTAAAATCTCCATGGATTGCCAGATCATGTTAACATTATTTATGAGAGCCTCTTGATAATGACCATAACCTTCAGAAGCCCAACGACACCATAGACCGAAACTCTGTATCAGTGATATAAATTCAACTCTTACTGAGCTTCTTGCACATGAAATTACATTCACTTAATGTAAATGATGTAATACGCAAAACAAGAAATGTTGATTCAACAGAAGTAATATGTAAATTTGTAGTCAAAGTCAACAGAAATCAGTGGTACCAATGAAGGATAACCCAATTACTAATCGAAAAAAGAATGACATCCAAATTCAACTCTAAGAACCTTTTTCCTCCTGAAAAATGTAAAGTATAGAATAAATTTTTTTCCCTTATCCGGAGATGCTAAAATCTGGGAGATAAAGAACGACCTAGTGATTAGAGCAACCTTAAAATTGAATCAAATCTAGCTTACTCATTGAACAGAGCATCATGATCGTGAAGCATCAAATCCATAATGAATGACTGTTCGAAAAATAGACATGAAATAAATTTGAGAAGTTCTCCGCTATCCAGGATCCAGGGGAGGCACAAACAAAAGCAACTAAGTTTGAAGGATCAGAATAAAAAATACAAATATAATAGAACTTCACTGTATCAAACTACCAACTTTTGGATGGGAGACTATAAGAAAAAGAATATAATGTGCAGGATGGATGCGAAATTCAACAAAGCCATTGATTATGAAGCAAGAGAAACAATAAGATGAGATACACAAACCCAACAACAGTAGAACTCATGAAATTGGCGTACCCAAAGAAGAGTTCGATAAAATGCCACAAATAAGGAAGCAACCAACAATAATTAAACACCAAAATGAAGCATAAGAGGAAGAAAATTGAAGTACCTTGGTTCCAGGAGCGTGCTGGCGGAGCTCCTCTTCGGGGATGATGACAGGCCAGGCCTCACCAGCCTCACGAAACATTTGCTCAGTCTCGAGGAGTTGCCCCTTCTCCAGAATCATCGTCCTTATGCTCTGCGCTGCGGTGGAGGTAGCATCAAAAACCTCCTCAACACCATTGACGAAAGTCACAGTGATCTGAGGTGGATGGTCGTCTGTCCGTCGCTTCACCAGCAACTGACAGGCTGGGTTCGACTCCTTGGCCTTTCGTGCATTGCACTGCGCCAGGAACTCCATGCACGCCGCAGTTCGTGGGTCCAGCGCATTGAACTCGATCTTCACCTTCGATAGAAACTTCAGCATTCTGTCCCTTGTAAATCCCCTGTAAACTAAGACGACTGACGGACGAATTACGATTGAGGACTAACAAATATGGAGCGACATATATATACCGAGTTACTGACAAACCACAAAGGATTGGGGAGACTCTGGAATCCCTCCCGCCTTAATCAGGGTTGGGCGACCGGCGACAGGGGATGGCTTAGTGGTTTAACTCGGACCGGATTAGGTCGGGTTGAGGTCAACCCTATCCTAAGCACAAGGTTCTGAACCCCCAACCATAATTTTCAATTTAAGGGTTATCATAAAAAATAGAACCTAAAAATTTGGTTAATCGCATCAATCGGTTTGGTTTTGGTTTGATATTTTTAAAATGTTATAGGATCGATTCAGTTTTCAATTAACCTAAAAAAAACCAACGGTTAACTGAATTGATCGATATATATTTATATATTATATTTTTTAATATATGTTACATATTATTTATGTATTATACATAAATATATATGCATTATGTATATAAATGTATACATATATTATATTTATAATTATCTATTTTATAATGATCTATTAATAATATATAATATTATATATACTGAAGAACTAAATTGGTCAAAATCCAAAACTGGTCAACCGGTTAACTAGTGGTATCGGATCGGTTTCAAAAATTTGTCCATGGTTTGGTTAATCAAACCGTGAGCACCCCATAATCTTTGATCCAATCCAAATGTGGCATTTGATAACATTTTTCAGGTCTGAAAACTTTGCTTTTAAGATGCCACTAATGTTTGGGTTTAGGTTTAATTAGAAGAACTAAAATACAAATTCAGATTTGAATTGGTAATACTTTTCAGGTCTAAAAACTTTTGATTTTAAGATGCCAAACACAAATTCATATCTGAATTGGTAATACTTAGTTTCATTTCTTACTAAAATCAAACACATTTCATATGTGATAAAATGACATTAATGCTCTCATTATTGTCATCTATTTAATGATTACAACAACAATAATAATAATACTATTATTATTATATTTCAATAATATTGTTAAATATTATTTCATAATATTAAAAATAGTATACAATAATAAATATTATTACTAAATATTTATCATTTAATTAATAATAAATAATATTCTTATTTTAATAAATAATAGTAGTTAGAAATAATATTTATTAATAATGGTAATAATAGTAATAATAATAATAATTATGAGCGTCGGGAAAACGTTTCACTTGGGTTGGAAATGGAGTTGCCACTCATCAGTTAAGGAAATAGAGGTGATGGGACCTCCGGGACTAGTTAAACCAGTCTGGTTAAGACTTGGATGGGAGAGGGGAGGGGTTAGGTGCCCCTCTCCCGGGTCCGATAGGTGGGGCCCACATGGGTTCCATACATGCACAAGCCCTAACAAAATATTTCTTCAAATAACTAAGAACAATTAATAATCAATGGAACAAAATATATCAATAACGAACCATCACAAAAGAGAAATTACCTAGTTATTTCTATATATTTTTATTTTTTATTTTTTTATTTTTTTTTATTTTATATTTTTTATGTTTTTCTTTATTATTTTCCTTTTGAATTTATTTAATCATTTTTTTTATATTTTTGTTTGTTTTTTAATTTCTAACATTTTTAATCTTCTACATTATTTTTTTATTTTATTATTTTTATATTCATTTGATCTTTTATATTACTTTTCTCTTTCAGTAGTTTATCTTCCCTAAAGTCTCCCAAGTATGTTTGGACCAAGAAACCCCACTTCACACTTTTGTCCAATTTATTTATTTGTTCTTTTTTAGTTTTATTATTTTTTATTGTTTAGAAATTTTTTAACCGAGTTAACATGTCTTCTTAGTCGAGACCCTGTTCTCATTCTAAATCTGCAAACAAAAAGATAATTCATGCTCCAATATTCCCCTCCTATCTCTCCTTATTTTTCTTTTTTTATACATTTTTTTATTTTATCTCTTATCTCTCTCATTTCATAATTAATTAACTTTCTACACGGACCAGATTTGATCTCCAAGGGAACAGAGAGAAAACAACATAAAATGAAAGACATGATTAATTGGCATCATTAGAAGAACACAAGAAGAGGTAAAAATGCATAGAATAAACTGGCATTCCGTCTTAACAGATAAACGAATTCATACTACTGAAAACCAACAAGACAACTATGACAGATTCAATTAGGCTTCAAGATCTTAATGGGACCTGGTTCAACGACGATCTCATTACCAACTCCGACCACCATCCGAATATCAGAAATACGCTAAAGGGAGGGGGTGGATTACTGATATTGCTTGGTCCGAGGTAGTGTTTGAATTGAAGTCGCAGTCAGATAATCCTGCCAACTAGGCAAAGCCGAGGTGGAAGGACAAAGCTGTGCACCAAGATCTTTGAACAAGAAACTGGTCAAAGGCTCGAGGCGTTGTCCCCGAGTAGATACTCTGACACTCAAGTCAGTTGAGGAAGGTGGGTGGTCGGGCTGAGCTGTTAGAGAAAGGTGCTAGTTTGAGCAGAGTAATAGTATCAAAGTCAAGAGTTTGATCCCTTACCTTGAGAAGGAGGCACCTTTTTATAGGCAAAGGTCTGTGTCCTAGTCGGATGAGGCTTCCGGGGTTGTCGGGAAGAGGTTATCCGTCGAAGTCTTCAGGATAAGACCTAATCCCCAGCAGAGTTGCCTTAATCCGTTCTCCTATCTTGATCGTGCTTATCCACATGAAGTGGTGCCGACGTGGTCGAGTGGATAAGGTGGGTTGCGGAGGTGACGTGATGCTGATGTGGTCGAAATGATTAGACAGGTCGTGGAGGTGACACGTGGCACTCGAAGCCAGCTCAACCATAACCCAAACACCACTCCCCTAGTTCTGAAGTCAAGGAGTGAAGTGCTCAGCCGAGGTGTGTCATGGAAGAGTACTTCGGTCCTCGGCTAAGGAACTTGAAGTTGGTTTTTATTGAGCATGTCGTTGGGGTCAAATGGCTTGGGTTGGACCGATTTTTTGGACTGAACCATCCGGGTCGATTTTCGCACCATCTCCGAAATGGGTTGTCAAAAGCATTGCCTCGTTCTTCGAGGCTTCACGCATGCGAAGGACGACAACATCATTTCGTCTTCCCGAGGTGTCAGAGAGCAGCACCTAATCTGTGCCGTTGATCTACTTTGATCTGGACTACAAGGATATCTATAAAAGGGGGTGAAGAGCATTTCCCCTTTGTCATTTGCGAAGGGAGCACTTTCACAGCTCAATGAGAGGTAGTCTTCGGTTGCGTGGTGATTGCTTCAGTTTGCGGTCTTAACTCTCGGAGTTTGGTAAGATGTCTTCCTCGTCCACTGAGTTTTCCCGATCTTCTTCCTCTTCTTCGGCTTCCTTTGCTTCCGCTTCACTTTCTTGAGGCTGGTGGCCAAGGGACCAAGGTCGAGGACGTTGGGGGGTTCCACTTTGAGAGATTTACTAAAGCCAAGGATGTAGAGGTCGTCAACTAGGGTGGTCGATCTTCCTGTACATGCCAATCGTCGGTTCGGTACCACGTCGTCGTGCTGTTTGACGCCCAGAGACATGACCCGGATCCGAGGTTTGTACTGCATTCCTGGTGAGTTTGAGACTAGATGTCCGATGGCTGGTGAGAGCCCTACAGATGCTCAGCCGGGGAGATCTGTGTGTATGAGCACAGCCTGATGGCTGGGCTGAGGTTTCCGTTGCACGAGGGGCTTGAGGTGTTTAAGTGGTACCGGGTATTGCCGGTAGAGCTGATGCCTATCTCGTTCAGGTTTTTCATCAGTCTCATGTTGTATTGTTTCATCCACAATATTGAGCTCACCCTAAGGATGATCACCTATTTCCTTCAACTGAAGCATCACCAACAGGGGTATTACTACTACTCGACCAAGTAGTGCATCAAGGTGCCGGTCGGGACCCCATCTTCCGTGAAGCACTGGAAGGAGAAATTCTTCTTCATGTGTTATCCTGGAGGCTTGCCTCTGCCGATCGAGCTCCAGAGCCGAGGACCAAGGTGAAGCAGCCCAAGCTGGACTGGCTCACTGAGGAAGAAAGGGTGGCAATAGGGACGATTGAGGGGGTCAATGTGATGGATTACACGTCCTTCTCGAAATTGATCAGTGTTGGATTGATGAACAAGGAGGTCAATTTGTTTGTCATGCCAATTTTCCACTGTCTTTCTTTCCGAGCTATGTGACTTGTACTAATTCATCATTTCACTTACACAGGTGCCGAAATGGCGAACCACGAGGAGATCCACCGTCACATGAGGGTCGCGGCTGATAGAGCGCGGTCTCGAGGGGCTCAAGGGACCCAGCCCCATTCTACGGAGGTGTAGTCGATGTCCATGGAATGCACTCGATCACAAAATAGGGCAAGGCTGTCCATCAAGGAAGTCGTGGTGGTTGACCCATAGGAGGGTACTTCTGTTGTTCGCTCTCCCCCTCCACGAGATAATGTGTCGAAGGGCAACAACTCCGTGGTCTATGTGCTGCGGTGGAACATCCGACCAGAGGATGGGCTGGGGAGGGAAGGGGCGGTCGAGTAGCTACTTTGTGGTCTACTAACGCCGACCATGCGACGTGAACTATTCGAGTCCACAAGCAGCGCCCTGGAGAGCACTCTCGTGCTTCATGCAACTTCAGTGAGTCTTCTTGCTTGTATCAGTTACTTCGTTTGGTTGGTTACTCCTATTGATACTTGCTCTCTTTTTGCAGAATGCTTGTTTGGCGATCGCCGTGGTTGATCGTCTTCGAACGGTGAGACGCCTCTATGAGGTTGGGCAAGTCAAGGTGGAGCGGTCAGAGGCTCGGGTGGCCGAGCTCGAAGCCACAAATGCCCAGCTGGCTGCATTGGAGGCCGAGGTGGTCGAGCTGAGGCGCGATATTGAGGAGCGGTCTGATACGGTTTGTAAGCTGAAGGACTACATCGCCAGTCTGAAGGGTGAGCAGGAGGCGTTAAGGAAGGAGGCCGATGAGTGGGTGTCTCGGGCCAAGGAGGAGGCGGTTGCTCGGTTCAAGGCCTCCTAGGAGTACTAGCATGAGATGGATGATTTCGTTTCGACCTCTTGGGAGACGGGGTTCTATCTCTACCAAGATAGAGTCTTGCGTTGGCTTCTTGGTGCGGTTGAGGTCGTGCAGGGTTTGAGTCCGCATGATCCCGAGACACCTACCGAGGGCGATGTTGCGGCTGCTGGAGTGCCCGAGGAGGCTGGAGAGACTGAGGAGTGCCCCATCGTGGGCTGAGACGCTACTGTTGTTTTGTTCCTGTTCTGTTTCTATGATGTTGATCCTCTCTTCTTTTTGTCTTTTTTTCCTGTTAATGGTGTAAGCGGCTCGGTATGTCGAGCCCTAATCCTGGTACAAACTTTTGATGATTAATGAAAAGGATGTTTTTGGTTCCGAGTTTGTGTAGCATTCATTTTTTTTTTTTTCCGAATTCAATGGTAAGCCTCAGTCTTACCCTGGCTGAGGTCTTGAGCCCAGCTCTCATCGATTGGGGATGCTTAGTGGCACTTGGTCTCGGGGAGCTTTGGGCTCTTACTAGGGTGGTCTTTTCCCGGCTAGCTCTGCTCTGATGTTTAGTCAGTGAAGTGTGTGGAGTTTGCCCTCTGGCCTTAGGAGGCAGGAGCGTTCTTCCCCGCATTAGGCTCTAGCCATTCTCGGTCGAGTCAACTGGTTTGGCCGGCTATACACTGCCGAGCTAGCTCATGGCTATGCGTTACGGGCTCTAGCCGTCGTGGGTCAGCCAAGTCATTGCGTGGTTGTTCCAGTCGTTAAGCATTGGACTGGGAGGAGTGTGTTGTGCGGCGTGTACTGTGCGGTATGTGTCATGTCATGTGTGCATGCCGTGTGTGTCGTGCCATGAATGCTAAACAACTTAATGTAGAAAATTGAGTTTATTAATCTTGAACTACTAGTAGTACATTCTTAGGTTCCCGGTGTTCCAACTCCTCATAATGGGTCTTCCGTCGAGGTCTTCTAGTCTATAGATACCGAGTCCGAGGACTCTTTTAACTCTGTATGGTCCTTCCTAGTTTGGTCCAAGCTTTCCTTTTCCTGGTGCGATCACTATGACTTTGCGGAGAACGAGATCGCCGGTTTGGCCATTCTCTGTTGTTGTGCTACCATCTTGATGTATGCTCGGTCCCATGCTTCCTCCACCAGGTCTAATTCCGCGCGGAGGTCTTCATCGTTCTACTCCTCGTCATAGAACTCGGTCCGAAGAGTTGGCGAACCTATTCCTACGAGGATCATGGCTTTGACCCCATAGGCTAGGATGAAGGGTGTCTCTATAGTGGTTGTCTGCTGTGTGGTCCTGTATGCCCATAGAATGCTCGGAAATTCCTTAACCCACCTTCCCTTGGCCTAGTCGAGTCTGGTTTTGAGGCTGTGTAGTAGGGTTCGGTTGGTCACTTTGGTTTGGCCATTGCTCTGCAGTCAATGAACGGTTGTAGTTATGTGGTCAATCTTCAGGTCTACGCAGAAGGCTTCGAACTTGCTACTAGTGAACTGTGCTCCATTGTTAGTGATAAGAACCCGAGGAATACCGAACTGACAAAAAATACCTTGCTAGAAGAAGTTTTGGGCATTATGTGCGGTAATGCGCTCCAGGGATTCGGCTTCCACCCACTTGGTAAAGTAGTCCATTGCCACTAAGAGAAACTTCTTTTGTGCAACCGCGGTGGGGAAGGGGCTGAGGATATCCATTCCCCATTGCACGAAGGGCCACAGACTAGTGATCGGCTTCAAGGGGACTGCTAGCTGATGGTGGAGATTGGAATGCCTTTGACAACTGTCGCACTTCCTGACGAGCTGGGCTACATCCTGCTTCATGGTTGGCCAAAAGTACCCTTACCGGAGTGCCTTGTGAGCTAGGGTTCGGGCGTCGGGGTGGTCTCTACAAATACCTTTGCGTATCTCCCTGAGGACATAGTTGGCTTCGTAGGGGGGAAGACACCTTAGGTAGGGGAGAGTGTGTGAGCGGCGGTAGACTTGTCCCTGGATGAGGCAATACCAAGCTGATTTGTGCGCGAGTCTCTTGGCCTCTGTTTGGTCTTTTGGTAGTGTGCCATCCCAGAGGTACTATACAATGGGGTCCATCCAGGATGGGTCATGTTGGACAGGGAGGATGAGAAGCGTTGTCGGCGCAATACTCGGCTAGGCCAAGGTGTCCATTTGTACCACTGAGTCGAGGTCGGTCTGCGGCGACCGACCTTGTTTGTTGGATGAACCGTCCACATGGAGGGTCCAAATCTATGGTGTCAGGGCCAAGTCCTGCGTGGTGAAGGTGCACTTTGCGAGAAAATCAGCCAATGATTGAGCCTTGATGGTGGGCTAAGGAGCATAGTTGATGTCAAATTCACTTAGCTCCACACTCCACTTGACTAGGTGGCTAGATGCTTCCGACCTCTGTAGGACTTGCTTGAGGGGCTAGTTGGTAAGCACTCAAACGCTATGAGCTTGGAAGTATGGTCTGAGCTTTCTCGCCGAGGTGACTAGTGCCAAGGCCACTTTTTCTAAGTTGGTGTATCGGGTTTCTACGCCGCTGAGGACGTTGCTAGTGTAGTAGATTGGCCTTTGTACCCGGTCTTCTTCCTTGACTAGTACTAAGCTAACCACCTCATCCCCAGTCGAGAGGTAGAGCAATAGCTTGTCCCTTGGACTTGGTTTTGTGAGGAGAGGCGACGAGCTTAGGTACCTCTTTAGTTACTGAAAGGACCGTTCACATTCCTCGGTCCATTGGAAGTCCTTTACGTGTTTTTGGGTCTTGAAGAAGGGTAGGCATCAGTCTACGGACTTTGACATGAACTTGCTCAGGGCGGCTACTTGTCTGGTGAGGCGCTGCACTTCTTTGTGGGTCCGAGGTGACAACATGTCAAGGATGGCCTGGATTTCTTATAGGTTGGCTTTAATTCCTCTCTACATAACCATGAACCCTAGGAATTTGCTGGAGCCAACCCCAAAGGCGCACTTGGTCGGTTTCAGCTTCATTCTATATTTCTTGAGGGTGTTGAAGACATCCTTGAGGTTGGCTAAGTGGTGTTCGGCCTTCTAGCTTTTTCACCAGCATGTCATCTACGTAAGCTTTAACGTTGTAGTTGAGTTGATCTCTGGATACCTCATTCACCAGCTGCTGATAGGTAGTGTTGGCATTCTTGAGGCCGGATGGCATCACCTTGAAGCAGTACAATCCGCAGTCAGTGATGAAGGCGTTCTTCTCCTAGTTGTCTGGGTGCATTTGAATCTGATTGTAGCCTGAGAATGCATCCATAAAGCACTAGGAGTTCGTGCCCCGTCGTCGCGTCGACGAGCTGGTCGATCCTCAGCAGGCTAAAGATGTTCTTGGGATAGGCTTTATTCAGTTCGATGAAGTCAATGCAGATCCTCCACTTCCCGTTGGCCTTCTTCACCATTACCACGTTGGCCAGCCAATCCGGGTACTTTACTTTCCAGATGAAGCCGGCATCGAGCAACTTCTAGACCTCATCGTTGATCACCTGCCACCGTTCTGCGATGAAGCTCCTCTTCTTTTGCCTGATGGGTCAGTAGTGTGGGTCGACGTTCAAGCGGTGGGTGATGACCTTCGGGTCGATCCCCGATATATCTACTGTTGACCAAGCGAACACGTCGGTGTGGTCCCTCAGTAGCTATACTAAATCATCTCGAAGACAATCTCCCAGGAGAGAGCCGACCTAGACCATCTTTTCGGGGTCTTCTTCGGAGAGTGGCACCTGGATGAGGTCTTCGATGGGTTGGTCACGCTGTGTTTTCATGTCGTCCCCCAGATCTATACTTTCGGTCGTCAATGTTTCTGCGGTAGGGTGTGGTCCTCAACAGGAGGTCAAGTAGCATTGTCGTGCAGCCCTCTGGTCTCCATGCACTACTTCCAAACCATATTGGGTCGGGAATTTCATCACGAGGTGGAATGTGGAGACAAAGGCTCGTAGAGCGTTCAAGGTCGGTCGGCCGAGGATGGCATTGTACGACGATGAAGTCAACCATGGTCGTGGCAGTGATGTTGTTGTCTCCGGTCAGAAGAGGGAGGGTGATCCTCCTAGTTGGCATGAGTGACTCCCCGGAGAATCCCATTAGGGGAGTGTTGACGGGAACGAGACGGTCTCTGTTGATGCCGAGCTTTTTGAATGCGTCTTTGAAGAGGACGTCCGCTGAGCTACCTGTGTCAACTAGGATGTGCCGCACTTCGAAGTTGGTCACCTCAACTGTGATCACCAGGGCATCGTCATGCGGGGTCTGGACCCCCCCGGAGGTCATCCTTTGTGAAGGTGATCAAGTCTTCGTGCCTTTTCTTTTGCTCTCTGTTGTCGATCTCGAGTAGTTGCGCATACTTTTTGCGGCCCGAGTTGCTTTCTCCTCCAGTGGCAATCCCTCCTGAGATCATGGCAATGACATCGACTGGGGGAGCCTGAGGTTGTGGTCTGGCTGTTGGATGTGGTTCTTCTTGTGCTGGCTTCTCGTCCTTGTCGATGAATCCACCAAGGTACCCGCGCCTGATCAGGCCCTCGATGTGGTGTGCAGATCGTAGCAGTTATCTATGTCATGGTCGTGGTCTTTATGGAACTCACAATACTTGTCACAGTTCCTCTTGTTACCTTGGGTCTTCATCTTCTCGGGCCACCGGATGTAGCTACAATAGCGGATTTGCATAAGAACTTCAAACCGGGACATATTTAGCGCCGTGAGGTTTCTATAGGTTGGTGAAGGTGTCCTCGGTCTGCGGTCGGGCCAACGATCCTGTCTCTTGTGGTCCCAGTTCACCCTCTCTATTTAGTGTTCCTCGGTATCCCTTCTCTTCTTGTCGGGCTACTCTTCCTCGTCTTTTAACTATGCATGTGCTTCCTCCGTGTTGATGTATTTCTAGGTGTGACTCATTAGTGCGGCTATGGTTAGAGGAGGGTTCTTTGAGATGGAGAAGTTGAATGGGGAAAGGCGAAGACCGTACTGGATGGCTGTAACGGCCACCGATTGGTTCAAGTTCCGAACTTGTAGTGCCTTAGTGTTGAATCTCGCCAGGTAGTCTCTGAGGGATTTCCATTTCCTCTGCTGCACTTGCATGAGGTTTGTTGAATTCTTCTAGTGTTTTTATCTTGTTGTGAACTGTGCCAAAAACTGGCTCTCTAGCTGCTCCCAAGAGGAGATGAAGCGTAGGGGGAGAGAGGAATACCAAGTCAAGGCTACTCCTTTGAGGGTCTCCATGAAAGCTTTACACATTAAGCCTTTGGATGAGTCGTGCAACATCATTTGGGCTTAAAGGCCGCAATATGGTCATCGGGGTCCGTGGTTCCATCGTACCTCTCGAACAGTGGTGCTCGCCATCTAGCTGGGGGGAGCTCGTCCATGATATCCTGTATGAAGGGTGGCTCGTTGGCGGGCTAGCTGGTCGGCCCTAAAGGTTGGATCATAGGAGGGGCTGCACTTCTTTAAGCCTGGTTGCGCTCTAACTCAGTTAGGCGTTGTCTAAGTTCTCGGATCTTGGTGTCCCTGTTGTCCGGAGTCGCAACGTGCATGACCCTCTCCTTCTTGGGTGGTGTTGGGCGGTCCTTGACCAAACTGGACTCGGCAATGGAGACCAGCTGGTGCGGCGTCCGTTTGTTGAGCCTTTCTTTGGCTGGAACTCGAGCAGACTAGTGAGTTCTATTGTGGTTATCGTGTTCGCGGGACCGGGTAGATGAGCTCGATCTTCTTGAGACATCTTGTTTTTCTTGCTCAGGCCACGCCCTGTCTTTGTCCGACCGATGCATTTTGGTGTCCTTAGGGTGAGGATCAGCCGTGGTATGCATCAGGGCAAGAGGGGGGACGGTCTAAGTGGGTGGCACCGTAGACCCCAGTGACTGCATCATCGCCAAGATTTTGTCAACCTTTTCTTGCATTGCTTGGAATTGAACAGGGTCAACCGTGGCTTGCTCCTGAGGTTGTTGGGTTTCATGGTGCGGAGGGCTGCGATTAGAACGGGATCCCTGAGATGGGGATCGGCCTGTCAATCTTTTAGAGGTGTTTCTCGGCATCTTTCTTGATTGTGCGGTAAAGAGGGATTTTGGGAAGGCTTTTTATGCATTTCCTACAGACTACACCAATATGATGCTGGTCAATCCAAGGTAGTGCTTGAACTAAGGTTGCAGTCAGATAATCCTGCTAATTGGGCAAAGCCAAGGTGGAAGGACGAAGCCATAAACCAAGATCTGCGAACAAGAAACTGGTTAGAGGCCCGAGGAGTTATCCCTGGGTACATACTCCGATGCTCAAGTCGGTTGAAGAAGGTGGGTGGTCAGGCTGAGCTATTAGAGAACGGTGCTGGTTCGAGCAGAGTAATAGTAGCGAAGTCAAGAGTTGGATCCCTTACCTTGAGCGGGAGGCACCATTTTATAGCTAAAGGTCCGTGTCTTGGTCGGATGAAGCTTCTGGGGTTGTCGGAATGAGGTTATCCGCCAAGGTCTTCGGGATGAAATCTAATCCCCAGTATAGTTGCCTTAATCCATTCTCCTGTCTTGGTTGTGCTTATCCACATGACGTGGTACCGGTGTGGCCGAGTAGATAAGGTGGGCCGCGGAGGTGACATGATGTTGATGTGGCCGAGATGATAAGGCAGGCCATGGAGGTGACACATGGCACTCGAAGCCAAGAATAGGTAAAATGAAAGGCATGATTAATTGGTATAACCCAAGGAACACAAGAAGAGGTAAAAATGCATAGAATAAACTGGCATTCCGTCTTAACAGATAAACGAATTCATACTACTGAAAACCAAGAAGAAAACTATGATATATTTAGTTAGGCTTCAAGATCTTAATGGGACCTAGTTCAACGACGGTCTCATTACCAACTCCGACCACCATCCAAATACCAAAAATAAGCTAAAGGAAGGGGGTGGATTACAATAAGAGAAGAGATTATCGAATCGTGGATAGCCTGAGATTGGACGCTGCAATAGGGGGAAGCCAAGCTACCTTCGTTCTAGATCATTTTCTTCTAAGTGCAATGCTGAATCGGGCCTATAATCAAGAGTTTCATTGGTGAAGACAATGTTTCAGATGTGGCTAACGTTCGAGTGAAGAATGGGGACTTGGGTCGCTGTTGTCGTCACTCTTCTTGACCGACTTATGAAATAGAGGATTGGTGAGTTAGGGAGCTGAAATGTTGAAAGAAGTTAGCCTTAATGTCTGGCTGAAATTTTACAGGGTGGGATTTCCAAACATTTTGAGTTGATTTGTAGGATTGGATTGGGCCAACTGGGCCCGGATCAAGAAAATCTAGGAAAACATTGGTTTGGTCAATTTGGAGCTTCGAAATGGAATCTAGGTGCGATGAAGGGGCAAATGCAGTTTTGGGTGAAATTTCATAGGGTAGGGTTCTTGTGATGTCTGAGGTGATTGTAAAGTTGGATTGGCCTAACAGGGCCTGGATCGGACAAATCTAGAAGGGTAGTGATTCAATCGATCTAGACCTTCGAAGTGGAATCTAGGTACGATGGAGGGGTAAGCAAATGCATTTTGGGCTGAAATTTTACAAGTGGGTATTTGGAGGTGTCCAGGATCTGATGGTCAAGTCTGATTAGTCTTAGAGGGTCAAGATCATAGGAATTTGGGTCAACAGGATGTTTTAGAATGGAATCTTGGTTTGATGGAAGGGTAAATGGGGGAATCTGGGGTTGAAACTTTATGAGAATGTGTTTTGATGTATCTAGAGTTTAATGCCATAGTTTTATCGGTTTGGATGCGTTAAGATCAAGGGAATCTGTGTTTCGAGTGTTTAAGCTAACGAGAGTTGTCGTAACGGAATCTTGGTTTGATGGAGGGGTGAACAGAGGAATCTTGAGTTCAAAATTTTCATGGCTAAGTGTTTTGAGAGGTCTTGAGTCTGATTGTAGTGTTTGATTTGAGGGTAAAAGTGTAGGTAGGGGTTGATCAGGGCCATCAGATTGGTATCAGAGAGGTTTAACGATGTATTTGGGGGCTTTTGGGCTGAAAGTTGGGATTTTTGGGTTTTGGGGTGTTTTGGAAGGATCATAAGGGTTTGATCAGGATGAGGGAATTGAGGTTTAGGCAGCAGACTAAGAAAAAATCGAATGTTGACAATAATAGTAATAACTTATTCAATATTATTTACTAATAATAAATCAATATTGTTATAAATATTTATTATTACTTAATAAATATTATTTCTTTATTCAAATAAATAATAATAATAGTAATTATATTTATTTAAAATTAATAGTACTTTAGTTATTTAATAATCATAAAAATATTACTATTAAATAATTATTATTATAAAATTCTAAATGATATCGTTTGAATTTAAATAAATAATAATGTTTAATATTAATATTTATATAGTAATAAGAGTTAATATTTAATAATATGTTTATTAGTAATAACTAAAATATTTTATTTATTACTAGTTAATAATAATAGTAAATACTATTATTAATTAAATAATAAATAATTGTTTATAACAAAAAATCATAATATTTGTTTATTAATAGAATACTATTTTTATTTAATATTCTTTTATTATTTATAATATTCTCAAAAAATCTATTTCTAAGAGTAAAATAGTAAACTTCACAATTTCAAATTGGAGAGTTGCTCCAATCCAAATGATCTCTTTCAAAACCTCTAATCTAAAAAGCACAAAATCATTTCTACTTCTTTTTAAATTTCAGACCTGAATTCAGATCTATCAAATGCCACCATAATCAATCAAACCTAATCCTAGCCCAACCTAACCCATTCCCAAATTGGCTTTAGGTTCAATTGGTTTTGGGTTGGGTACAATCCGACCTTTTCCCGTGCTCTTAAAAACTCTTGGACTTAATTAAATATACCTAAACTCAATTTTGAGGATGATATATGCATCACACTTTTAAAGAATGTCTCAAAGAGTCAATTATGAATTATCATAAATCTTCTATTGAAAACCTAAAAATCTAAAATCATGAAATCTATAATGATAAAGCATAAAATTATGTAATGAAAATTAAAGGTGTAAATCGGGGTGTGCCAACCAACATGACACAACTTTGTAGGTCGTCAATGCTTTAGCGGGTCTTGTCGTGCCAACCTACGGGCCTACATGGTCCATGCCTACTTCCTCTGGGATCCTTAATAGGTTAGGCTTGGCATGACCCATGGTACAAGCCTAGGCGGGCATGGGTCGAGCCGTGTCGTGCCACAGGCTTGGGCCGGGTTGTGGGCTTAGGCTAAGCTAGACCATTCTTTTTTTTTTGTTTTTTTCTTTACATTTCTGTTTTTTTTTTCATTTTTTGTTAAGTCTAAAGATGATATACAAACTTTGGGAAAAATAAAGATTTAACAAAAATACTTAACAAAACAGAAAATAGACAACAAATTGAAAATAAAATTTTAGAAATTTTATTTCATTTGAAGTTAAACTATACAATGGAATAAAATATAAAATCAATATAATAAAATTGAAAATAAAAAGTCACAATGGTATTAAAAAATAACAAATAATTTAAACAAAATTTACAATAACTTTAAAAATGTTAGATAGTAAATATTGACTTCATCATTTTCTTCAAGTTCCACCTCCTTCTCCTTGACCCTAATCTACATCATCTACTTCTAGTGGAACATCAGGTGAAGTGTCATGTCCTCCTTTATCTTGTAGTCTATCTTCAACATCTAACCAACCTTTCAAGCATATGTACTTCTCCAAGCTTTCATCATTCATGCATCTTCTCTATCCAACACCCTAATACTTCCACTAAAATAAGACTCTAATAAAAATGTACACACTAGAGGGGTTAGTAGATCACATGCCATGGTGTTAAGAATTGGATAAATTTTTCCATGTTCACTTCACCAGGCTAAAATATCAAAATTATTTAATTCCTCCGAGTTGAGGGAATCATTTAAATTAGAAAAAAATAGCTTGTAAATAAAAATTAAGTTCAATAAATAAATTTGGTGATGATGTGATGGCAGATTTTTTCCTTTTATTTATTAAAAACCAAAATCTTTCTCTTCCACTACTTAAACTAGATGCTTCAAAAGTGGAAGTTGTACCTGTACAAGTTTTTCTATGCCCTAATAATTGAGATTCATATAAATTGTACATTTTAAATAATAAATTATTAATTTCCTCTTCTTAATTCCAATATTAGTATTCATATTTTCACAATAAGATACTAAACCATCTTTCCTAATCATAGGATCTAATATTGTAGCTAAGCAATACAGAGGAGAAAATATTTTCCCAATATCTTTTTTAAAATTTAACTTCCATTATTTTAATAATATTATGAAAATTTAAATTACTTCTATATTTTTCAAAATATTCTCTAATCATAAATAAATGATTAATTAAAATACAATAAGTTGGGTAATAAACACTCAAAAATTCATTAGTTGGATTATAAAAAATTTGTAAAAAATTTTTTATACAAATTTCCATTTCCTATTCATCATCAGTTATAAAATCATGTGTCATTTTTTCATTATAAAAATTAGTAAAAATATATTTGTATTAAATACAACTTTTTAACATAGAATAAGTGAAATCCCACCTATGTTGAACATTTAATACAAAATTCTTATATTTTAAACTATATTTTTGACATAAATATTTAAATTCTTGTTTTGTTGTCTAGAACTTCTAGTATATATAACACAATTTATAATTTTAGAAATATGATGAAAATAATATTTAAAGCATCTTGAACACATAAATTTAAGATGTGACATGCACATCTAATGTGAGATAATTTTCCATTTAATTGAGATTTTAAAATATTTATCATTGAATCATTGTTACTAACATCGCCAAAACTAATAGAAAAAACTTTATTTTCAATTCCATATGTAAAGTATCAATCTATGTATCTATCTTTCTACCTACCTCTCTCTCTCTCTCTCTATCTATCTATCTATCTATCTATATATATATATATATATATATATATATATATATATATATATTAAAATTGGCCTGTCCATGTCAGCATGTCTCGCCTTTGAGAGAAGCTATTTATCTATTTTTCTCCATTTTTTGCATTTGTTCTTATTTTCTTTTGTTTTAAAATATAAAACAATAATCATTGCTTATCTTGATTAGATTAATAAAGCTACACACTATTAGAGAGAGACCTTTGGGTTTTCCAAGGCCTCTTATTTTAATGCATGTTATTATTTCATTTAAGAGAGAGAGAGAGAGAGAGAGAGAGAGAGAGAGAGAGAGAATAGTAAAAATATAAATAGGTTGAGATTAAATAATTAAATAATTATTAATTTCAAAATCCACTAAACTTTCACTAAAAATAAATATTAACAAAACTTATTAAATATTAAAAGTGTGTTCCAATTTCACTTAAAATCAAACTTAATAAATGCTAATAAAAATAAGAAATTTAAATATAAAAATATTAATTGATAGTTTTAAACTTTTAATAATATTATTAGATAACTTATGAGTTGAGACCTTTTTTGTGCATAATGAACTCATTAAAAATGATAAAAATTAATGAAAATTTAAAATGTAGAACATATTTTATTAATGGTATTTTATTGTAAAATTACTCATATGCAAAAATTACTAAATAATAATGAAAAAATACCAACAATTAATTAAAATTCTGAAAAACATAAACATAATTAAAATGCTAAAAATAATTAAAAAATATTGAAAATTAACAATAGTTTATATTAATAAGGGTAATTACTGAAAATACTTAAAAATTATAATTAAAAGTATTTTATTATTAAAATTTATTAAAAAATACCCAAACCAGAAATTATTGTAAAATATTGAAAATTAGATGTATTTTTATTAACTATGGTATTTATTTAGTTATTTAATTTATTTTTAATGAAAGCATATGCAAATTAATTTTGTAGTGACTAATATGCAAAAATAAATGCTGAAAATTATTTAAAAATACTCATATGCAAAAATCACTGAATAATAATGAAAAAACACCAATAATTAATTCAAAATCCAAAGTTTCTGAAAAACCTAAAGCTTAATTAAAATACTAAAAATAATTATAAAATAAATTAAATGTATTTTATTGCAAAAATTATGAATAATAATGAAAAAGTAATGAATTTTAAATATTAATAGTAATATAATTAACACTAATTGTTTTAAAATGTAATTCGTAGTAATTATAATTTAATCTATAAATAGTAGAAAATTACATTTAATTACGAAAAAGTTATATTTGATTACCAGAAAATTACATTTAATTAGTTTTAGCCAATAAATTAGTAATATTTCTAAAAATATGATAATTTCCATAAATTACTATATTTTAAATAAATACAATAATTTAACAATTACAATATTTTAATAATTAATAAAAAGTAACAAATCATTTATAACTTAATTAACTATTAGATCTGTAAATTTGTAGGCTCAAGCAACCATTTTCTTTTGAGTTAGGTTTAGCTGAGATATGCACCATGCCCACACATTATAAGGGATAATCAGATTCAAAGTCTAATTGGGTATCAAACTTTTGGAGTCCAATGATGGCTTTAGCGGATAGGGCTCAAGCTAAATAACCCCTAATAAGCTCAACTTGGAAGTTACATGCTTATATGGTAAATATTATTATATAATATTTAAATAACAAATTTTATATTAATATATATAGAAATGATATATATATTTTTTATACTAGACTAGAATTAAATAAAAAATTTAATTTGTAAAAAATCATAGTTTTATAATTAACACGAGCCTCTTTATCAACAGAAAATGTGTAAGCCCGAATCCAAGCTCGGCCCGACCATTGGGCCTAGATCTTTAGCCCAAGCCCAACCCTAATATAAAGCCCAATCTGTACACAAAATGTCTTATTTTCGGTATACTTTTTATAAACTAATATTATATTAATTTAGTAATAATTTAATAAATTAATAAACTAATTTATATTTCCTAATAGTAAATTTATATTTATTAAAAATTTAAGAAGCATATGTATATATATTATATTTATTATATATAACATAAGTACTTTTTTATATATGTAATAGTATCAAGTCAGGCTTATTTGAGAAAGCTCGAGCTTGAGCTCAAGGGCCTGAAATTTTGTCCAAGCCTGAAAAATAATGGGTCAAGCCAAGCTGAGTAGCCCGGCCGTCAGGCTACCCGACCCATGAATAGGTCTAATTGTATATATAAATAATTGTATACATCAAAAATCATATGAAGTAAAAATTTAAACATATTTTCATTTTTTTTTTAAATGGACCTCTCATAGCTTGGCCTGGCCCATGGCATGACACAGGCCTATGTGGGCTTAGCTCGTGGGTTATGCTGAACCAACCCTCCAAATTATCCCAGGGAAGGGAGGCACAACCCAAGACACCCCATGGGCCAGCACGGCACGACCCACACTTTGTGCGAGCCACATGTGGGTCGTGTTATGCCATCCCAACACGACCCAATTTACACCTCTACTTGAACCCGCCCAATACTGGGGACGAGGCGGGGAAATTCGAGGGTTCCCCATCCTGGTGAGGAGTGGAGTGCCTTGCCCTTAAACTCGCCCGACATTGGGGAGTGGTTGCCTTGCCTTGAACCTGCCTGACTAGGGACAGGGCGGGGATGGAGTAGAGTGTCTTGACTGGCGTAGGGACAGAGATGGGGTGCCTCGCTCTAAACCCACCCAGTTGTCATTCCTATAAAATTGTTAATTATTAGTAAAATTAATTATTATTAGCTTTTGTAATTATTATTGTTTATTTAAAATTAATCAAAATTTTAATTAAAAATAATAAAATAATAATTATTAAAATTACTACAAATTATTAATAAAACTAAATTTATTAAAAATATTTATTCATATTAAATTAACAATAATTATTTTTGTAAATCACCATTATATGAAAAATACAATTATCAAAATTTTAAATATTAGCAATAACTTTGAATTCTTTTAGTTAATTAACAACAAATTTTGATTATTAATTTAATATTAATTAATAGTAAATAAAATTATTAAATCTTTTAGATTTCTCGTGCATCGCACGAGTCCCTGCTAGAAATATATATATAATACAATTTTTAATTTTAGAAATATTATGAAAATAATATATAATATAATTTTTAAGATGTGACATGCACATCTAATATGAAATAATTTTCCATTTAAACAAGATTTTAATTAATGAGTATTGAATTTTAGAAATATGATGAAAATAATATTTAAAACATCGTGAACAGATAAATTTAAGATGTGATATGCACATCTAATATGAAATAATTTTCCATTTAAACAAGATTTTAATTGAGATTTTAAAATATTTATCATTTAATCATTAATTATTACTAGCATTATCAAAACTAATAGAAGAACTTTATTTTCAATTCCATATTTAAAGTATTTAAAATACTTGCAACAATTATTGTGATAGTATGTGCCATTCAAGTCTAGTATAACACAAATTTTCTTTTTTGTAAAGCTAATTTTCATCAATAAAATGTCAGTAACACAAATATAACTTATATTATATTTAGAAGTCCAAATATCAGAAGTTGAACTTTAGAATTAAGTGTTGATAAAGTAGAAATTAAACTTTAATTTAATGAATAAAAAATTTTAAAGCATATACTCTAATAGTATTTGTCGCAAAAATCTTTCTAGCATAGCGTCTTCAGCTAATAAAAATTGTTGTTCAGTATGTACAACATTTTGATAAATATTATCTCATTTTTTTCTTAAGAATATTGAAAATTACCAAAAAAACCCATGCCCAATTTGTGATTGTGATTGTATTATCTTCATTTTTCATGAGTGGCCATATGTCTACCCAAATGGCTAATACCACCCTTACTACTATAACTAAAATAACTCCTACATTTACGATAGACAACTCTTTTTTCCTTCCTCTCAACATTTTCTATGGTAAATAATTTCCTGACTGGGCTAGTTAGCTTACAAACCTTTTTCTTCCCCCTAGTAGTAGTACTAGGGGTGGCAACTCCAACAACATTAACCATAGAACCACTAGCATCCATATCAGTGTTGTCATAATGTGACTAAATATCATCAAACCTAAACATGTTGGGAAATTGATTTTGAGAAGAGCCTGGGTAACATGCTTATTCAAAATCTCAACTTGATTTCAACTATTGAGAATTAAAAACTAGAGAGAGTATGAGAGTGTATATAGAGAGTATATGAGAGTATGAGAAAAGTATGAGAATTGGTGTGATGAAAATGATAGAGGATAAGGGAATTCAAAGGAGTTGGAATTAATTTAGTTAACCAATATATCTTGAAAAATTAGCCATTTTTAGATGTTGGGATGGGTATTTTGGCCATTCATAAAGCTAATTATCACTTTACCTAAATGCCCACCCCAAACTAGTTGTTATATAATTATGTGGAACATTATAGTCATTTTTCTCCCTCAAAGACAAAATGCATAAATACCCATGTAACTAGTTGTTTATAGTTTTTGGGGGTCATCACTATTCATGCATGTAACACCCCCCCCCCCCCCCAAAAAAAAAAAAGAAAAGCCAAAACTAACCTTTAGGGACCCCCATTGGCTATATTACTGGGCAAGCTGATGCAACCTGCTGCAAACCAGACCATGTTGTGTCATGTTGCAGGTGGTGTGTCTGGAAGCGTGTCGTTAATCACTTCAGAACACCAGTTTCAATATTTATAAATTTTTTGATTCTCAAAATAACTAAAAAACGCAATTAGTGGTGAGAAATGGGTCGTATCCCATAGGGAAGTGAGGGAAAAATTGTTACGTACTTTAATCTGGACAAAAGAACAAGATTTGAGATTGCAGAAACACAAAATTTAATTAACTGAATTGGAATCCATTAAAATAAAATTCTAACAATGCTGAAATTAAAAATTGCAAAAAAATAAATAAATAACAAAAGTAAAAAAAACTAAATAAAAAATTTGCAACTTAATCAGAGGTAGCAGTCTCCAGATCTATCCTTTGACCCTCGAACTCCTCGAGTTGGGCCTTCCGTCTTACTTGGCCGAATTTCAGATCTACAGAAAGGAAGACAATAATTAAATTTGATAAAAATAAATTGTAGAAATAAAATAAAAGCTGGAAATTAAAGAACGAAAAATAAAAACACGCATAAAAAATAAATCTAAAACTATGGGAAACTAGTTGGGCGTTCTCCTCTTCCTCTACCCTTGAACTTCTCAAGAATAGCCTTCCCTCTTACCTGGGGGCAGAATCCAACCCCTTCTCAAGACCCCTTAGGTCCTTTTTATAGAGAAAAAAGGATAGGTTTGGGATTAGAGAGAAAGAAAGGGGCAACAGTTGGGTTTTTGCAGAAATGTGGGTGCCTTAGGGTTGAGAATGGAGGGTTAGGATTGTTCTAAGGTGATCCTAAGTCTGAGAAGAGAATGAGAGAGCGTTCAATATTATGTAGGGATGAGATTTGGGCGCCCAGAATGGAGAGAGCAGATTTGGGTGCCTAGAGCTGGAGAAATGTGATTAGTTGGTGTGATGTAGTGCCCTAAGGTGATTGGTTGAGGTTTAAGGAGTGATGTGTAAGGCTAGGATGTTGTCTAGGGAGATATCTAAGGGTATGAGGGGCTACTAAGGCTTGGATGGTTGAGATTAGAGAGAGGTTGCAGTGAAAGGTGGGGATTTGCAGAGTTGGGGGCAGCTAGGAGATAAAGAGATGAGGGAGAGGCGCCTAGGGCTTCAAAGAGAGAGTTATTTCACAGGAGAGGCGCCTATCTGGGTTTAGCAGATAGGAGGCGCCCTCTTGTGCTCAGTTTTTCACAAAACACTCCCTCTCTCAATTGGAATTTGCACTAGCTTCCCAAAATCTGTAGGAAATTCTGTAATTTTCCCAGTTTTTACCTAGAATTTGCACAGGGATCCTCAGAGGTCACAATATTGAATTTAACCGAAAAAAAGTACAAATTAGCTAGTCTAAGGTCTAAAATACCCTGAAATGATGCCCTTAAGACATCAAAATACAGAGTTATCAGCGGGCCAGTGCCAACACGAGCCACTTTATCGTGTCATGTCGTGTCGAGCCACATGCCTAATAATCCAAGCCTACAATAGCGAGCCAGACCTAGCATGGCTTGATTTGCACTTCTAATAAAAACCATTGATGACAACTTATTGTGATTAGGGCATGAGAGAATTATGACAATAGATAGCAGGATTATATATATTTGTTAATATCTTGTTGGGGTAAATTGGTCAATCAGCTAATTGACTAACTTCTTCGCTTTATTACACCTCTATAATGGGTTCCAAGATAATCAAATTTTCTAGAGAGCATCGATTACCTGAGAAACCGATACCCTCCTAAAGGGTGGGTAAGTTGCTTGCTTGCCCCCCAAAAATGGTAATCCCCTCATGCTTGTCTCTTTACCTGAGTAAGTGAAAACACAGAAGAATAATGACATCAAAGTTACTCAGGCATCTTTTGCCCAAGAAACACTTACTCGAATAAGCATGTTGCCCAGGTACCCAAAAACTCTACTATTAGTAATCGTAGAGTTGGGTTCAAGTTGGGTTAGGTTGCTCAAGAGGTCAATCCTAACTAAGTTGAAGTGAAATTGAGCTCGCAAAAGCTAACCCTATCCCTAACCTAATCACCAACTTGATTGACCCAACCTAACCTTTTTAGGGTTGGGTTTAAGCTAACCTAGCCCAAGGTGCGGACCGCACAAAGTGCGGACTGTGCTGTGTCGGCCCGTGGGCCATGCCTCCCTCCCCTAGGATATTTTGGGGGTCAGCCCGACACGACCCATGGCCACAGGCCGGGTAGGTCCATGGGCCGAGCATTGGGCCAAGCTGGGCTGTGGACTGGGCCAAAGCTACTTATTTAAAAAATTGAAAAAAAAACTTAAAATTTTAATTTTATATGAACTTTGATGTATACAATTGCTTATATATACAAAAATTAAATAAAATAGTATATAACATTGAAAACAATTGTTTATTTTATTAATATGTTATATACTATATATTATTATATAATTATAATTTATATAATATATTATATTATATATAATATATATAAATGTTATTATATATATATATATGGGTTGTGTCCCTGGCCAAGCCGTGCCAACTTGCGGGCCTCGAGCGGCATGGCACGACAATGCGGGCTGTGCCGGCCCGGCTTTGTCGACCTGAAACCCCAAGCCCGATATGGCCCATACAATCATGTCGTGCCACGGTATGGCCCATGGACCATCAAACCGAGTCGGGCCGGCTCAAAATCGTGCCAGGCCACGGGCGGCATGATCCGGTTTACACCTCTACCCCACATCTCAATGTTGTATTAGCCCGCTTGGCATTTGTCTACCAAAAAAATAACAGACATTAAAGTCGCATTTGGCATCAACTCTCCTATTTCTCATCCTTAGAATCCATCCAAAAAAGAATGGATTATGGATTTCTGGATTCTGAGAATTTGTGCACGTATTTGGTACAAAGCACTAATTTTCAATTATGAGAACAAGGTTCAAAATATCGATACGCTGGTAGGGCGTATTGGGCGATATCGATATTGTTTTTTTTTTTACTTTTTTTTCTATTTTTTTTTAAACTGGTTCAGGGGGGGGGGGCAGTTTAAAGCTCCTCCACCCCTTGAACCAGTCAGAACCCTGATACACCCACTATAGGGGCATATCGAGGTCTCGAAACAATACGTATCGGCTGATACGGGCCGATACGTATCAATACTTTGAACCTTGTATGGGAATCGGAATCATGTTTGGTAGACCCTGCTTTTTCAGATCAATTCTTAAATAGAAAAACTCAAACCATATTAAATAATTACCTTGACATATCATAACTTATTATCCACTAATAACAAATTTTCCAATCTATTTTTTTTCCCAAAAAAATACCCAACCAAATGATGCATTTAGGACCTTTTTTGCATGACTCAAGACGTTGAATTATTTAAAGTAGTTAACTGCATAAGCACACTCATGACTCACCTTACTAAATCTCGCATGTATCCAATGTTGTCTGTGACAATTCAGGGTACCTCTATTTCAAGCATAATAACAAAGTCTTGCATCAAAGCCTCAACTCGGTTTGCAATCTCAAGAGCTTTATGCTCAGATGTTATATTGTCTTAACATGTTAATTTGAAAAAAAAGAAGGGAAAATTTATGATGCCGTATGAGAAGAATTTTGACCAATCAAAACCCACCCATGAATTTGGATTGCCAAATGGCCAGGTTTGGAATTGTTTTAGAAGATAAAGTTAACATTCCCAATAAATTTATAGAATTTTTTTATGTTGAAGCTCTGCTAAACATCTCAATTGAGTTTTTTATTAGTATAAAAAGAATGAAGGAAAAACGCTAGAAGGAGGGCTTGAACCTCCGACCTTGTGGTTAACAGCCACACGCTCTAACCAACTGAGCTATTCCAGCTTCTTTGTTTTAATTGAGATTTATTATTTTGATTACTTTTCCACAAATAATTTTCCCATTGCGTTGTTAAAGAATTGAGGCCAACGTTGTTTACTCGAGAAAATTCAAAAATGTTAATTTTTTGCTTAAATAATTCCCGAGAAAAGAATAGCACGTTCTCAGATGTTTAGGCTTAAATAATTCCTCTTAGCTGAATGAAATGAATAATATTCTTTTTTTCCTTTGCTTAAATATAAGTAATCCTGTTTCCACCTCAACTTGATGTGGAAAGGCCACTTAACAATATTGACATGAAGGACAACAACAATTTGAATACAACCTCAACTCCATCATATAAGAATACAGCAGAAAGAGAATTGGCTGACTGTTTTATCCAACTAGAAAACTCAGGTATTGATATCAAAAAATTTCATGGTTATTCCTTTGTTGCTTTTACCCAATTAATTTCATAACTATTTCAGGTATCATGATCATCCCAACACTAGAGAAGTACTATCAAGCATGCTGATAGTCTGAATCCCTGTGATAGAACCAACCTTGTAATTAGATAGGCAAATGAATATCAGAATGGAAAGAAGGTTTGTAGTGAGATATAAAGAACTAGACAAACTCTCACCTTTACACTAGTCATCTTTAACAGTGCATTGAATCTCATAGGTATGACAGAATATTTTTCACCATTCTCCAAGGCAAAGAGGAACGATGGATCAAGTAGCTCAGTGTTGAAGGGTTTTAGACAACCAAATAAAGACATTAACAGATAAATAATTGAAAGTCTTGATTGATGGAAGTTAAAGAATCAGGAAAAAAAATATGCAGGAACAGGAACTACCTTGCTGCCCAGCTTTTGTAATATGTAAAAATTGTCTCACTCAACTTTAAAACAAGTTGATCAAAACAGAGGTCCGCCTACAAAAACAGAGACACAACTATAAGTTATAAAATTGGTAAAATAAGGGAGTTGGTTCAAGTCATTATGATAGGGGGTTTGATCATTAAAGGATAGGGAAGTATTTCAAATAATTATGTTGTTGCAAAACCTCTGCTTCAATTTCATCATACAGGAAACATTGCTTCAACACTACAAGTGCATGCTGAGCAGAATCATTATAGATGTCAAACGGAATCAGAATGCTCTCTATAAGACCAGCATTCTGTGACTCGACCACATGATCCATCAGCATCCATGGAAGAAAGCACTCTATGGGCTATGGGAAACTGCATAAGCAAAACTAAACAAGTCACACCTTTTCGTTTGCAGGAAAGCTTATAAAGTAGTCTCATTTTTCTGAAACACAAAGTGTTCTTATGTTGTCACTGAAAGCTAGAACACTAAAAACCTATCTAGCATGAGAATTAACAATAAAGTGATACTATACATACATTTAGGAAACAGCCACATAACATTAATGTCAGAATAGATAACCACAAACTAAGCTAAAAATCCTATTTGCAAAAAGTAGTCACTGATATTTTTTAGAAATCATATGGAAAAAAATCATTGATTAGAGGAGTTACTTTATGTGAACCAATCTTATGTTAATTAGGCTTCTTATTTAAAGGGTTCCATCTATGTATTATGGAGGAATCATATGGTCATTCTAGCCCACCCATAAGATAGCAGACCCTTGGGATTGACTAAATATATGTTCATATGCCAAATCCATGTCAGTTCTATATTTGTATTTAAGCTTTCCCCGAGTGATATTAGACATCCAAAGCTTCGATTTTTTATTAGAAAGGGCCAAAAACAAGAACTCGTTTTGGATGGAAGGTTTTTTAGTCTGAAATTTCCACAATGAATCAAGGGTACAAGGAGGAATTTTCAGGAGTACTTCTTATCTAAGCAACCTGATTAGCAGATCTGTCTATACTAATCAATACACACATCCAAGAAAGCAGTTTTGTCCGAAAGGACAAATTGTCTCTTGTAGAATCTGCACTGTTGCATAATACACACCTTGAATAATCAATCAATACACCCTTATGTTGTGTGTTAGTTAATCTCATGGAATATTCTATGCATTTATAAAACCCAAACCACTTATGTTGTTTTCTGGAACCATTTCCTCTAATGGTTTTGTTTTCTGTAAAAAAAGCACATGTCATATCAGAAAAACTATACAATACAGTTTTGCTGATATAGTAGTTGATTTTGTTTTATAAACAGCCATTCTCATTGTTGAACACCCCCTTAGATTTTTTTAACACACTAAAACTCTCTCATGTTTCTCTCAACTTTCTTTCAATAGAATTTATCTTCAAAACACCTCCAGAATGATTTCTACTTTAGAATAAGGGTTTGACTATAACAATGAACTAGTATCAACCAATCAGATACTTGTATTATTTGTTTTTTGATATTATAATAATTAAATAGATATTATTAAATTAATATATTTGTTCTGTGGGTTTGTATACTTATTTCTTTTTTTTTAAAGAATAAGGTAAGGTAATTCATTCAAAAGGAAATCAAATACAAAGGAAAACCCTGTACAATGAGATTCTGTAACAGGGAGGAAACAGACCCAATACACCCCACCTGAAACACAAGACAACTATATATTTCTTACAAAAAGAAAATATTGATAAAAAAATAAAAGAACTTGTGTGTCTATCTCTAAATAGAGAGAGATTTTCCAACCATGTAAACAACATTCCCAAAATCTTATTGAACACTTCTTTTGTTCTCTGCACCCTTCAAAAATTCTTCTATTTCTTTCACACCATACTGCCCCGAAAACTGTTGAGGGCTTACTCCAAGCTACTTTTCCAGCTTTGCTTAGCCCCCTTACATGCCAAGTTCCTAAGAATTCTTTCACACTAGCCAAGAAACACAATTTCACTCCAAAATGCTGCAGTAGTCATACCGAAATCCAGTAGACGAGATCACAATGGAGCAACAGATGTTCATGCTTATTTCTTTTTTTTTTTTTTTCTTTTTTGTTAGGGTTCAATCAGCACACATGTTGGTTTATGTTGTCTTGAACCCTAAAAGATTTCAATACCGTAACCAATAAGCAAGGAAGAATTTGAAATTCTGTCTAATTAAGCAAGGAGATGTGGTGATAACAGAATCTTTGGCAACTGTTTTTGGAGTTTAGAAAGCCAAAGAGTTGGGCTTTGAAAGATTAGTTATTGAAGGTGACTCCAAAATAGTTGTGAACTGGCTAAAGAAGGGGAAAGGAGTATCTTGGCACCTAAGGAATGATCTTAGGCAGTTCAAATGACTCTCTAAGGACATGTTTATTCAAGTTGACTGGGTTAGGAGATCTGCCAATAGTTTGGTAGATGGTCTAGCCAAGCAAGGGGTATAGAGACAGGCTATGTTTTAGCTTTTGGCCGGGCTCAGTTGTATTTAGACACCTAGTGTCTACTTGTATCTTTCACAGCTTCCTTTTGTTCTGCTTTCTTATAATTTAAAAAAAAAAATCATTTCTGAGTTACTAATAAAAAAAACTTAAAATCCTGTCCAATCAACACTTAATCATCATCATCATATTCTTTTCTTTCCACTACTTTTCCTTTTCCTAGACAAAAATAGAGGGCCAGCCCTTATATTTTCTAAATTTTCTTTTCTTTCTTTTTTTTCTCATAAATATGTTGATTTTCTATGTTTTAGAGTGAGTAATATTAACCAAGCAATAAGGCTGTACAAATTGAGGAGTCAGTTCAGATCAACTACTTCTACAAATTCCAACCTTACTTCAAGCAGATCTCACTGGTAACTTCCTTCCTTGAAAATTGTAATTCTATGCAGCATATAGAACTCCATGATGGAATTCTTAATTGAAAGCACCAACTTAGTTAAATAGGGCCTGAGAGAAGTCATCCCCAGCTTAGGAAACTAACAATTAATGTACCAATCAAAACTTATCAGAATCTTGAACATGGACAATAATCAGAAGATAGTAATGTATATCTACCTCTTTATGGGTGCGAGTGTTTTATTTACATGCCTGTGAATGAGAGAGTAAAAGAATAGAGCATGCTAGTTTTCTTGAAGTAAGATTATTATAATTTATAATTCCATTTTAGTTTCTTTAACTTAATTTAATTTGAGTCCTCAGAAGAAATTGAGGGCCAAATCTTCTAAAGGTACTTAACCCATGTCCTTTTTGGCTTGCCCCTAGCTCAAAATGACACTATACTATTTGGTTGCAATAAGAGAATTAAGATGAATTATGATGCTAGATGAATTAGTGTATGGGCAGATATGAAGCTAAATCTGGATCCTAAAAATTCCTGTCCCTGATGTCTAGCTTGATGTCTGGTTAACTAGTCAATTGGATTTCAAATGCATGTCATTCTGCTCTTTTGACCATTCATAGGGAGCTTCATTACTGATAACAAACACAGACATATTAGCCTGGGCGCAAATATTAAACTTTGAGAGAAATAAGAAGTCTGAAAATTGGAAAATAAACATTTGGACAAACATGTTAATGTAGTCTAACAAATGTGTAGAACAATCTGGTAAAGTGTAGAAGGTTGAAATGTGGATCAAGAGAAAGCCATGAATGCACACTTTCATAGAAGAGCTTGATCATTGGGAGGGATGGGACATGGTGGTCATTATAAATCATCAAATGGGAAAATCTCCACACATCCATGGAAATGTGATGGATCATAACTTTCCTCTGCACACAAGTTGTAAACCTACAAACACCGACAAAAAAAAAAAACATTGTTGCAAAGTAAAAAATTAAGTTCCAAAATCTATAAATATACTAAATTATATAATTGTTGTTTAACTTGTGGATCAATAACGTTTTTTTTTCCAACAAAAAAAAAATATTGGATCAATGTTTGCTGATTTCTCTTGCAGTCATGTAGAGTCTGCTATGTAGGTTATAGTTATAAATTAATATTGTCTAGTAGTTATTGATAAAGAGAAATGCATTGCTATTCTTAATGAGCAGTTTTGATCTTAGTGATTTTTTGTTGATGTTCTTTGTAGAACACATTTTTGTTACAAAGATATTTTTTCATCTTTTTTAATTTTTACATTTTTGTTATAATGGTGTTTAACAATAGAAGCATTTATGACTAATAGGTAATGTTGGCCATCTTCCGCAACTTGTATAGTTGTACCTGATCAGGTCCGCAAGCTAAAGCAGCTTACTATGCTTACACTTGCTGAGACAAATAAGGTATTCTTTATATATCTTGTTTACTACCTGTTCTTGATGGTTTTTACTCATTTTAAATATCAGCTATTATGTTTTGAAATTTGTGGTGATTTGTCTGCTAGTACTTAGTGTCCTATTTAGTCTATCATGGACACAAATACTAGAGATGTAATCTTCTATGTGTCAACAAATCTGACTGAGAACATTGGGAAAGCATGGACCGTGGAATTTGCATGAGTAAAGTATTTACCACACAAGAAGATGCCTTGTAAATTCTAGCATCATATGCCTATGGAAAAGGGCAAAGTTAATCTTTGTTACCTAGGAATATTCTATAAGAAAAGTTGGAATTCCTTCTAAACAATATGCAGTAGTACCCCCCTCCCCCCATAAGTCTTTTAAAGTAAGAGTAGTTCTAGAGAATAAGAGATCTGAAATGAGTAGGGTGGTTAAGAATAAAACTGTGGGACTGTTTGTTTAGTAGATATTCTTATAGGATATGGGGGTTCTGTTATCTTTGGATTGTTTAATCCTTCACAGTAACTAATACAACGAAGGAAATATGCGGATATTGATAAAAAAAAAATATAAGTGTGGGATTGTGGTTGTATTGGCAGATGAGAAAAATCAGTTATCTTGCTAGAGACGTGGGAGCAACATTCAGCAGATTCAAAGATCAAGTAAATCTTTAGCAGATGCACTTGCCAAGAAAAGGGCCAACAGAATACAAATATATTTGGGGCTCATCCCTAGGGAGGATATTTCTATAAAATGCAAGAGAAAAAAATCATTTCCTTACCAGTCCAAGAAGAACATCTCAAAGAAAGAAAATACAAAGCCAATGAAGAAGATGAAGATACCCTTGACAAATGTGTCTTAGCTGGTCTTGGTCTGAACTTTTAGAGACTGTAAGACGTTGAAAGTATTTATGTCCAACCAAGTTGAAAAATGCTGATGAGATAAAGGTTTCCAAACTATTATAGTCAAAGAAAAATGACTTGCATGATTGTATCCCATGTCAAGACTTTGTAAAGGTTGGAACCTAACATATTTGCCCTTTTAATACTTGAAATAATTTGCAATTGAGTCTACTACAGTCATTTCTTTTATGCATCACCTTGTCAGACAAAAGTTTTATTGGATGCTTAGCATGGCCTCCACATACAAGTAAGTATCTGGGCCTACAAAGTCAAGATAGATTTTGTTTGGTTGATAGAAATCCAGGCCTTGTGTTGATGCTTTACTGGTTATTTACTAAGTTGCAATTTAAGTCATCGTAGAAGTCAAGAAGTTCCTTTGGTTGCCACACCACCATAAGGGCAAGAGAGAATTTTTCAGGTCCACTTACGATCTGAATTCATATTCCCCCCACATACATAGGAAATTCATATCTTTCACAGCTTGGTCTGCATTTATGGAACTACATGGTTACTTCTTTCTTGATGATCCTATGCCTTTAGATAGCATAGCCATGCATGTATATGTCGCCCCACTCATGAAGTGATTATGTGTTGGTATGATCTGTATTAAAAGAAACTCTATTGTCTTTTTCTTTCTTTCTTTTTTTTGGCGGGGGAGGGGTTTAATTACCATGATGTTTTCTGATTTCCTATTTTGGTAAATTTGTAGGCTATTGAGATCTCAAGCAATGAGTATGAACCATCTGAGAAAGACATTTTATATGCTGAAGCAATGGTGTAGCCTTTCTTGAATTCGTGCTGGATGATCATATACAATGAAAACTTCGAATGCCCTCAGACAAAGTAAAACCTCTCTCTCTCTCTCTCTGATATACCTTTTACTATATAATGCCTGAAGCTTTAGCAAGTGGCTTAATGCTAGTGTCACTTTTTTACTAACATGATATAACCTCATGATCTTTTTTTTTTTTTTTAATTGAAGGGACTAATAATCTACTGTTGTCTCATTCTTTCACTCTTTCCTCCTGTCCAGCTCCAGCTCAGGGAATAAAATAAAAGAATCTAGTTGTCATCATCAACGGCAACACCCTTCAAAGAACCGGTTCCAGTCTTCTTCAGCAGCAAGAGGTTATGAATGTTGGGCATCACACCACTATTTTCGATCGTGGATTACTCTATATTTGATTTTAGGTTGTTAAAAAAAGAAGTCATCTACTCAAAAGGAAGAATGAATATAACGAAGGCTGAATGTTGTGTTTTTTTGTTTTTTTTTCTTAAAATGATGATGTAAGTCAATTGGAATTTTATGGATAAGATGTATCTTTTTGGATTTTATATATATTTTCATACAGGTGTATCAATTGAAATTTTAACGTAACAATATTCACAATATATTGCACTTTAAAAAAAAAATTGGAACATTTTTAAAGGCGGCCAAAAGTGCTTCTAAATATTAAAGCATATATCTTTAGAGACAGTCAAAAGTGCCTCTAATTGAGATTTTTCCTTTTCTTAGGTTTTTTTTAAAGGCACATAAAATTACTGCAAAATCATTTAGAGGTGTTCAAATGCGCCTCTAAATCGAACTTTCAGAGGCACTTATAAGTGCCTCTATACAGGATTTTTAGTGTCAATGAAATAGAGGCAGTCGTATGTGCCTCTAAAAGTCTGATTTAGAGGCGGTTTATAAATCCGCCTCTAATGCTCAACCAAGCGCCTCTAAAACATTTAGCGACAGGGCTTTTAGAGGTACTCACCTGGCCGCCTCATATTTCCTTTAGAGGCATTTTTTCAGCTTTTAGAGGCAGTTATGGCCACCTCTATAGATGAATTTTCCAGTAGTGTATCAATTTCTCTCATTCTCTCTCTACTATCATTCTCCCTCAATCTCTCTCAATCTATTGTTCTCCCTCAGTTTTTCTCACACTCCTCTTGTTTTTTTCTTTTTTTTTTTCTTATACACTTATATGGTATTAATCAGACAATATAAAAGAATATAAGACCAACTTGATATAGTTCAAAAATTATTGCACCAATTTGATAAAAATTTACAAGAAACTCTTAACTATGAAATTTACACCAATTTGATAGAAATTTATAACTTGATTGTACAAGTGGTTGGTCCCTTTAGTTCTTTTATACAATATGATTAATATTATAAAATTTTGTAAGAAAAATAAAAAAAGAATGAGAGAGGTAACGATAGAAAGATTGAGGAAAACTATAGAGATTGAGGGAGAAGGAGATATTAACCAAGAGGGAAAGTAAGGAAGAAGAATGAGAGAGAGAGAGAGAAACCGATGTTTTGATTTGGCTACATACCAAAGCTAAAAGAGTGGGAGATCGAGAGATGACTATAGGAGTTAGAGAGAAGGGAGGGAGATCGAGAGACAGAGGGAGCAGAAGATAAACTAAAAACCTATTTTTGGTATATGCTTTTTTCTGTGTCCAACATGGATTAAGAATCCAATGATGTCAATATCCACAAAAGCCTCTGTTGACATGGCAGAGGTTTTTATAATTTGAAATGTAGAGTCAGTTGTTAGAGTTTTGTTAGTGTCTGGACCAACCTACAACCTTATTTTAAATGTATAACTGGATTTGACTATAATTTTCCCTTTAAATCATATATTTCATTTACATTATATAAATAATAGATTAAGAGTCTCATGTTGTCAACATCCACACATGGTAGAGGTTTTATAATTTGAAATGTAGAGCCAGTTGTCAAAGTTTTGTTGGTTTCTGGACCAACATACGACCTAATTTTAAATGCATAACCGAATTTGACTATAATTTTTCCTTTAACTTATATATTTCATTTACATTATATAAATAATATTTTCTTTTTCAATATAATGAATGCATAATATTAGAAATGTACCAAATATTTTATTTTTTATAAATATATAACATTAGATATGTGCCCAAAATTTTCTCTATCTTTTTTTTTAATTTTTGTGATTCTTTTTATTTTTCTACTTTTAAAAATTTTATTATTTGACTATGGCATCATTTCATTTCTAGGTAGATTTTAAATTTGGAATTCCATTTTCATCATTAATAAAAATACTTTTTACATTTCATACTTATTTATTTTAAATTTTTATTATTTAATTATGGAATTATTTATTAATCCATTTAACCCCAAATGATCGAATTGCTTGCCCACTACCGGGAGGGAAGAAAATGGTTTTTTTACAAATTAGTTTTCAAAATATTTATTTTTATACTATTAAAATTAATATTGTGAATTTAATTACAAGAATTCAATGATGAGAAAAATATATCTTAAATATAGGATTTAGTGAGACAGAATAGGAAAATATTTTTATTTCCAATTAGTTTTAAATTTTACATTAAATTTCCATCATTAATAAAAAACATTTCTTATTTATAATACTTATTATAGTTTAATATGTATGCTAAAAATGTTCCTACTTTTTTTAATTTATATTTTTTTTCATTTGATCAATTTTTGAATTTTATTATTTGATCATAGCAATATGGATTAACCCATTTAACCCAAAATGGTTTAATTTCTTACAACTACCTAAATGAAAACTCTATTTTTTATAGGTAGATTTTAAAAGTATAAGCTTTTATATTATTGAAATTATTAATTTATTAAGTATGGATTTAATTAATAGAACTTAATGATGAGAAGAAACAAAAATAACTTAAATATAAGATTCCTTGAACATGAATGCAAGTTAATAAATTAAATATTGGATTTATTGTGAGGGAATTGAATGCATTGAATATCATAAAATTACCTCTTTTCAACTCATTTATTATTAATAACCAATTACCCTATTTGCCCTCACTTTTTATCAATAAATTTAAATGTAGGGGGGTAAATTTTGCCCTCAAAAAAATTCTAGAAATATTCTTGAGGCCATGTTTGCCCACCACAGGGAGGGAAGAAAATGGTTTTGTTTTTAAATTACTTTTCAAAATATTTATTTTTTATACTATTAAAATTAATATTGTGGATTTAATTACAAGAATTTAATGATGACAAAAATATATCTTAAGTATAAGATTTAATGAGAGAGAATAGGAAAATATTTTTATTTCCATCTGGTTTTAAATTTTACATTCAATTTCCTTCATTAATAAAAAATTTCTTATTTATCATACTTATTAATATTTAATATGTATGTTGAAAATGTTCCCAATTTTTTTATTTTTTTGATTTTATCTATTTTTGAATTTTATTATTTAATTGTTGTAACATGGATTAATCCATTTGACCCAAAATGATTTAATTTCTTACCACCACCTAGATGAAAATTTTATTTTTTATAGGTAGATTTTAAAAGTATAAGCTTTTATGTTATTGAAATTATTAATTTATTATGGATTTAATTAATAAAACTTAATGATGAGAATAAACAAAAATAACTTAAATATAAGATTCCTTGAACATGAATGCAAATTAATATTGAATATCATAAAATTACCTCTTTCCAAATCATTTAATATCAACAACTAATAACCCTATTTGCCCTTATTTTTTATCAATAAATTTAAATGTAGAAGGGTAAATTTTATCCTAAAAAAATTTCAAAAATATTCTTGAGCCCATTCATGCTTTTTAAAGTAGTATAGATTTGCACTGTACATATTTGTATTTATACTCTTTCCAAACTGAGTCAAAGGAGACAAATTGTGTGAAAATAAGGGAGAAATAGAATGTTACGGGAAAGTTCCTAGGGAATCTCATAAAATTCATTTGGTTGTGATTGGTTAAAGTGCAATTTTATTTGTACTAGTACAAATGTATGGGAGTGCAAATGTAAAAATGCAAATTCTTGTTTAATTTTGTTTTGGAATCTACTTTATTCTGCTTCATGTCTTAATTTACTTCATTTGTACCAGTGCAAATTTATTTGCATTGCAACCAAACACAACCTTAAGGACTTCCCCTCGATTTTATATTTCTCTCTTATTTTCTATGAACCAAACACAACCTTGCCTTGGCGGAGTCCTACCTGTCAATTGGTTTGAGGAGAACTAGAAGTCTCTCAGAAACATATTCAAAGACCACATGTTTAGTATTCAAGAGGCTTATGTTATTGAGACCACCATTATCTTTTTCAAATCATATATAAAACTCAATTAATGTTATTTATTCTTGAAATATATGCCGTATGAGGACATACATTTCCATCGGTAATTTTAGATGTCCAAGGATTCTTTTACAATAAAAATAAAAATAATGGTATTAGTTTTTATTTTTTTTTACAAAAAAAAAGAAAAAACTTATATTCATTCTGTGGTGTGATTGACCAATATGCCAAAAGCTTTAAGACTAATGGAATGTATCAATCCAAACATTTAGGACTGTAACATAGTACCATGCATGCTTCCACAACAGATGTCTTGGCAGCTTCACTCTAGACAGTTCTCACTCTAGTGCTACGTAGTAGCCTTTTCCATCTGGCGATTTTCACTCTACTAGGTAGCCTTTCTCCCAAGTAGCCCTTTCCATGATTCAAACTTGAGACGTGGTGTTAGTCTTTAATACCAAATACCAAATGTTTGACCAATATGCCAAGAGGCTTAAAAATGATGGAATGTGCCAAACAAAGCATTTTAACATTTTAGGACCATAACACATTCATTTAAAATATTGGAAATGAATACACCATAGTCCTACAAAGCATGGGGGCCTTAAATATATTCGTTATATTTACAAAACTTGTTCATCAACGGCTTTATCTAGGGGTGCAAAGTCAGCCGGACAGGGCTGGGTTTAAGCTCAACCCAAGCACAATCCTAAGAAGTGGGCCCAAAGCCCGAATTATTTAACCCGGTCCCTGACTGAATTGAAATTTAATGCATTAGAGTTGGGCTCAAGTTGGTCAATTGGTCAATTAACCCACATTAAATTTAATGTAAATGCATGTATATATGTATGCATGTGTATGACTTATTAAACAGTATGCATATATGTGTTTGTATGTGTATATATATAGTAAGACGGTCTATGTAATCATGCCTCTCCTTGCTCCAAACCATGGTCTTTAAAAACGAACCGATGATTGAACCGGTCAGGGGTCTGGTTATTGGTTCGAACGGTCCAACCGTTTGACTTGAACGATCGGCCTGTTTTGACAAAAAAATAAAAAAAAAATTAAAATATTGGAAAACAGTCAAAACCATTCGAACGGTTCAAACAGTTAACCGGCCGGTTCAGCGGTTTGCTGACCAAAATCATTGATTTTGGAGGAAAACGGAACCGGTTCAGGTGAACGATTCCCAATTTTTCGGTCCAACCATCCAGTCCAGTCCGGTTTTGAAAACAGTGCTCCAAACCCCTTCCTAATTTCCTTTTTTTTTTTAATTCCACATAATTCCATTAAACCAATAAGTATATAACATAGACTTAATTATTTCTAACAACCATAAAGAAAGAGGGATTTGCTTTTTTAATGTTTAGCCAAGTGGCACCACTTTCCCTCACTTTCTCTTAAATTGTCTCTAATTCTTATATATCTCCTACATTATCTCTAATTCCTATTTATCTCTTAAATTATCTCTAATTTACTAGAGGGATTCTCTCATATACTATCTCTAATTCCTATTTATCCTCTCCCCCACTTTTTATCTACACCTATCTAAAGAATGTTTCAATTAAAAATTTTCAGAATTTTTTAGATATTATAACAAAATTATATACTAACTTTAAAATATTTATTCAACACACAAAAATTAAATATAATAGATTTAATAATATTCATATTATAAATAATTCTATATGTTTACAAAATTCATCATGAAATTATGTAGTAACAATGTAAATTATAATTTTACAAATTATTCAATTTAAGTGTTGTTAAAATAATAAAAATCTAAAATAAAAAAATTATTTAAATAATTCAATAACTAAATCTATTAAATAACAAAACATTAAAAATAGCTAAATAATTATATAATAAAATATTTAATATTATGTAATAACTTTAAAATAAATAAAATTAAAATAATGAAAAATTTTAAATATTTTACATATTGTTTAAAAATTCAAATAATGAAATATTTAACATGACTGTATTTTAAATATCTAAAATAACGAAATTGTGTAATAAATTAAAAAAATCTTAAAAGTAGAAAAATAATTATAATAGATATAATAATATTTATGTTAATAATAATTTAATATTTTACAAAATTATGCAATAATAGTAATAATTATAATTTTACAGGTTATTAAATTCAATAAATAATTAATATTTTAATTTATTAAATAAAATAACTAATTTCAGTTATATCAATTAATAATTATAGAAATTAATTTAAAAAATAATAATATTTATTAGTAATGATTTTAAAATAATAGTGTATATTCATTATATATTATATATACCAAAATTAATATTTATTGTATTTTTAGTATTATTTATTGTTTTTTTGATAAATATGTTTTCAATAATTATTTATATATCTATTTTTGTTTTGCTATTTAATAGAAAATTTTTAGTAATTATTGGAGATTAAACAACTATTATTAAAATTTGAAATTTAATTTATTGTATTTATTGAATTTTTATAATTTATTTTTAGTAACTATGTATTTTTATAATCTATTGATTAATATTTATTAGAAGTTAAACTATTATTTGAGATTACACTATTTATTGACTAATTTAATATATTTTTAGTATTTATTGTATTTTTATTAGATATCTATTATATTTTCATTATAAATTTATTTTTAATAATTATGTATTTTTTCTATAAATTTTCAAAAATTAGTAGAGATTAAACTATTGTTATTTATTAGAGGCTAGACTATTAATTTAGCTGAAATCGACTTGGTCAGGTCAAGAGTTTTTCACTCGAAACCGACTAACCATTAGTGAAACCCCGCTAACTCGGGTTGTATCAGTTTGTATCTATTTTCGGTTTGGTTTCTTTGTTCAAAAGATTTAAATATAAAAATTAAACTTAAATTTAGTAAATTATGGTGGTATTATTAATAAATAAATTAAAAAATAAATTTATGATATAAAATATTTTAGAGTAAGCAATATAGGAATTTTCCTACTTTTTTGTATTAAAAAATCATATTTAAAATATAAAACAATATATATATATATATATGGTTAGGTCAGTTTACAAATGGCCAAACCAAAACTGACCAACTTGGGTCGAGTTCAATCAGATTGGTCATTAAAAAGTTAAAATATTAAACAATTATATACTCTTATGTGTTTCTATTGTTTAGCTTTCGCTTAATAAAGCATGGGTCCTTGCTAGTGTGTGTGTTGTGTGTGTATGTGTGTGTGTATATATATATATATATCAAGGGTGATCATGGGTTGGGTTTTGCCTTCATAACAATGTGTTTGGGCTAGGCCCAGGCCCGATCCAGCCCGCATTATGGGCCTAAGAATATAAGCTTGGGCCCGGGCCGGGCTGGGCCTAATTTATTGTATTTCAGTTCCATAATTTAATAATTATACTTTTTTTTCCACTTATTGTCGTGGAGACTATAGTAACTTGTAAGAAACTTTAAACTTAATATCAAGATAAAAGCTTCTAACATAAAAGAAATTAAATAATTATACCTTGTAATTTATAAGTGTTAATTGGTGGTTTTGTGAAATTGGTGAGAGAGAGAGACGAGAACGGGAAGATTAGGGTTTAGTAATTTCTATATTTCATTAAATACTAAATTAGAATTTGGTAAGATCTAGGACCCTAGGATTAAAATCTTTAATTTCATACGAATCTTTATTTAATATATAAAATATCAATTATCAAATATTTTTAAATAATATATATATATTTGGGCCGGGCCCGGGCTAGGCCTAAAAATTAGACCCAAGTCTGGCCCTAAATTTTGAGGGCCCGGGCCCAAGCCAGGCCTTAGAAAAAACACCTAGGCCTAAGCTCAGATTTTCCAGACTAAACCGGACTAAACTGAAATAGATATATATATATATATATATATAACACAGGCTGAGTTTGGATTAGAATAAGATATGGCCGGGCTTAAATTAGTTTGAGCTACATAAGAATTTAGGTACACACATAAAAAAGCCCAAACTTTTTGGTACAAACCAACTGAAGACTGAAAGTCCATTCACAGCCCCGTGTAAAATTACAGGGTGGGTCGGTCTGGGTTCGGGTTGGGCCATCTTCCAATGAGCTCCTGACCCTTAGTATGTAAACGATTTACAACAGCTGCCACATCATAACAGATGGTTAGTCAATCCAGCGATGTTGAGTTGGATCGCCTGTTTCGCCCTATGGATGAGTCGATGAGACTTGAGAGACCACCACTCAGCTAGGCATTACCTGCTGCATAAATAATAGTATCATCTTGATTTAAAATAATGAAACCAGTTGCAGCCTTCATCTTCACTGTATGGAAGGAGCCATCTATATTAAGTTTGAAATCATTCTGAACCTGTGACACAAAAGCAACTGGAGGTACTCTGCCATAGTTATCCTGTTTAACATCAGATATATATATATAATTTTTCTGTCATGATTCATCAATGAGGTTATCAAACTGGAAATTTCATTAAAGAAAATTGCTTAGAGTTCAAGGTGTAAAATCCCAACAAACCCCAACATACTCCATGGACCCAAAGTCCACCCTATAATTAATTTGCTTATTGGGTTTGACTCACAAATGGAAGAGTTCGGATCTCCTGCAAACATAAACTTTGCCCACATTTATTGCAGTCATATATGGAGAATATCTCATCCTCTGCATAGTATTATGTAGGGGACTTTAGGAGTTCAAATCAATTCCCCACAACGTCCCACAGTACATTTTCGTCATGTATTAAAAACATCTCTTGATAATAATACCAAAAATGATAATATCATCATCGGGAGATGTGGGGTGGGAGAATCTTGTGGGGGGCTGATTTTAGCCCCTAATTCTATTGCTCAGCTATCTTTATAAAATATATAGTATATCCATATAAAATGACAATTTTAGACATTACTATAAAAAACTTGATATAATATGCTATACATTCACAATTATAAACAAGATGACTTACAGGAAGCCAACATTATATAACAAAAATGTTATTTGTACATTGAAATCTAAAGCTGTATGAATTAATTGCTCTTGATTATCCAGAAAAAAAAAATAAAAAAATAAAAAGAATCGAATAATCCATTACCCTTTCCTTTGTTATAAATAAATGGGGGGTACTCCTATGCTTTGAGGAACAAATGTTTGAGTGGCACCCAGAGTTCCTCCAAACCCTTCAGTAGGGGAAATGGAGCAGATGGCTCGGCAAATCACTACTGAAGCGGCTGGAGGAACTCTAGGTGGCACCAAACGTTACTCTGCTAGCTCTCGCCCCTTCAATTGTTAACATGCTTAAGCTTTGTTTACTTTGGCCCTATTGGATGGTCACTTACTCCCATATATATAATTTATCTATACATTCAAGATTTCAGACTACTCTATGCCATGACCCATAATATCCATCCAAGGTGAAGACCAGCAACTTAATTCGGTTGAGGATGAACTTGGTCGTTCTTGCAGACTGTTTCTTCTCAAGTCCCAGGTTCATTGAACTTGGTCTTATTCATAGCTCTCTGATGACAATAGAATCATAGCTTTTTCTAGTTGTAGTGATTTGGCTGATTATATCAAAGAATGTTCCAATATTCCCATTGAAGCTTCAGGTTCATCACTCATATTAGAGCTGCTACTTGCATTGTCGATATCAGTCCCTATTCCACTTTTCACCAAGAATAACATCTCTTGATTTTTCTTCCTCTCCATTTTCAATATATATATAGAGAGAGATATGAACACAATTCCAACATATATACATCAGACTATAATGTTGCGCCCTGTGCCTTTGCCATGATTGCTTATGATGCCACAGAACATCAAACAATGCGTTTGCAGAGTTACTCTAGAGTAGCTCCTTTGATAAACAACTTGGTCTTCAACTAAATCTTTCTTTGGAAATTAAGGCTAACCTGAAAAAACTTGTTGAGTCATTTTGTCTAATCACTATCTAGTTGAGTGGCATGTGCAATATTTTTGGACATAGAGTGAGGATATAGCATAAAGAATACATGCATGGACCAAATCAATGGTGGTCTAAACATGAGGCCAAGACAAGTAGTGGCATTATATAGTAAGGATAATGCATGTGTTTTATTTTTGCAAGGTTATTTTGTTAAAGAAATTGCAAGTGAGAGAGAGAGAGATGGAAGGGTTATTATGTGAAACTCTTCTTTTTCTAACACTCTCTTAAGCTTAGAGGTGTAAGTCAGGTCGTGCCGCCTATGGCCCAGCACAATCGCCCGTGGGCCATGTCAGGCCCGGCACGATCGTGTGAGTCGTGTTGGGCCTAGGGTTTTAGGTCAATGGGCTGGACCGGCATGGCACGACCTGACACAACCCATATATATATTTTTTATGTATATTTATATAATATTATATAAATTATAATTATAATAATATATAGTATATAATATATTAATAAAATAAATATTTTTTTAATTTTATTATACTAATTTATTTAATTATTGTATATATAAGCAATTGTATACATCAAAATTCATATAAAATTAAAATTTTAGGTTTTTCGTCAATTTTCTTAAATAAATATCTTATGCATGGCCCGATCTGGCCCAAGGCTTGGCCCATGGCACGACACTGGCCCTCGCGGGCTTGGGCCGTGGCTGTTCCAGGCTGACCCCCCCAAGTTATCCCAGGGGAGAGCGGCATGGCTCGTAAACCGGCACGACCCATTTTACACCTCTACTTAAGCTTGACTTTTCAATAACTTAAGAAATCCCTATGTTATGCACTTTTATTTGTAACATATATACCTTTCATCAAGTCAACTTTAGTGATACCAAGCGGTCCACATGTGCCATTATATTTTCTAATGGCAAAACTAACCCCGATCGACCAGTCTACCCTATTAACTAATTTTCATATGACAAAGATAGTCTTGGTTTATTTGTCTCCCCCTATTTCATGTTAATTCATTTCACAACTCACCGGCATTTTTATTTGAGTAAAGCTACTTTTGGAATTAGGGTTCAAATGACAGAGTTGAATGGAGAGGCATCATTATGATCTAGTAGATGCCATTTTTCTAACATCAAGTGTCTAATAAAGTGGTCTTTGAAGGTATTGAAAAGTAAGGATAAGTTTAAGAGAGTCTATATCTATACTACTATAAAAAAAGTAGGAATAAGGTCTTAGGCTTTTGGATTTTTTTTTGACTAAAAGACCCATTTTCGAACTTGGCCACTCTCTATTGTAAGGGATTAAATACTAGCATTCAATTTATTGAATTCTCTCTCATTAAGTGTAACATTTAAGGCATTAGATCTCATTCTCTCTTAATAAATCCTATATTTAATTTATTTTTGTTTATCAACATTAAATTCCACTAACTAAATCCTTGGACAAAATGTCTATTAGGGTTTAATTATAAAAATATGATTAAAATAATTTTCAAAATATTAAGACTTACCTTTCAATGGGGTACATCCATTGATACTATACGGGTCCACATCCTTGATGATCTTTTTGGTTTCATAAAATGACTTTGGCAATGTTTAACCCACAAGAAATGCCTCCTTTAATAGTTCCAGTAACATAGTAAATGTTTTGCTGCTCCATCCACCCAAGCATTTTATATGATATAACTGAACCACAAATGAGAGCATGGTGAACTTCTTACATCCGGGATATAATTCTTTGTCAACATCTTCTACCAATTTAAAAAAAAATTTAGCCTCAACTTAGGCCCTTGTCAAGATGCTTGTGCCACATCATTTAACTCATCATCTGAACTTGAATAATCAAATGCATCATGTAACATAGCATGAATATCATCATGTTGATCTGATTCATCATCTGTGATATTTCCACTAGTAGGCATAAAAGTTGTAGCTTCACCATGGAACACCCAATTGGTATAATCCTTTTAAATCTATTACATCCAATATGATCATAAACTTCTTAGGTTCTCAACATGAAATTATTACAGTTAACACATGGACACAAAATCTTTCCCTCATGATTTGCATTGGAAAATGCAAAATCAAGGAATTGCACTGATCCTTCCAAGTATGCCATACTTGTCCTATATAATCAAATAAATTAAGACAATTAAATATTTCCAAGTAGGCCATATTAGATATAATAATTGGCTACATAATCTATTTACACAGATACGTTGATCGATAAATCTAACTCTTGTCCATACTATGTTCGTCAACTACTCCCAATAAGACCTACAATCAAAACTAAATGAAGGTAGGGAGAAAATCATTTTCAATCTTCAAATATGAAAAAGGCTAGGAACATAACTACACATACAACATCATAACTAAACTAGCATTTTCATCCCTCAACCATCCAATTATCACTTAGTAGTCTTCTTCAATCTCTAGTCTCTCATGATCTACAGATAATTTCAACCTCTATAGCCATTGAAGGCTTGAAAGCAAGCTCATGGTCTGCAAAATCATCTATGATGAAATATTTTCCGCCACTTTCAAACCAAGATCAAGATTGTTTGGAGATGGGTTTTATTCCTGAAGCTCACAAAGAAGATGTTGTGCTAAGAGAGGAGGCTCGGATGGGGATGGAGGATGAAATATAAGAAGAGTTTGAAGAGGTCTCAGAGGCATAGAGACAAACTTGATTTGTCATGGAGCTGCATGCAGTTGCTAGATCCTATCCTTGAAGGTGAGGATCTTATCGGTAATGAAGAATACATGTAAGATTTTGGTTGCACTTGTGGTGTGGAGATAGTCCCTTGATGAAATCTACCCTAGCCTCTTTACTGCAACCACAAGCAATGGATTTACTAATTAGTTATTTTCAAATAGAGGCAACTAATAGTGGCTGATTTTAATTATATTCCTAGATCTAGGAATAGTTAACCCATGAGATGGCGTCTTGGGCATAAACTTCTTTTAAGAGATGTTAGGTTGGTTATCCTCCTTTTTTGTGAACTCTCTTGTCCTATTTTGAAAGGTAATTATATGGTTATCCAAAAAAAATGCCACTTCTCTTAAGGTTTAAGTGATTTCTAGGTGATCTCCATAGTTTTCGAGGCACCAAGGTGAACCTGCAATGGGGGAAGGGGTGCCTTGCCACTTAGTTGCCTAGCAATGGGTTTTTTTTTACAATAAAAAATTATAACGGTGAGGTAATTCCCTAGGTTCTATAGTAGCAGCAGTAATCTTTGACTAGTTGCCTAGTGGTGGAATTTTTTTGCATAGGAACCATGAATCCTAGAGTGACTCCCTAGGTTGCAAGCAACTAACAACCATCTTTCTTTGATAGTTATCTATAACCTTCTTGAAAAGGTATAAGCTTAATATTAAAATATAGAAAATTAACATATTTATGAGAAAAAAAAGAAAGAAAAAAAAATTTAGAAAATATAAGGGCTGGCCCTCTATTTTTGCTTTGTAAAAGGAAAAATAGTGGAAAGAAAAGAATATGATGATGATGATTAAGTGTCGATTGGACAGGACTTTAAGTTTTTTTTATTAGTAACTCAGAAATGATTTTATTAAAATTATAAGTGATGGAGAATGATTTGACCTGATCCCTTGAGACGACGACATGTGAACATGACTCAGCACGAGCAACAGCTCAGCACCACAGCCTGACCGCGACTAAGTGACGCTACAACGCGAGCTCGAGTTCCCCGAGCTACTGAAAGGGAATACTCCGAGACAAGTCTATCCCAGCTCACGAGCAAGGATAACCAGCTCGCTCCAACACTTAGGCAGAAAAACTGCCCTAAAGGCAACCTTGAGAGGGGTCACCTCGAAGTGCCCCAAGGAGCTCACTACAAAGTAGCTCGCGACAGGATAGCTCGCTACAAGGTAGCTCGCGGCTAAGCGACGCGATGCTTTCAGGAAGCTTCTATCTGACAAGACCGTACTTGTCAGACTGCGCCACGTCTTCTGACCGACGGCACAGTCCCTGCCAATTCAACAGACTGCATCCATGTCTCTCGATAGATGGTGGCGTGCCTGTCCTCCCGGGACGTGTCACTCATCTGATTGGGTAGAACCCTGCAACGGTTACCTGCGCAGCCATGGCAGATAACGGCTGTGACAAAAGCCCAATGGCGGTTACACCCGATTTGACAAGAACGCCTATATAAGAGCCCCCTAGTTGAAGGGAAGCTCTCTCTCTCTCTCTCTCTCTCGAACATCTGAGATCTTATCTTGAACTTACTTGCTCTCAAGCTAACTCAATGATCTAGCGCGACCTACACTCTTAGCCTTTTTTACACTCTTCACTATTTTCTCCAGCGTTCTAACTTAAGCATCGGAGTACTCCCATCGGGCAAGTCCCCCGCGAATTCTTCACCGTCTTCTTCTCAGGTGTCATCCGTTGCCAGCTATGAGCCAGTCAACAGCCAGCTAGGAGTGCCCGGATTGCGTAGCATCATTTGGTGTCGTCTGTGGGAACTGCTTCAAAAAGCCTTCCTCTAAGCTTCTATGGTTTCCTTTTGAGAACTCAGCATTCATGGCCTCCTCCAACAATGTCGGACGTGGTGCCAGCCAGAACGCCTCTAGGGAGCAACCCCAACTTCCCACTGTCTATATTGGACAGTTCACCGTCCCCCTCTCCGTGGATGGAGTTCCCAATCTGAATGTGCCTCTCACAGTGGCACCCGCGATCGCTCCACTCCCTTCCACAGTTGGAGCAACCTTTGTTGAACCTTCGGTTGTGCCCCCAGTGGCCAATCCGAACCAGTTGGAAGACTTAATGCAATGCATGTGAGCCATGCAAGCTCAAATGCAACAATTTCAGCAGTTCCAACTTTACCAACAACAAGTGTTGCATCAAGTCTCCCAGTACCAGTACCAGTAGCAGTTTCCCTCCTTGCCTCAGGCCCAGTTGTCGCTTCCCCCTCGGCACCCGGCCATGAAGAAGACCAAGCCACCCCCGCCTCGCAGTCTGTGGGCAGGTCAGGGGCCTCCCATCCAACCAAGCTCGCATCACCCCAGCATTCGCAATTCAAGCTCCCACTTGCAGAGAACCCATTTGAGGTCCTAGCCGCAGACTACAGGCAGGGCCCTTCGGTCCAGAGCCACCACCAGCAGTCTGAGCCCATTGAGCTCGGCAACACTGAAGCATCAAGCACTAATGTCGGGCCGGCAAAGCAGCAGCGAAGATGCCAGCGAGAACACCGAATTGCTACCCGAGTCTCTCCCGAGCTCAGAGGAAAAGAGGAGGTAACCTCAGGTGAAGTGAAAGCTACCCCTCTCCTCTCAATTTCTTCCCCACTGTCTCTAGAGCTCCTTGTTGTCCCCATGCCAAGGGACTTCAAGCTCCCTCCACTAGACAAGTATGATGGATCTTTTGATCCAAATAATCATGTGGACGCCTTCCAGTCCCAGATGCACTTGGCAAGAGCCAGCGAATCCTGCAAGTGTGTGACCTTTTCCACCACCTTCAAAGGGGTAGCCCGCACATGGTACCGTAACCTCGCGCCTGGTTCAAAGGGAAGTTACATCAAGCGGTTCAACGATGCTTGTTTGCAGATACCCGACCTGGATCCCGTAGTTCGCCTCACCGCAGCCAAGCGAGGTATTACTCACAAAGAGTTCAAGTGGCACGTAGTTGTCAATCAGCCCAAGATCGTGACCGAGTTCCTCAGGCTCGCGGATCGGTTCATAGGGACGGAGGAAGAAATCAACCAGAAGGGCGAGCAGGCCCTTGAGAAAAGGAAGAGGGAACCAGAGCCCCCAGCTCAGGGCGACAGCAGGAAGAAGAAGGACCAAGCTCGAGGGGCAAGGCCAAATCAGCCTTTCCGAGCTCCAGCAGCAGAAAGGGATTACACATCCCTCAACGCGAAGCGGACCGAGATCCTCATGGCGATCAAGGATGCCCCATACGTGAAGTGGCCACCTCGGCTGAAGGCGGACCCTAATGTTAGAAATAAAAATTTGTATTGTAGCTTTCATAAAGATCACGATCATAGCACTGAAAGTTGTAAAAACCTCCGTGATGAGATAGAAGAACTCATTTGTCGCAACTATCTAAGAAATTTTGTACAAAGTAATAATAATAATAATAAATCAGGTCAGCAAGGGGAGCAGAGTAGAGACACTCCCGAATCCAACAAGCAAGCAGAACAGCCGCAGAAGCAGCCCCCCGAAGAGAGACCAGTTCGGGGGACCATCCATGTCATAGTTGGAGGCTCGATTGTGGTGGGCTGCACCTCAGCTGCAGCTCGCGCATCAGCTCATGAAGCTGCCAGGGAAGAGCAGAACCCCCCAAAGCAGCCAAGGATGGAAGATCCCATCTTCTTCATAGAAGATGACACGTGCGGGGTCCACTACCCCCATGATGACGCGCTCGTCATAAAGGTGAAGATCAACGACTTCGAAGTCAGGCGCGTCCTCATCAACTCAGGCAGCTCAGCGGACACCCTCTTCAAAGCAGCCTTCGACCAACTGCAGCTCCAAGAAAGCGACCTAAAGCCCGCAAACACTCCCCTGGTAGGCTTCAGCGGAGAGGAAGTCAGACCCCTGGGAAGGATTACAATACCTGTGGAGGTCGGCACTTGGCCTAGAATAGTGAGGTTCAACCACGATTTCTTAGTAGTTGCAACCCCCTCCCCGCATAACGCCATAGTAGGTCGGCCGATTACCCATGCCTTACGGGCTATGGTGTCCACCTACTACTTGGCCATGAAGTTCCCCACAGACTTCAGAATGGGGATAGCGTGAGGTGGCCAGCTTGAATCTCGCAAGTGCTACGTCGCCGCCTTTAAAGGGAAAGCCAAGGTGGTCGATGACCTCGAGCTAGAGCGACCTACGGAGCAGAACGAAGAGCGAACTGCGCCCACCGAAGAGAGTGTCTCCATCCCAGCCTCGACGGAGGACCCAGCCGAACACTTCAGATTGGTGCTTCCATAGAGGAGCCCCTGCGATCTCAATTGGTACGCTTCTTACTTGAAAATTTAGATGTTTGTGCATGGTCTGCGGCAGAGATGCCCGACATAGACCCCAACATCATAACTCACAAGCTTAATACTGATCTTGTAGTTAGGCCCGTTAGACAGAAGAAACGCAACATAACCCCAGAGTGATGGAGGGCAGTCGACGAGGAGGTCGGGAAGCTCCTCGTAGCCGACTTTATCAGGGAAGTCCACTACCCGAGCTAGGTGGCCAACCCCGTTCTGGTAAAAAAGGCTAACGGTAAATGGCGCATGTGCGTCGACTACACTGACCTGAATCGAGCTTGCTCAAAGGACTGCTTCCCACTCCCTAGGATCGACCGTCTGGTGAACACGACCTCAGGGCACAAGTTGTTGAGCTTCCTAGACGCCTATTCAGGCTACAACCAGATTAGGATGGACCCAACTGATGAAGAAAAGACTGCCTTCATAACTGAGCTTGGCCTGTACTGCTACAAGGTCATGCCTTTTGGGCTAAAAAATGTCGGGGCAACCTTTCAAAGACTTGTAGATAAATTGTTTGAGCCATTGATTGGCCAAAAAGTAGAATGTTATGTAGACGACATGGTCGTCAAAACCCAGTTCTCATGCGACTTAATACAAAACTTGCATTTAGTCTTTGAAATTTTACGTAGATTTAATATGAAGTTGAACCCGAATAAGTGCATCTTTGGCGTTACCTCGGGTAAATTCCTGGGATACATTGTTAACCGGTGCGGCATTGAAGCCAACCCAGACAAAATAAAGGCCATCCTAGATATGAGACCACCCCGAAAAGTGAAGGTGGTTCAGAGGCTGAATGGTCGAATAGCCGCTCTGAGCCGCTTCATGTCCAAGTCGACAGATCGCTGCCTACCTTTCTTTAAAGCAATTAAAAGCAAAGGGTTTGAATGGACCTAAGATTGTCAGCTCGCATTTGACGAGCTCAAAAAGTACCTCGCTAGCATACCAATCTTAACTCGGGCGAAGAGGGCAATGTTTTAGAGTTGTACCTCTCGGCAAGTGACGAAGTGATTAGCTCGGTACTAATAAAAGAATTAGATCGGGTCCAACGACCTATCTACTATGTTAGTAAAGTGTTGCAGGGAGCAGAGACAAGATATCTGGAGATAGAAAAATTGGCCTATGCACTAGTTGCTGCAGCCCGAAAGCTCCGTCCATACTTTCAAGCTCATACTGTTATCGTCCTCACCAACAAACCTCTGAGGCAAGTCATACTCAAGCCCAAGGTCTCTGGTCGATTGACGAAGTGGGTCGTTGAGCTTAGCGAGTACGATCTCCAATACAAGCCATGAACTGCTATTAAGGCCCAAGCCTTAGCAGACTTCGCCGCGGAGTGCACTTTCAGCTCTGAAGTCCCCAGGATGGTCGAGCACGAGGCCCCCAGTTCGGGTGAGCCCGGAGCTCCCAGGCCGGTCGAGTCCGAGCACCGTGAGGTAGCAACCAGTGCGGCATCTCTCCTAGTTAGGCCAAGCACGAACTGGGATGAGGAGCCCTGGATCCTTCACATAGATGGCTCCTCGAACCAGTAGGGCAGCGGAGCCGGAATAGTTCTGCACGGCCCAAGTGGCATGAAACTAGAGTACGCACTACGCTTCGAGTTCGCGGAATCCAACAATGAAGCAGAGTACGAAGCGTTGATAGCCGGGCTAGATCTAGCCAAAGAAATGAAAGCCAAGCATATTATCATCTACAGCGATTCCCAGCTCGTGGTTAATCAGATCACAGGAGAATACGAATATCGCGAACCGACTATGATTGCCTAATTAGTCAAAGTAAGAGAGGCTATGCTTGATTTCCAGTCACACTTCATCAGGCAAGTCCCGAGGTCGAAGAACGCTGAGGCCGACGCCCTGTTACGGTTAGCCAGCACTAGTGATAACAGCATGAGAACCGTGTACATAGAGAACCTGCCTCGGCCTAGCATTATCGGGGGGGCAGAGGAGGTCGCTCCTGTCATTCAAGCAGAGTCAAGCTAGATTGACCCGCTCGCGAGCTTCCTGCTACACAGGACCCTCCCTGCAGATCGCAATGCCGCCAGAAGGGTAGAGCGTCAGGCGGCCAAATACGTCACGATAGACGGACAGTTGTACCGAAGATCCTACACGCTCCCCTACTTGCGCTGCTTACGACCTTCCGAAGTCGAGCTCGTACTCCGTGACACTCATGAGGGCCTATGCGGCGGACACTTGGGGAGCAAGGCCCTCGCCCAAAAAGCACTATGACAGGGGTACTACTGGCCAACAATGAAAGCAGACGTTATTGAGCTCGTCAGAAAGTGTGACAAGTGCCAGAAGCATGCCAATATCCACCATCAGCCCACTGCTGACCTCAAGTATCTCACCAGCCTGTGGCCTTTTACACAATGGGGCATCGATATACTCAAACCGTTTCCACCAGCGTCAGGCCAGAGGAAGTTCCTAGTGATAGAATTGGATTATTTCACCAAGTGGGTAGAAGTTGAACCTCTCGTAACGATCACAGTCTGAAACGTCCAAAACTTCTTTTGGATGAACATAGTGTGCCGCTTTGGGTTACCTCGGGTACTAATTTCTGATAACAGTAAACAGTTCGAGGATATTAAATTCCAGAACTGGTGCCAAGACATGGGGATCCGACAGAACTTCACTTCAGTCGCACACCCTCAAGCAAACGGTCAAGCAGAGGTTACGAACAGATCTATCCTCCGTGGACTGAAGGCACGGTTAGACCGAGCTAAAGGACCCTGTTCGGCAACTCGTGCAAGAGCTTGAAGCCGCGGCGGGGAGAAAAGTAGTAGGAATGCCTTTCCGGAGGCGTCCCGGGAGTAGCATTCTTGATGCAGAGAATGGAAGAAAAGATATCAAAATCCAAGTGAAGACAATACTCATAGCACAGAGAAATAGTCCCAACTACATTCTGGATGGCATTGGGATGGAGCTGGTCAATGGTGACGTTGAAATGATTCAACACCTCCACCATCAGGGGGTGTAGAGGAAGACGCAGGCCAGCCTCGAGTTGTTCTTGAAAAATCACTATGTCATTGGGACCATGCTTCCAGGGAAAGTTACCAGAGGGGAGACCATAGATAAGGTCCCCGGGAAGGTTAAAGTAATGAACTAGAGATCTAAGTCTCTCCATCATCATAGAGGAGGGACCGAAGGTGTCAGGCTCCCTGCCCCGAGAAGTAGAAGCCACCTCAACGGAGGCCTCCCGAGCCTCCGAAGCCTGCTCCCAAGCTCTCCCTGAGCTCGAGGGGGCGTCATCCTGGGAGTAGACGTGGTACGAATACCCAGACATGATTGACAGAATGATTAGACTCACCGGAAAAGATGAAATGGTGTGAACAGGAGAAGAGCTCGGGTAGACTAGATGGATGTGCGACCTCAGAATCCGAAGACAACAAGTTAACGTGAAAGAAAATGAGGCATGCGGGCCCTCCTAATTATAGCCACTGTGTCCACAAATCAACGGCCCAGATTGAGACAGATCTGATGGTTTGCAGTCAAGCTGACCGCATGTCTTCCGAAACTGAAATGTGACTGGCTGCACGTCTCCCATGATTGAGGTAATGACGGCTGCACGACATCTAGAGTTAAGAGCCACTTTGGCGCGTTTCTCGGCATTTGAAACGTCAAAATCCCCTGACTTCTACGCACGCATTTAATGCGAGCAGTCAATCAAGTTTGAACTTCGATCGAATCCACCCGTCACACTTCATGAACTCCTCAAGCTAAGGTGGCATACTTAGCCCAAGGAGTGGGGGGCAACTGATGGAGGATGATTTGACCCGACCCCTTGAGATGACGACACGTGGACATGACTCAGCATGAGCAACAACTCAGTACCACAGCCTAACCGCGACTAAGTGACTAGCCCACAAGGCAGCTCGCTACCCCATAGCTCGCTATAGGGGGAGCTCGCTACAATGCGAGCTCGAGGTCCCCCAAGCTACTGAAAGGGAATACTCCAAGACAAGTCTATCCCAACTCGCTCCAACACTTAGGCAAAAAAACTGCCCCAAAGGCAACCTTGAGAGGGGTCACCTCGAAGTGCCCCAAGGAGCTCGCGACAGGATAGCTCACTACACAACAGAATAGATCGCTACAAGGTAGCTCGCGGCTAAGTGACGCGATGCTTTCAGGAAGCTTCTATCTGACAAGACCGTACCCATCAAACTATGCCACGTCTCCTGACCAACGGTGCAGTCCCTGCCAATTCAACAGACTGCATCCACGTCTCTCGACAGATGATGGTGTGCATGTCCTCCCGGGACGTGTCACTCATTCGATTGGGTAGTACCCTGCAACGGTTACCTACGCAACCCTGGCAAATAACAACTATGACAGAAGCCCAGTGGCGGTTACGCCCGATTTGACAAGAATGCCTATATTAGAGCCCCCTAGTTGAAGGGAAGCTCTCTCTCTCTCGAACATTTGAGATCTTATCTTGAACTTACTTGCTCTCGAGCTAACTCAGTGATCTAGCGCGACCTACACTCTTAGCCTTTTTTACACTCTTCACTATTTTTTCTAGCGTTCTAACTTAAGCATCGGAGTATTCCCACCGGGCAAGTCCCCTGGGAATTCTTCACCGTCTTCTTCTCAGGTGTCGTCCATTGCCAGATAGGAGCCAATCAACAGCCAACTAGGAGTACCCGGATTGCACAGCATCAATAAGAAAGCAGAACAACAAGAAGTTGTGAAAGATACAAGTAGACACTAGGTGTCTAAATACAATTGAGCCCGGCCAAAAGCTAAAACATAGCCTGTCTCTATACCCCTTGCTTGGCTAGACCATCTACCAAACTATTGGCAGATCTTCTAACCTAGTTAACTTGGATAAATATGTCCTTAGAGAGCCATTTGAACTGCCTAAGATCATTCCTTAGGTGCCAAGATACTCCTTTCCCCTTCTTTAGCCAGTTCACAACTATTTTGGAGTCACCTTCAATAACTAATCTTTCAAAGCCCAACTCTTTGGCTTTCTAAACTCCAAAAACAGCTGCCAAGAATTCTGTAATCACCACATCTCCTTGCTTAATTAGACAGAATTTCAAATTCTTCCTTACTTATTGGTTACGGTATTGAAATCTTTTAGGGTTCAAGACAACATACACCAACATGTGTGCTGATTGAACCCTAACAAAAAAGAAAATAAAAAGAAATAAGCATGAACATCTGTTGCTCCATTGTGATCTCGTCTACTGGATTTGGGTATGACTATTGCAGCATTTTGGAGTGAAATTGTGTTGCTTGGCTAGTGTGAAAGAATTCTTAGGAACTTGGCATGTAAGGGGGCTAAGCAAAGCTGGAAAAGTAGCTTGGAGCAAGCCCTCAACAGTTTTCTGGGCAGTATGGTGTGAAAGAAATAGCAGAATTTTTGAAGGGTGCAGAGAACAAAAGAAGTGTTCAATAAGATTTTGGGAATGTTGTTTACATGGTTGGAAAATCTCTCTCTATTTAGAGATAGACACACAAGTTAATATATAGTTGTTTTGTGTTTCGGGTGGGGTGTATTGGGTCTGTTTCCTCCCTGTTACAGAATCTCATTGTACAGGGTTTTCCTTTGTATTTGATTTCGTTTTGAATGAATCACCTTACCTTATTCTTAAAAAAAAAAAAAAAGAAATAACTATACAAACCCACAGAATAAAAATATTAATTTAATAATATCTATTTAATTAATATAATATCAAAAAACAAATAATACAAGTATCTGATTGGTTGATACTAGTTCATTGTTATAGTCAAACCCTTATTCTAAAGTAGAAATCATTCTGGAGGTGTTTCGAAGATAAATTCTATTGAAAGAAAGTTGAGAGAAACATGAGAGAGTTTTAGTATGTTAAAAAAATCTAAGGGGGTGTTCAACAATGAGAATGGCTGTTTACTAAAACAAAATCAACTACTACATCAGCAAAACTGTATTGTATAGTTTTTCTGATATGACAGGCGTTTTTTTTAAAGAAAACAAAACCATTAGAGGAAATGGTTCTAGAAAACAACATAAGTGGTTTGGATTTTATAAATGCATAGAATATTCCATGAGATTAACTAACACACAACATAAGGGTGTGCTGATTGATTCTTCAAGGTGTGTATTATGCAACAGTGCAGATTCTATAAGAGACAATTTGTCCTTTCAGACAAAACTGCTTTCTTGGATGTGTGTATTGATTAGTATAGACAGATCTGCTAATCAGGTTGCTTAGATAAGAAGTACTCCTGAAAATTCCTCCTTGTACCCTTGATTCATTGTGGAAATTTCAGACTAAAAAACCTTCCATCCAAAATGAGCTATTGTTTTTGGCCCTTTCTAATAAAAAATCGAAGCTTTGGATGTCTAATATCACTTGGGGAAAGCTTAAATACAAATATAGAACTGACATGGATTTGGCATATGAACATATATTTAGTCAATCCCAAGGGTCTGCTATCTTATGGGTGGGCTAGAATGACCATATGATTCCTCCATAATACATAGGTGGAACCCTTTAAACAAGAAGCCTAATTAACATGAGATTGGTTCACATAAAGTAACTCCTCTAATCAATGATTTTTTTCCATATGATTTCTAAAAAATAAGAACCCTTTTAAGTCTGCCTTCTATTATACGTTATAGAGGCAATTTTTTTTACCGCCTCCGGCCAACTACTGAATATAGAAATTCTAGTAGAAAAATTAAAAATCATTTTCTTATTTTCTAATCACCAAACATTAAAGGGCAATTTTATTATAAGCTTTTTGTTGTGTCCAATATGGATTAAGAGTCCCATTTTGGCAATAGCCACATAAACCTCTGATGGCATGGCAGGGTTTTTATAATTTGAAATGTAGAATTGGTTGTCAAAGTTTTGTTGATTCCTGGACTAATTTGTAGCTTAGTTTTAAATGTACCCGGTTCTGATTATAATTTTCCATAATTTAAAAACTAATCCGAAAGCAAAGCCATTTTTTTATCTAGATGGTGGGTCAATGATTTAACTTTTCTAAGAAACCCATGATGTCATAATTGAACAATAAATTTTAAAAAAAAAAAGATAGAACGCCTCAAATGAAAATGTACAGAATTTTGTCAAAAACATTTGAGAATATTTCTAATGTTATATATTCATCATATTAAATAAAAATAATTCTTAATAAAAGTTATTTTTATTTATGACAGAAATGAAATACAAAATTTAATAATAATAATAATAATAATAATAATTGTTATTTGGTACAAACATTTAAGTTACTTTTAATCATATTGTTACTTTTGTTAATTTTTTATTTCTATCTTAATTATGATATATCTAAATTTCAAATAATTAATATAAAGAAGATTTCCTCACGTGCAAACATGTGGTTAATTACTAGTACATACAAAATATGATATTTTGCACTCTACATATTTGTATTTGTACTCCTTCCAAACTGAGCCTTTGTTTCAAGTTTCTAAAGGTATAAAGATCCTTCAATTATATTAGTATTAGAAAAGCGTATCTATTGGAAATCGTGACCTTGGTCCTTGTCCTTGGGGGAAAAACATTGTTCTTACTTCTCCATTACAATATCATTTTTATTTTGATCATCTCCGTCAATTGATCTAAAGCCAATACTTGGACTTGGTTTTGATGCAAGTTATAAAAGCTAAATTTGATATACAATATCAACTTATATATTTAATATTTTACTTGCAAATGTACATAAAACGTAGGGCTGTAAATGGGTCGAATTCAATAAAATCCAAATCCTATCCGATTATTGGAAACTTGTATTTGAATTGGATCAGATTTGAAGAGCTTGTATTTGAATTCAAATCCTAATGCACTTGGGTCGGATTCAAATTTAATCATCTACTTTAATTTTTTAAAATACAAAAAAATAAAGTTTTAATTACTTTTCAATTTTTATATGTAAAATAAATTCATGTAATTATTGAGGCATGGTACCAAGAAGAAACGGCATGAACACTTTATTGAGGCAATTAATCATTTGAATTGTACCATCAAGGACATGATTGTTGCCCTTACCATTCAAACATAACAAGAAAGAAGTGAAGATGTTCATCTCCTAGGGAGAAAATCTTATGAGCACGATGGTTTACACAGTTTTATTAAAACTGTCTGGTTTGATAGAATGCATTAGTTAATTATTTAGAATGGACCTACTAATTGCATATCATCACTTATTTTTTATTTACGAAGTAGACATGATATTCTACATATACATGCTGGATTGGTGATGAGCACTTTATTGAGGCAATTTGAATTGTACCATATTTCAAGGACATGATTGTTGCCCTTGCCATTCAAACAGAGCAAGATATGGTTAGCACCTTGTACTAAGAAGTTATGGACTTTGCTTTCAAAGGTTTTGATATTCATGTATTGAATGTGGTTTTTGGGTAGTTGATGGAGAATGAAAAAGAAGCTAAGATGTTCATCCCTAAGGAGAAAATATTAGGAGCACATGTGGTTTATACAGTTTTATCAAAGCTGCCCGGGTTTAGTAGAATGCATTAATTAATTATTTAGAATGGACCTACTAGTTTCATACCACCACCTTTTTTTTATTTATTTACGAAGTAGACATGATATTGCTAGATTGGTGATGATAAACTTGTTTCTGATGACATTATCAATTGGTATAACTATTTTGTTAAGTTATTGTTCCCATAGTATAATTGTGATAGTTTGTTGGTGAGTTGCTATTTAAGTTTGTAGAGTTGAACTTTATCACCATGGTATATATGCTTGTTATGGTAGTTTAAATGAGATAAACCCATTGAGACAAGTCCATCATGTAATGAATGATGGAAAAAATATTATGTGGTTTTCAAGGGTCAGATATCTGGGGTATATGATTCATGGCCAGACTGTCAAAGCAATAAAGGACAATTCATATTGCTCTTACAAAAGTCGTGAAGGAGCAGAACAAATGTATTACAAGTTTTGTTCTATAGACTCTATAGATAGTGCACTGGATGAGTTACTACAAGTCAAATCAATCCTCCAAAACCTTAGGCCTTGTGTGATAGGAGGCCTTATTGGATTCATCATGGGCATAATCATCTGGGGGAAATGTGGATTCAAGGTTAATAATTGAACCCATTGTGGCATTAGTAAAACTCCACACATGATAGGTTTTTTTCCTTGGCATGCTATCATTTTTGTTGGTTTTTTGGAGAAGTACAGTTATGTGGACAATGTTGGGTGTAGGTTTAGGACAGTTGTGTCTATATGGACAGGTTTAGGTTCATGTTTAGATAAATTTAATTCCATGTGTTGATAACTCTATGTTCATGCTTCTTATTCTTCTTTTGTTTCAACTGTCTATGGTTTCACTTCTAAGAAAAAATCTAACAGCCGAGACTCAATAGTATGCAATTTAAAGTGCATGATGGTCTCTACCCAAACAAGTCTTGGATCCATATTTAAAGCCTAGAGTTGAATAAAGTGTTGTTTATAGGAGTTATGGTGCAACTTAAGATGAGAAAACATAGTCTTAGCCAAGAAAAACTCAGTGGAAACCATGTAGACACACTTGTTCTTTGAATTCAGGTAATCTCTAAGCTAGGTCATCTATATAAAATTCAAACAATTTCAGTAAATTGTTTACTTAGTCAAACTGATTCAAGATGAATCACTTTTAGTCAAACTGATTCACCCACTTCAATAGTTAAGTGGGTGAATCAGTTTAGTGAACTTCATTACAGTTATATCTTTAATAATTAGGTGCACTACTAGTTGTTACTCGGATCAAACAGTTAGAGAAGAGGGAATCAACCTACAACGAGGCTTATTTCCACAACCATAAGAAAAATTAACATTTCCAATTTGATTCGGGGAAGAGATAGGGGCATTACCTAATATTGGTTCCTATATCCAAGATTGCAAGTGACGGACTGCATATAGGCCTAACCTATAGCATTTTCCTACATTAAATGATTGCTTTCTCACCCAAACCTACATTCTCAGGCTTGTCATCCATTAGGTTTTAGCATTGCATCAACCACCAAGCAATGGTGCCTTAGATCCTATCAAAAGATAAAACTCAAAAATTATATGCATATCATACAAGTAAGAAAAAAACGAGAAATGCCGATTATACATTAGCATCCTAAACATGTCTATGAGTGTTAGAAAATGGCTCACTTGGGCTGAGTTGGAGTCGCCATCCATCACTCAAGTGAAATAGAGGTGATGGAACTTCTAGGAATCTCATCAAAACTCTTTTCTTTTGCTTAATAATGACTCCAGAGCTTGAGGCACCAGCTAACTAGCCTAAGTAAGACTCAGATATATGGGAAAGGGAAGGAGTTACACACCCCCTTCCCGGGTTCAATATGTGGGACTCACATGATATCCCAAACAAACAAGTACAAATAAATAATCAATTAAGCAAAATAAAAAAAGCAAACCACAAGAACAAACCATCACCAACGTTAATCTACCTATCCTAATTTTTTTGTTTCTATATTTTTTATCTACTTCTCTTTTTGGTTTTTTATTTTTTTATTTTTTTATTTTTATTTTCCCCTCCTCTAGAAAACACAACATCGCAAACTCTTATTGTCTCCTTTCATATATTTTGGGAAAATTCCCAATTAGTACCATGTACTTTGGGCATAATGCCACTTTGGCCCCTGAACTTTGAAACACGACAATTCAGTACCTAAACTTTCAAAACATGCCAATTTAGTACCTATTGTTAATCAGTTGTTAAGTGACATTTGAAAAGACACAAATGCCCTTCAAGTATCATCTAATTTTCTTTATCAACCATCCAAACGTTGATAAAAATGAACAGTTCCAAATGCTTGCTTCTTCTATTCAAGAAAGTTGGGGTCACCATAATGCCCACTAAGACGTGACTCCAACTTTCTTAAATTGAAAAGGCAAGAAATTTGAACTATTCATTTTTTGTCAACATTTGGATGATTGATAAAAAGAATTAGATGATACTTGAAGGGCATTTGTATCTTTTCAAATGCCACTTAAGGGTTGACTGGGTACATACAAAAGAGCTTTCAAAATTGCCCACCTTACTACACAACCGTTGGTTCAAAATATTCAGCCCAGAACAGAGATTAACACTGTTGTAACCTGCAACAACAATTCCAACCTCTCCAGCTGCTAGTAAATGGACATTGCCATATCCAGTTTTCCATTCTCAACTAAAGAACTCATCAGGAAATTGAAGGACCAAGCGTGGGGGAGATAGCCATATCCAATTTACATTTCCATAAACTCGTTTTCGACCTTTCATTCCTATTCTAATTCTATGGTAGGAAACAAGTATATTATAGATGATGATATTTTTGTTGATATAATATAAATAAGGTTATAAAAGGGGTAAAATAGACTTTTCAAAAGTTTTAAATTCCCTGAAAACACATTCATAAGCCAAAATTAATGGCATATTAGTGAAAATATGGAGTAAGTAATTGGACCACAAACTACAAAGTCCAATAAGTTTCTTCATGTGTGATTGAAATTAGTGTGTGATAGTCCGCATTCTCGCTCGCATACATATAAAACAGTAGCAAAAATAAATAAATAAATAAATAAAACTATGATAGATTGAATGGCAGGTCTTAGTATATAGGCCTAGGGTTTGACTATGATATCAGAAAGGACAACTAAAGAACTGGGCCTGCGTGAATTTTTGGGCCTGTGAGATTTGAGGCCAAAAGGCAATTTACATGATGCTTGGAAGCGTGGATGCTTTTTGGGCCCGATTTTCAAGAAAAAATGTCTATGCTTTTAAGATCTGTTTTTTGCAAAAAAACGCTTCTACCACGCAGGCAATAAGCAACATTATGTTGTTTGGTAAGGTGATTTTCATGAGCCGAGATCTGCTCCTCACAAATGGGCACCTCACAGGCACATCCACCGTGCATTGGGAACATCTCCCGTGAATAATAAGTATGGGAAATGTTCTCAATGCATGGTAGGATGTGTGTGTGAGGCGTCAAGTGTGAGGAGCAGATCTGGTCTCGATTTTCATCACCGCTTTTCATGTATGTGCTGACAGGGAAACACCACATAGGATACACATCAGTCAACCGTTGGGGGAAACGGTTCATCGATGGGGTCCCGATTTTCGAGGCATGCCCGATTTTTTAACAATCAGCTGAACCAAACAATTAGATACATGGGCGTTTGTTGAAACGCCTATGTGGATCCAACGTAACACCGTTTTTTTGAAAAACGGCCACGGTTCCAAACATCCCCTTACAAAACCGACTGGTTTTGTGAAATTTTTTTTAACATGTAAGTGCAAACTTCTAGAGGTCTTAACATTACGCACGAATGTTTAATGGGGGTGAATCTTTCTTTTGATTATTAACTTTTCAAGATATATGTGTTCCCAAGGTGCCTTGTCCCACTATTTTTGCCAAAAATTGGCTTTTGGCCTCAAATCTCAATTTTTAATATAAAAAACTGAAACTAAAATAAAAATATGTTATAAAAGAACATAATTATGTATTTTGAATATTTGCATGTAATTATTATAATGTATATATCATATAACTGTGCATATTATTATATGAGAAAATTCTCAATTAGTACCTTGTACTTTGGATGACATGTAATTATTATAATGACAATCTAGTACCTACAGTTAAATAGTTGTTAATCAGCCGTTAAGTGACATTTTAAAAAGACACAAATGCCCTTTCGAGTGTTATCTAATTTTTTTATAAACTATGCAAACATTGACCAAAAAAATTAATAGTCCCAAATCCTTGCTTCTTCTATTCAAAAAAGTTGGGGTCACCAAAATGTCCACTCAAACGTAACCCCAACTTTCTTGAATGGAAGTAGCAAGGATTTTGGACTTTTAATTTTTTTTTTTTTGTAAATGTTTAGATGGTTGATAAAGAAAATCAAATGACACTCGAAGGGCATTTGTGCCTTTTTTAAATGTCACTTAACACCAAGTTAACTGCTAATTAATGGCAGTCAAGGTTCAAAGTATCGACACGTATCGACCCTTATCGACCGATACATATCGTTCTGGGAACCCTCCGAACACCCCTACAATGGGTGTATTGGAGGTCCGACCGGTTCAAGAGGTAGAGGAGACCTAACCGGCCCCCCTGAACCGGTTACAAAAAAAAAAGACCAAAATGTGTATCGATTCACCCGATACGCCCCTACCAGCATATCGAGCATATCGATATTTTGAACCTTGATGACAGGTACTGGATTGTCACGTTTTGAAAATTCAAATACTGAATTGTCGTATTTTAAAATTTGGAGACCAAAGTGACACTAAGCACAAAGTACAGGATACTAATTGGGAATTTTCCCTTATTAAGTTATTATATATATGTTAAACCTCCGACCCATAAACCTCTCCTTCCCTTCCCCTTTGAATTCTGATAAAATCCATGGTACCACTTTTATGATATTGATTGGTTACTACTTTTACGATACCAATCGATTGCTCGCAACTTACACAAGAAAATAAGTTATTATATATATGTTAAACCTCCCACGCATAAACCTCTCCCTCCCTTCCCCTTTGAATTCTGATAAAATCCATGGTTCCGCTCCGCTTGATTAGTTACCACCTTTATGATATTGATTGGTAACTACTTTTATGATACCAATCGATTGCTCGCAACTTACACAAGTTTTTCTTTGTATCATAGTCGAACCCCAGAATTCAAGTACAGTGAAGCTTTGAATTTTCCCTTGCGAAAAGTTTCAATACCAAGAAAAAAAAAAGAAAACCTTCCGCCGCAAGTTGCAACTAAATAAAAAATAGAAAACAAAGTTGGGTGATTAAATTTGAAAACCAGATCGTTTAATCACAATATTGATTGGAACTTGGAACACTCTCAACACCTGCACCTTCGATAATAAATTAGGTTTTGAAAATAATGCTGAGGGGAAAATAATGAAAGAAGGGGATGGATTCTATTTACTGCAAATGAATCTAAAAAAAAGTATAAAAGCCGGGCTGTCTGCCGTAGAGAAAATCCTGGGAACATGATTACATTAACTCTTAACGACAAGCTCTATGTTCTCCCTGTTATTTCCCTGTCCAGTTTCATTCTTTTGGCACTGGGAATGGGGGGTTGCTGCATGGTGCCAACCCGCTGCTGAAATGACGAATCATGCTGATATGCACAATTGGCCCCATGCCGACATCCCCTAGAGCTGTTGAAGTAGATGCAAGGCTTCGGGATCTTGGGTTTTGTGCTCTGTACTGGTTCTTGGTTTGCACTTAGAGTTTGAGGGCTGTGGCAATTACTGAACTGCGGAAGGGTGAGATCCTGAGCTTCTGGTCTTTCTCCCCCATGTTGTTGAATCAGGCTTTTATAGTAATTTACATCTTTGACGGGAGGTGCTTTTGCAGCAGGATTGGGGATTGGAACGACTCCAGGTGGATGTGGTCGTGGATTTAAGTTGGGTACCGCTGCATTTGTCACGGGGTACAAGTTTCCCGTTGCAGGGGCTGCTGAAAAGGGTAAATCTGATTCTGTCCTACTGATGTGGACAGGATGTGGGCCTGTCAGCGGGCCTAATGGGATCATAGGTGGTGAGCTTGGCTTGGGTGTGATTTGTGGATTTGAAGGTTTTGTATAATCCGTAACCAATTTCTCAACCAGCTTTGGGTTGCTCAGTATTTTAATGAGCAACTCATGGTCAATCAGACTTCCCTGCTCGTTGCTTCGCATGATTGCAGTAAATACTGCAGAGGCAGCAGCAACCACGTCAGGTTCTACACCAGGGATGGTAACAGAAGCAGGCTTTTCATTGTCTGCAAGATTTGGAGCAACTGTTAAGTCGCTTTTAGAGGTGTATGCAGATCCAGGAACCAACAGGCCTTGTGGAAAAACTGGCTGCTGCACACTCAAAGAAGTGGCAGTTGGAATTACAGAACTGCATGATGGATCTGGTTCTTCATCTTCGATGGGCGTGATGGGAATGATAGGAGTCTGACGATCATCCTGATAATAGTTCTCTATATCTGGTGAAACAGATGGGCTGCAAGAATGGATGAAATGAAAGTAGGATTAAAAGAACAGAAAAACCACGAACAGACAAGGTTGCAAAAGGAAAGACAATATGCACCTTGGAGGAATGGCAGAAGGGCGAGGATACACTGCTTCAAGCACTCGCATCTCTCTCTGGTTTTGAACTTCAGCCTCTTTGCTTTCTTCCCCGGCCACCACTTGCCAATTGTGATTCAACACAAACTGTGCAAATTAGAGAATAAAGGAGATGGTAATAAGATTGCGGTGTTTTGGATTCTAGAGCAGGAATTCAAACACTTCAATGGAGTAAAGTCTTGCTCATGAATTGCAAGGATGATGGGTTTTAATTTAAAATTGAAGACTCGGAAAGAAACATAAAACATAGGCACGCTTACTCTGGGAGGACATTTCCATTTAATAAGAGGGATCTGGGAGAATTCTTTCTTCACTTGATTAAAAGGTTGAGCACCTTCAAACCCAGGAGGAAGATGGTCATCATAGTTCATTCCACTTGAATGCAGTAGCCATGATGCCTTTGCTTGGAGGTGATCTTGAGCTCCGATTCCAACCTGTGAGGGAGAGTCCTCAGATAGGAACAACCTCACCTGTGTAACAGAAAGCATTAATTAATTTACCAATTTATGGTGATCATTTTGGCAACTGGTGCATAAGACCATCTAGCTAGCATAAATTTCAGAACTCCCAAAGGACCAAAAGACTTTGATAAAAAGATAAATTGTATTAAAAATTCCAGACTGAACCCTCAAAGACTCCATTCAACTGAATTTCTTGCATTTTCATTATATGAATAGTATGAATGTCTTTTTCTGTTGATAAATGAATAATAATTTTATTAATAATAAGAAATGAAGTGTACATTCACCCTAAGAGGAGGCTCGAGATGTTACCTCCCCTTAGAGAGTATGAATGTCTTGATGCATTATTTAGGACTTTGTTTTCAACCATTCCAAGTTTATCAAGAGATCATCTTTAATTTCCATGTCACAAGGATGGGCAATTAACCTAGATGTCTACAACAGCAAATTCTTGGAGACAGCAAACCATGTGAGATGCACTTCTTGTTAAATATGATAATTTACTTGATATATGTTATCGAAATTCAGTACACATCAATCAAGATCAAAGCCATATCCCAACAACTTGTATATAATGATTAATGACGGTACTAAACATTCATACAATTGATTCACAATTTGTGGCAACTTTCCTATAAAACTACAAATGTTAGCTAGGTCGACATTTTATATGTTTATTCCTAGAAAACTGCATTGATCTGAATTTGTAGGGGGGTCACATATAAAGAATCAAACATTTACTTGCAGGATAGAAACTTCATGATCCCACTAAATTTATAATTAGAAATAGATTAATTTTGAGCAATCCATTAGAGGACATTCAATCCAATAAAGGGCTTCAATATTATAAATCAACCTCTCCTGCTTTAATTTAAACAGCATTTAACATGTTTATCTTAGCTATCTCTTGCTTTAATTTAAACAGCATTCAACATGTTTCTCTAATCTCAGGAAAAGAAATTTGAACCAATGATTATTAAATATAATCAATCTTGGTTTAAGCATGAACCAAGTGCATTCAATTTAAATAAGCTGAAGCCATTGAAAAGAGTATCTTATGTTTTGGGGTTAACCCACTTCAGTTTTCCAAGGAAAGAAAATAGAACCAAGGAAATAAATCAAACAAAACCAACTTTCAATAAGCTCAGTGAAACATCATGGTCTTAGTTCCTTCTATTATGCTCTTCAAAAAATTCCCCAAGGAAATAAGCTTATAAACAAAGACCCTCAGGTAGAATATTTTTAGTGTTTAGTATGAGCCAACAAATTGGGAAGTTCATTCCCTCTTTGTGCTTAAACTTTGGCTAGTTAGTTGATACTTCTAAAAACTTCAGTATGCTATATGATAGAACAATACAAACATATTAGATTTTAGAACTTGAGTATCTTAAAAAAATTTGAAATCCCTTTTTGCACTTGGCAAAAAAAAAGGAACTAACAACATATCAAGGGAACTTACTCAGGCTATTCTCATGCCACAGTCAACAATTACATGGAGGTTCTACTTTAGCTCCATATATCCATCCCTGACAAGAAGGTCAATGATTGTTTTTTCGATGAATGGGAAGGTCAATGATAAATTGCAAAAGAATTATCCACTCAATAAATAAAATGAATATAACCCAAGATAGGTGGCCCTGAAAATGGATGTGTCAAAGGTCTATGATCAGATGGACAGAAAAATTCTGGAAAAAGTCAATGGATGGTTAAAACTTCATTCTTGATCCTTAATGGGGAGGTGGAAGAAAAATTTTGTAACCAAGTGCTCTGAAATGAAGCCTTTGTGGTTCTATTGTTGGGATGGAATTATGACCCAGATGCTGATTAAAACTAAAGCTGAAGTAAGGATAGAGGTATCAAAAATTCAAAATTAATAGACTGACCCCTAGCATATTATACCTGTTCTTTGCAGATTCTTAATGGCACTTTGGAAGGTAAACATATATGAAGTTAAGAAACTTAAGAGATTCTTGAGGAATTCAGAGATGTTGAAACAACAGATAAACTAATAAATATCAGGAATCTTATTTAGCAAGATTATCAACCATCAAGCAACACAGAAGAATACTAGATTGCACAATGAAGATGAGAATTGTGATATATGAAGACAAATACTTGAGTGCATAGTTGTCAAGGCAACGCCTAGGCGACAAGGCGCCCTTTGAAGCTCACCTCGCCTAATCGCCAAGCAGTTTTATACTTCCTACTATAAAATACTTTTTTATTCAATCTTTTTTGAGAATATAATTATAAAATAGACATTATTAAACTAAAATAATCATTTTGTATGTTTATATACTAATTTCTTTTTATTATTTTCTTATTTATTAGGGTTTGATCAATACAAACATTGCTAAATGCTGTATTGCACCCTCAAAGACTTAAAAACCTGATAAGTAAGGAAGAACTTAAAATTTTATCTAATCAACACATTTTCCTCTTCCATATATTCTTCTTCTACTACTACTACCAATACTTTTTATTTTCTTCTTTTCCTATAACAAAAATAAGGGTTCAGCCCCTATATTTTTTGAATTTTATTTTCCTTCTTCCTTTTCTTCTCATGAATATGTTGATTTTCTATTCAAGAGCATCCCCTTGGGATTCTAGCAAGGACTACAACAGCATCCCCCTAGAAAGCCATTCAAACTACTTTGCCCGTGCACTCTCTCTGGATCAGGTATGACTTGCACTTAGGCAACCTAATTAAATTCTGGGAACATGTTTGGGTTGGGGATTCCCCTTTGAAAGATCAATTTCCAACTATTTTTGCTATCTCTACCCTTAAAAATGAATCAGTTTCCTCCTTCCTAGTACCTTCTAACTCACCTTCTAGATTCGGTTGGAACCTGGGGTTGAGAAGAGATATAATGGAAACAGAATTAGGTTGTATTTCAGCCTTATTATCCATCATTGAAGGGATTTTCCTAGAGCCAACAAAGGAAGACAATAGAATTTGGACACTCATTCTCGGGCTCCTACACCAGTGCCTCTTTCTTCAAAGCCCTGATACAACCTTCTTCTGTTGGACTGTCATTTCCTATTAAAGAAGTGTGGTGTCAACCTATACCTCTGAAGGTTGGGAGTTTCTGTTGGGAAGCCTTTCTGGAAAGAGTTAATACAGGAGATTTACTTCAAAGAAAAAGACCCAATAGTTGCTTGTTTCCTCATTGGTGTGTCCTCTGTAAATCTGATGGTGAGTCTGGATACCATTTACTAATTTCCTGTCAGTTTGCTAAAGCTATTTGGGAATGGCTTACTTATTTGTTTGGGTACAGGTCGACTCCCCCTTTGAATGCAAAGCTTATTCACGTCCATGCCCAACTGCTCAACAAAAAGGGCAAAGTTCATGTGGAGATGTGTAAGGGCTGCAGTTTGTTGGACTGTTTGGGAGGAGAGAAATCGCAGATTTTTCTAGACAAAGAGAGAAGCTTGGAAGTAATATTGGAGGTTATTCACATTAGGGTGATACACTGGTTAAAAACTTTGGAATTGTTTGTTGATTTCTCAATTGATGAGATGCTAAGGAATTGGAAGGAAATTGCAGAATCAACTTCAGCTAAGAAAGCTTCAAGTTCTTGTTGGACCCCTCCACCAAGCAGCTTTATCAAACTGAACTTTGATGGCAGTAGTTTGGGCAATCCAGGGTCCTCTGGAATAGGGGGAGTGATAAGAGATGAAAAAGGGAATCTGTTAGCTATGTATTCTGGTCCAATTAGGGTGGGAGACTCCTTGAGGGCTGAGATATTAGGAGCTCTTAAAGGCATACAAAGGGTCAAAGACATGCACATTAAGAAATTGACCATAGAAGGTGATTCTGAAATTGTAGTGAACTGGTTAAAAGAGGACAAATCCAAGCTCTGGAACTACAGCAATGAAAAGAGGAAATTTAAGTGGTTGAGTAACGACATAGAAGTTAGTTGTACATGGGTAAAGAGAAGTGCAAACTCATTGGCAGATGGCTTAGCTAGGCAAGGGGTGAACAGAAACTCTATTTTTTGGGCTGTTCTGTAATTGTTTACGGTTTGGGTGTACATTGATGTATTAGTGAGTTAAGATTTTTTAGCTCCTTATCTATGTACTTTCTCAATCTTTAATAAAATTCACTGTTATTGATCAAAATATATATATATATGGTTATGGTACCTAGGGAACTACCCTAGGATCTATGTTTTTAACATAAAAAAATCCATCGCCTAGGCGACTAGGCGACAAGGCACCCCCCAGTCGCCTAGCCTTGCCTTGGCGCCTTGAAAACTATGCTTGAGTGCAAGGCTACTAATTGGAAAGAAGACGTAGAGTGAGAAGGTGAAGACCCAAGTTGGTTCAACAACAGAGTGAGAAGGTGAAGACCAGAACTATTGTTGAAGATGGGAAGGAACAGCTGACCCAAGTGGTGGCTCAGTCCATTAGGCTCCGTTTGGGAAGAGTGCAAATACAAATACGTATAGTGCATTCTGGCCCATGCAAATGCAAAGTTGGTTTAGTTTTTCATTGATAAATTTACTTTCTTGCCAAACGATTTTTAGTTGGGGTAAAATACAAAAACCTCCCCTCAAGTTTCTGACAATCATAAAAACCTCCCCTATAGTTTCATTTTAACAAATACCTCTCCTGAACTTTTGAGAAACTCAACAAAAACCTCTCTTCTGTCACCTTTCCAGACGGAAAACGTTAGACTGATGCACCCGTTTTTTTTTCAAATATCCATTCTACCATTTCATAAATTATTTTATATACAAAATTATTGAAATAACCATGTTTTAACTTGACAAAAATGTTAGAATATGACCTTTAAAGAAGGTTTTTGTCAAATTAAAACATGGTTATTTCAGTAAATTTGTATGTAAAATAATTTATGAAGAGGTAGAATGGGTATTTGGAAAAAAACTGGCTCATTAGTCTAATTTTCCGTCTGGAAAGGTAATGGCAGGGAGGTTTTTGTTGAATTTCTCAAAAGTTCAGGGAGGTATTTGTTAAAATGAAACTATAGGGAAAGTTCTTATGATTGTTAGAAACTTGAGAGGAGGTTTTTGTATTTTACTCTTTTAGTTGTAATGGGTGCAAATGCAAATCCCAAGATTGAAATACACCTTTTTAACACACCTTTAAGTGCAAAATTTGCATCCAAATAATGCAAATGCAAAGTTGGTTTAGTTTTGCATTGATAAATTTACTTTCTTGCCAAACAATTTTTAGTTGTAATGGGTGCAAACACGAATCCCAAGATTGAAATATATCCAAAGGTGGTAGACTAACTCTCATCAAGGCTACACTCTCAAACCTCCCTATCTACTTTCTCTCACTTTTCAAAGTACCAGTTAAGATAAGGAATAGATTGGAGAAAATCCAAAGACATTACTCTGGGAGGGAGGAGAAGATAAAGTTTGCCACTTAGTGAACTGGAAAACTGTTTGCAAGCCCAAAAAAGAAGGTGGGCTAGTGCTGATCAAGAAAAAAAGGTGGGCTAGGCTTGGGACACATCTCAGAAAGAAATCAGACTCTCCTTGGGAAGTGGCTTTGGAGGCTCAAGATGGAACAAAACTTTGTGGGCCTCGGTCATCCGCAGCCAATATGGTAGAAGCAGTTTGGGATGGGGCAACTCTCTTCCTTTACCAGCTCATTCCTCTCGAAATCCTTGGAAAGGTACTCTACAGTCATTTGCTTCTTTTTCTCCCTTTCTTAGATTGAAAACTGGAAATGGGAATACCATTAAATTCTGGACAGACCTTATGTGGGGAAATAAACCTCTCTGTGAAGCTTTCCCCTCTCTTTTTAGGTTAGTGCGTGATAAACAAGCTTTCATTTCTACAACCTTGATAAGAGGATCAGAGGGCCTCTCCTTCAATTTCAACTTCCATAGATGGTTGCGAGACTCAGAAACCCCCACAATTACTTCCTTACACTCATTGCTCTCAAAAGTTTTTATCTCTCCCTTTACTACCTTTTCTTTCTTTCAACATAACTGCCAACCCAACCCTCTCCATTTCTGGGCAAAGAGGTTTGGCTACCCACAGTCCCCCCTAGAATTTCCTTCATGGTTTGTGAGGCTTCTTGTGCAAAGCTGAATACCTGCGACAACCTCCAAAAGAAGTTTCAAGGCAAACTCTACATCTCTTCATCTATTTGTCTGATGTGCTATAATGATGGGGAATCTATTGGTCATCTTTTTATCAATTGCATTGTGGACAGAAGTCTTTGGCAGTTTTTTCTTGACTCTTTAGCAAGGGGCAGTCTCAGATGGACTCCCCCAAATTCTGTTATAGAGTTTTTCAACCCTTCACAAGGGCTAAAGATTAATGTGGGCAAGAGAGGAAGTTGCTTCTGGAAAGTAATTATCCATGCTGTGTCAAGTGGGACATCTGGGAGGAAAGAAATAGGAGATTATTCGATGAGAATTACTCCTCCTTGGAGACTCTTACAGATCATATCCTAGCTAATATCAACAGCTGGATGGTGAATAGTAAAGTTTTTGGGGGTATCAATCGGAGTGAACTGCAAAGGAAGAGGCCAGCTCTACTGTCAACCACTCCCTTTCACCCTCAGCCTTTCTCTAAAATCACCCCAAGAAGAATGTGAGTACTTTCTGAACTTTGATGGCAGCTTCAGGAGAGCTATGGAGGGCAGTTCAGATGCGGGAATAGGAAGGTTTGGTTTGTAGATCAAATGGAGAATTGACTAGGGCCTATAGTGGTCCTTCCAAGGCTGCTGATGCATCAGAAGCAGAGACTAGGATCCCTCTTGAAGGCATCAGAATTGCCAAGTCGCAACAGCTTAGTTTCATTGCAGTGGAAAGAGATTCAAGGAATGTTATAAATTAGGCTTCTGGACAGACACTTGACCCATGGACGCTCTCCCACCTGCTGTTAGAAATCAGGGAGCTCGCCTCTTGCTTGCATTGCAGTTTTAGATGGATTCCTAGAGAGTTTAATCAAGTGGCTGATAGACTTGCTAATCTGGGCTGGGAAGGGATATTTTGTATAGTGCACATACATTGCCAAATTACTAGTGGGCTTTGTCTTTTGTTTTTGTTTTGCTGACAAGACCTTGTACATTCCTCCCTTATTTAATGAAATCAGTTACCTTTTCTCAAATATAATATATATATACATTTTTAACATTGATCAACTTTGCTCTAATTTTGGATGCAAAATGCCTTGAAATTTATGAAAGTTGTCACTTTCAGTACATAAATGCATTCCTACCAAACACCAGCAAAACTGAACAAGAGTGCATATATGCACGGAACCAGCACTTGCACTCTTTCCAAACAGAGTCTTATTGTTTATGAAATTCCAAAAAAAATCAATACCCAGAAAAGTTCACAATGAGTTGGAAAAAGCCTACAGAAATTTCTGGCAGAAGCACAATAAGAAGGCAGTCAACACCATAAAATGTAAAAGATGTATAAAGAGATGGGGGGCTAGGCCTAAGGAGTTGGGAAATGAACATGACTTCAATGGAAAAATCAATGTAGAGAATAATTAAACAATAAGATCCATTATGGGTACATATGCTGAAATACAAGCATTCCCTATAATATACATTCTTCCAAGCAAAGAAACAAGGAAGTTTGGATTTATATAGGCCTCTAGTCTGCAGCTTGAGATAAACCAAGGACAATATTTGTTAGTTGGCAGGAGATGGGGAGAAATTAATGTTAAAGTAGACCCACAGGTCCTTGCCTCAAGCAGCAGTCTTATATAATCAAATAGATAGAGAAACATATAAAGAACTTGATATGAAGGTAAAGCATCTGTTCAATCCTGACACTAAGCTCTGGATCAAAAAGATAAACCCACCCAGAGGCACCACAAGTACATAGCACACTCTAGTGAGGAATATCAACCAGAAACAACTCACAAGATCAAACCACTTGGGAACAATTTACTTCCAGCTGGATAGTGATCTAGAAAACCAAGGTCCCATTTCACTTTCAGCCGTTTTTCAGAAGATTAGTGCTTACATGAAGCATGAGTTTACAAGGAAGAAGATCAACCCTGTTGGCTGTGCAATGGCACTAAGAAGAAATGGATCGCCTTCCAACTCATTGTACATTTGCACAATCAGTATATGGTTTACCCTTCAGCTTCATATTTCACCAGATCCACAGAACAATGATGTCTAGCAGTAAATATCTAACTAGATCAACTCATTACCTTTTCCTAAACAATAACAAGTTTATAAGAAAAGAGTGGTGACACTGAGACTAATCTGGGACAAAAAGAACATTAAAGTGATTAGTAACAAGAACCCGGGCATCCAAATTATCATCCAACAGATTCCCTAGTCTCTGCTAGATGAAGAGGACAAAAATGAGGCTATCAAAGTCAGAAAAGTAGAGACAATGTGCACAAATACAGCAAAGTGCACATACCATTCCGAATCAATGTTTTAAAATGCGAAGGCGTGACGTGAGGCATTCCACTACCTAGAGGCATGAGGCATAAGCCTCCCGAACACAAGGAGGTTTAAGCCTCCTTGAGAGGAGGGGGATGAAAAGGAGGATCTCACTTTTCTTTATTTTTAATAAAAATCTTTTACAGTAAGAAGAATGAAGATGCATAGCACTAGTTGAAAGGGGGGGTCTTTGAAGCGAAGGTGAGTGAGCTGAAAAACCAAATTGGGCTGCATTGAAAGGGGCACTTGGGGGGGGGGGGGGGGGGGGGGGGGGGGGGGGGGGGGGGGGGGGGGGGGGGGGGTCAGGGGGCAAAGCCCCTGGCCCACTTTCCTTCCCCTTATCTTTTCTTCCCTTCCCTTTTCTTTTTTTCTCTTCTTTTATTCTCTTTCTTTTTCTTTGTATTTCCCATTTCCTTTCCGTTTTCTCTTTTTTTTTGTCTTTTTATATTTAATGTGCATGAGGCATACGCCTCTTGCACTTGAGGCGCACGCCTCAAAGGTATCAGTGCCTCTGGCATACGCCTCAGGGTGTTTTGGGGGCACCTTGCTTGGAGGCGCGCCTACAAGCATATACCTTCCACGCCTTTTAAAACACTTCTGAATATATACAATAATATATCAACTCGTTTTATTGATGGAACAGTTCACCCTGAATCTAATGATAAACCAACTGCAAATATACTGTTTAATAATGAGCACCATTGTTTATGCAAAGTAGACAATATTATCACTTCTCCATGCACCCGGGAAGCCGAGTGTTGAGATATCTTCATGGCTCAACACTTTTTTTTTTATCAATAACCACAGAATTCATTAATATAGAAAAAAGTTACAGGGAAGGGGAGCTAAAGATACTTAACTCCCCAGAAAAGAAATACAACTGATTTAAACACTCAGACCCTTACAATTGAGCCCAAAACCCAGAATTCTAAAAACTCCTTGCCTAGACAATCCATCAGCAAAAAAGTTAGCATTTCTTTTAACCCAAGTACATAGGACTTCCATATCCTTAATCAGCCACTTGAATTTTCTTTTCTCATTGCTGTAGCTCCACATCTTGGAAGTGTCTTCTTTTAGCCAATCCACAACAATCGCAGAATCTCCTTCTATAAGCAGTTTCTTGACTTGAATTTATTTGGCCCTTTGTACCCTTTCCAACACTGCTAACACCTCAGCCCTCAAGGAGTCTCCCACTCCAATTGGACATGAGAACATAGCTATTACATTACCTCTCTCATCCCTTAGGACCCCCCCAATACCCGAAGGCCCTGGATTCCCCATGCTACTGCCATCAAAATTTAGTTTGATAAAACCAGGAGGTGGAGGGTTCCACATGAGATTCAAAGTCTTCTTCCTTGTAACTGAGCTAGCAACTTCTTTCCACTTTCTTAGCAATTTCATGGCTCAACACTTAAGACGACATATTTAGGATATCATTGATGCAGGTCAATCTGACAATCAATAGGTTTCAGCAGATTGTACTTGAAACAGTATTTCCAGTTCTTATAATTTAGTTTTATTCCTAGAACTAGAAATAGCAAAAGATTGTTCATTCAGCCACCTGCAGATCAAATTCCCAATAATGTCATTTTGTATGCATTCCCCAACTCGTGCTTGTATCCTTTGTATGGCTAGTGGTGAGACCCTTCCTCATTTACTAATATCTTGCTCTTTTGTATCTTGCATTTGGAAATACTTCTCTTCACTCTTTGGTCGCAGATGGGCTCCCCCGAAAGATGTGGTTAGCTTGTTCACCTCCATCTTCTTGAGGCAACAGAAAAAAAAAAGGGGGGGATGATGTTTGTGGAGGCCCAGAGGGTAACAAGAGCAGCTGTGGTATGGAACATCTGGGAAGAAAGAAATCAAAGCATTTTCAATGAGAAGAGTAAATCTATGGAGGAAGTGATTGAAACCATAAAAGTCAGATCTGCACATTGGGTAACATGGAAGGAAGTTGCACAATTGAATACACATAAAGAAATTATCAAAGTGGATTGGAAACCTCCAAAGCCAAATAAATTGAAGCTGAACTTTTTTTTTTTTGATAAATAAATTGAAGCTGAACTTTGATGGTAGCGCTTTTGGAAACCAGGGGAGGGCAGTATAGGGGGAGTCTTTAGAAATCATCATGGAAAAGTTGTGGCTTTATTCCCAGGACCAATTGGTTATAGAGACTCAGTTCAGGTAGAAATTATGGCACTTTACAAGGCTTGAAGTTAACAGTACTATTAGAAGCTAGAGAGTTGGAAGTAGAAGGGGACTCGCTCTTGGTCATCTCTTGGGCTAAGCAAATAAACTCAGCACCCTGGAAATATAAATTTTCATTCAGGGAGTTGATAGGTCTACTTTATTTTGGGCAAAGCTATAGCTAATCATAGCAAAACAAAGAGATGATGGTCCTAATTTGGGGTAAATTGTATGATGATGTACTCTGGACTACAGAGTACCTAAAACACTTGTAATCTACTTTCAGTTTAATAAATAAAGTTACTTTGCTGATAAAAAAATGCATTCCCCAACTCAGATTTTGAGTGTTCTGTCTGTTGTAAGGGGGTGATATTTTCTGGTTGTGTTTTAATAGAAATTTGCTTCTAAATAGTCTTTGTTTTCTCAGTAGACAGTGTTAGAAAGTTAGGAGAGGAGAGAAAAGAAAGACTTGGAGTCAAAAAGTTGGGTTGGTGGTGCCAGCACTTCTATTTATATTAGGGTATCCCAACAAATAAGTTAAAAAGGTGTACAAGGACAAGAAAAAACCCATGTGGCTCTAAGTACAAGTACTAACGCTCCCCCTCAAGTTCGGAAATAGATATCAATCATACCCAACTTGTCACACAAGTCATTGTGCCACAGGTGGTGTAGGCCCTCTATGAAGATATATACAATTTGCTCTTCAGAACTAACAATAAGGAGTGCATACTTAGCCGCTCATGATTTTCTCCCTAATAAAGTGTTTGTCCACTTCAAAGTATTTGATCCTATCGTGAAGAACCGGATTGGAAATAATATTGATAGCTGCCTTGTTGTCACAATACAATGGCATAGGACTATCAACAGCAAATCTCACATTTTAACAAATTTTTTATCCGCAAAATTTCAGCAACAACATAGGACATAACTCTGTATTTTACTTCCACACCGAACCTAGCCACCACACTTTGTTCCTTACTCCTCCATGTGACAAGATTTCCTCCCATGAAAGTGGGATATCCACTAGTAGGTTTCCTATCATCTATAAAACCAGGCCAATCAGCATTTGTAAACACCACCTTTAAATGCCCATACTTTTGGAATAACAAACCAGCCTCTGAATACTTCTTGAGATACTTGAGAATCCTTCCAACAGCCTCCATGTGGGTAGCCTTAGGGGCATGCATGAACTAAAAGGACATCCACGACATATGCAATGTTAGGCCTAGTCATAGACAAATACAAAATCCTCCCCACAAATCTCTGGAACTATTTCACATCCTTTATTGTTTCACCATCACAATCACCCAACTTGTGATTAAAATCAATAGGAGAATCAACTGGCTTTACTCCTAGTTAACCTGTGCCCTGTAAAAGGTCTAGGATGTATTTCCTTTGAGAAATGAAGAACCTCTTTTTTGAGTGGGCAATTTCAATTCCAAGAAAATACCTCAAGGAACCTAGATCTTTTACCTCAAATTGGTGGTTAAAAACTTCTTCAACTTTAGAATCTTACTTGTCCAATCTCCAATGACCAATGTTTTAAAAGCGCAAGGGCACAAAAAAGGCACAAGGGTTAATTTGTGCCCAAGGCGCAAAGCGCAAGGCGAGGCGAACGCCCTTTTGAAGCAAGGTGCAAAAATTTAAAAAAATGCTAAAAAATCAAAAAAAAATGTCAAAAAAACCAAAAAATATTAAACATAATATTAATAAAAAATATAAACTTTAAATTTTAAAATAAATGTTTTAAAAAACCTATTATCTAAAATTAAAATAGATAAACATAACATGTAAAGCATATTCAAATGTGAATTTAAAAATAAAATCAAACATATAAAACATTTTCAAGCATGTAAAACCCACAATCTCTTTGTTTCTCCTCAATTACATTACTTAAAGTAGCTAATGTGATGTAAAACATATTACATTCCTGATTCTACGAGCCACCTTTGTGCCGTGCCCTTGGGCTGAAGCGCAAGGCGCATCAGGCGCACCAGGCGTGTGCCTTTTGAAAGGGCTGCACCTAGGACCTAGGCGAGGCACCTACCCTAAAATGCGCCTCGCCTGTACGCCTAGGCGCGCCTTTTAAATCACTGCCAATGACTACTATGTCATCAACATACACTATTGCTGCTGCAATTATACCTTCCCCCTCTTTACAAACAGCGTATGGTCAGACTGACACTACTTAAAACCAACCTATTGCATAGCTAAATGGAACCTGTTGAACCAAGCCCTCAATGATTGTATTAGGCTATATAAGGATTTCTTCAATTTGCGCACTTTTTGCTCACTGCCTTTAGCATAGAAACCAAGAGATTGAACCATATATACATCTTCTTCTAGATCACCATTCAAAAGGCATTCTTAATATCTAACTAGTGAAGGTCCCATTCAAAATTGACTACCAAAGAAGGAATCTATGGAGTTCATCTTGGCAATCGAGGTAAAGTTCTCAGCATAATCTACTCCATACACTTGTGTAAACTCCTTTGCACCAACTTGGCTTTATATCTTTCCATTGTGCCATCATCCCTATATTTCACTGTAAATACCCACTTGCACCCTACTGGTTCTTTTCCATTAAGAAGGTCCACCAACTTCCATGTACCATTTTTATGTAAAGCACTTATTTCCTCTTTCATTACACCTATCCATTCAGGGACCAACAAAGTCTTTGTCACATTCTTAGGGATAGGAACACCGTCAATGAAAGAAAGAAAAGCACAGAATGGAGGTCAAATGTTCTCATAGGAAACAACACAGGAAATAGGTACTTGGTGGAACAAGACTTGACACCCTTTCTTTTAGCAATAGGAATGCCAAGATCATCAGCAATAGAAGTATTTATATCAATGGGTTCAAACATATCAATAGGGATAATGGTACCTGGTTGAGAAGGATCTACCCTCAAAGATTCCAATGATGTCGGTGGTACAACCTCAAGTTGTTCTGCTACTTTCGAACTTGATTGGCCCTTTCAGTAGCAAAGAAACACACGAAATGAAGGAGGATCAGGAAGAGGAAGAAGTTGAACTTGTGCGTGTCTCCTCAACCCTACTCTCCCCTTGGGGAGAAACAAGAAAAAATGGGTTACTCTCAAAGGATACATCCATAAATACATAGTATTCCTAGAAATTGGATCAAAACACTAGTAATCCTTTTGAAAGGAAGGGTAACTCAAGAAGACACATGGAATAGCACGAGAGTCAAGTTTACCACGAGAGGGAGATAGGTCATGTACAAAGCAACGGCAACCACACACACGCATAGGGACAAAGAACAAGGGAGATTTGGAAAACAAGAGGTCATGTGGGGCCTTATACTCCAACACCCGAGATGGCATACTGTTAATGAGATTAAGGGTGCAAATGGATCGAATCATGATCTGATCCTATTTTTGTCAGATTTTTGGATCATATCAGATCACATCACATAATATAGGATCCAATTGAAAATCATATTGAATTTGAATCACCCAAAAAGGATCTGATCCGATCTAACACACACACATATATAAAGACATGTATATATTAATATATAATGAAAATAGTTGAAAAAATACATATATTTTTTGTTTTTCTTTATATAAACTATTTTTTTCTTTTAATAATTTATTAAATTTTTCAAAATTTGAATCGGCTCGGATCGTATTCAGATATCCAACATAATGGATTCGAATTCGAATGCTCTTTCTAAGATCCAATTGGATCTTAAAATTGGATTGAATCCAAGATATGTGCTATTGGATTTGGATTTGAATTCAAAACATTTGGGAACATTCATATGAAGCAACAACCCACGAGCAACTTCAAGATGACAGTTTTTTCTTTCTACAATGCCATTCTGTTGGGGTGTTCTAGCACATGAACTACGGTGAAGGGATCCATGTGAGGTGAAAAACTCAATGAACTCAAAATGGAAATACTCTTTGGCATTGTTAAACTAGAAGGTTTGAATTTTAGTCAAGAATTGGGTGAATATCGTATGTTGAAATTCTTTCACAATTTTTGGAACTTCATCTCTCGCCCACATTGGATACACCGACACATATCTAGAATGATCATCAATAAGCATAATGAAGTACTTATACCTAATCTCGGAAGGTAAGGTAGCAGGGCCTCAAATATCAAAATGAACAATATGAAAAGGAAATTCAGCTTTACTATTCTTTGATGAGAAAGGATTTCTACAATGTATGCTCAACTGACAATTTTGACATTTCAACTTGGACATGGACACTGACTTCAACAATTCTGGAAACAAAATTTGCAATGACTCAAAAGACAAATGACCAAGACAACTATGCCATAAATAAACCTAACTCATACTAGACTAACACATAGACTCTATAGCTACAAGACCAAACTCTCTGGTTTCAAAACCAAATTTATTTCCAATACATAGGGACCATCAACCATACTACCTCTACCAACCATCTCCCCCGAGGTCAAATCCTATATAACACAAGGAGAAAAGGTTACTATGCAGTTAAATGAATTTATAATGCTACTTATGGAAAACAAATTTACAGGAAGTTTAGGTACATGCAATACATTTGAGAGAATAAGGCCACATGGGAGAATGAACTATCAACTAGTCTCACCTTATCTCTCCCAAAAAGTAGGTTATAGGACGAAAATAAATTGGACTTACCCATCATATGATTCGAGGCTCCAGAATCAATGATCCAAGGAGATTCTGAAGCATGAGAAGATACGTCGAAGTCTATGGCACAGTTACCTAATGTAAACACAAAGGAAGTGGATAGAGTAGTGCCAAAATCCATTTGACGAAGTGTCCTACCATACAACTTGAGATGGTCACAGAATAAGTTGATAATATCTTCCTTTGGATCGAAACCAGAAGGACGATCTCGGTTCATAGTCGGACACTCAGACCTAAAGTCCAATGTTCCGGAGAGACCAAGTTGGTTGAATTGTACTTCTTCTGACCCTGCTGACTAGGCTTCTTGTTTTGTTCTTGAACAGACTTCTTACTTAATTCTTGCGCCCGCTTAGGCTTTCCATAGGGATCCCAACAAGTGTCCTTAGTGTGCCTGGACCGCTAGCAATGAATAGACCAAACTTTATCTTTGTCATCCACCCATTTTTGAGAACCACCCTTCTTAAAGGAACTTCCATCACTTGCATTTGCACCCCGTCTAACTGTCAGAGCAACTAGCTCCCCCTCTGAACTATTCATCACATTCCTCCTACTCTCTTCTAATTGCAATAGGGCATACACTTCATGCACTGATGGGAGATCTTTACTTCCCAATATCTGAACCTTAATAGATTGATACATAGGGTTCAGCCCCAAAAGAAAGGCAACAACTCATTGTTGAGAAATCAAAGACTTGTAGGCCTTAACATCCACATCATATTTCCAATTCATACTCGGATAGTGATCCAATTCTTTCCAAATTGAGGTCAAATTTGAGTAGTATACGGAGAGACTCCTCTCCCCCTGCTTGCAGGTTGAAGAAGTACCTTGCAATTGATAAATCTTTGCATAATGTCATTGTTCTGAATAGGTAGATTTAGCTTGCTCCCAAATGTCATAAGCCGTTTTTGCCCACATGAAGGTCTTCCTCACCTGTGGTAGCATGGACAGTAACAGCCACAACATCACCATGTTGTTTTCTCGATCCCACTTATCATGGTCTATACTCCTTAACTTCGGTTCTTTAATCTTACCATTAACCCATCTTTCCCCCTGTAGTTATGTAGAGTTTAATTCCCTTTGACCATTCTAGGTAATTGAGTCCATCAAAGGGAATTACAGCCATATGAAAGTACATATCAAATCCCCCACTCACTCCACCGTCACTAGAGGACACACCAGAGACAACTGAGTCCTCGGAAGACATGCTAGGAAAAGTCTAATTGCACTATTCAATCACAAAGAACAGCAGAAAAAGAAAGAAACTATCACCAATGCCACAAGAACACTTGACTTCACACAAAGCAGCACTATAGAATCATTCCCCTCTGTTCACACCAAAAAAAACACCACCACACTACTGAAAAATTCCAGAAGTAAAAAACAGTCTATTCCTGGTCTGGCAGCCCCTATGAAGATCACTTCATCCTATTTCAAGCCACACAAGTACTGCAATCACCAAAACAATGTAGACAATTGTTGTTACAGCAGGTACAGGTCATCCAGACGAACACAACCCACCTACCCTGGGTACAAAAAGAATCACACAACCCACATGGAACTGAAAAAACACCTTCGTAGCATCTATTCACCCCCCCCCCCCTATAGGTGATTTCTTGGCACACGACCAAGAAATAAGAAAAAAGAAAAAAAAAAAAAAAAAAAAAACAGCACAGGAACCACTTACAGGTCAGCTGATGCACTTCCCTCTAGGTTTGATCCAAAAAGAAAATAAGTCTAAAGGAAAAAACTTGATCACACTGTCTTTAATCCCAAAACCAATGCTCTGATACCATGTTTTTTTAGTAGAAAGTGTTAGAAAGTCAGAGAGACGAGAGAAGAAAGATTTGGAGTCAAAAAGTTGGGCTGGCAGCGCCAGCACTTCTATTTATATTAGGGCATCCCAACAGATAAGTTAAAAAGGTGTACAAAGACAAAAAAACAAGTCTCTGAGGCTCTAAGTACAAGTACTGTTAACAGTCTCCATACATCAACTTAAGTTTTTCATTGCAAAATGCTACTGGACAGCATTGTACTATGTTATTATTTTTCTGTTCCAAGTTTTATCATGAAACGCTATAATATCATTTAATACATTGACAGACGTATAGCAGTTTGATACACAGAGAACAATAAGGTGACTCACTAAATCTCAGTTTCAGAATTCAAATGAACTGACAGGACGGTAATTAGCCAAGACAATAACCCCACAAGGGATCATTTGAAGGATATTCTAGCTATATTGGAAGGGGTGGATGGGATATGGACCTAACCTCTGGCATTTTTTTAAAGAAGTAGTCATTATCATACTTGAACCCAAGTTCTCATGCTTGTCAGCCTTAGATTTTACCATTGCACCAAGAAATTACCCCTATTTTCTGAAGAGTATATATCATATCCAAAATAAACATCCCAATAACAGATATGCAACAACCAGTTTTTTTTCTCTAATCAATATGTCATGAATGAATTACAGGAAATCAAACTCTATGGAATGCAAAAGTGAGAAAATAGCATGAAAGTGGAGCTTCTATGACCATAATCATAGTAATTACTAGGGTATCTTAAAACAAATTTCACCACAAATTAACCATGCATCATTAAGTGCAGTAAAGTATATCAACAAGCCTAAGTGCAGTAAAGCATATCAACAAGCCTAAGAGCTCAACCAGACATGTTTTAGGAACTACAGAGAATCAGATCAACTAATTGGATGTAAAGCAAGCAACTCCTAGAATCAGCTATTCAGACAGGCTACAAACTCAATCAAAAAACCATAAATCTTAAAATTAAGCATGAAGTACCAATCTCAAAACTGCTGAGTGACAAGAAAATCTGGAGTGAACAATAGGCATAATAAAAGAACATTGTCCTAACAAATACTAAGCATTCAATCTTGATGAAAATGCAAAAAGTAATGAGAAGTTACTTCCACATGAACAAGTAAACAATGTCTAAGGAAGCAGCTCCAAAAAGGATTAACCAAGACATAAATGCAGATCCTCCAATCTGCTTTCAAGTGGTCTTTATTATCTGGCCGGGGGTGTAATTGTGACATTAGACTAATCTGGGCCTATTTATGCATTGACAGTGTGAATGAGCTCGAGCCTGTTCAATTGGGACACACTGTGTAAGTGCCCTTGCAATGGAGGAAAATATAAATTGGCTCCACCAACTACCTATACCTCTGTGCATGGATTCATGAAACGGTAAGTATTTCAATCAAGTGCCCATTACAGAACTCCATGGATCAAATTTAGGACCACTGCACTCCGTATGTTTTTATTTTCCAGTTTACATTCATTATAGATAGTTTAGAAGAGCATCTACCACAAGTTAATAATATCGTGTTTATATACACGTCACCAGATAAATGTTGGTACATTTTAGAAAAGCATTTCATCATCCTATTATTAAAAGAACATTTCCTTAAATTAGTTAATTTGTGCACTTGCTTGTGATTCCTGGTTCACCTAGGATTAATAGAACACTCATGCAATACTGTGAAATTCATAGCCACCCCACCCCCCCACCGCAGAAAAAAAAAAAAAAAACTTTTCCATTATTATTAGCCTCAGATATTTGTTTTAAACACATCTGAACATCTGCGTGCCGATGTTCTGCCAGCTCCATACATGATGTGCAAGAAAATTTAAATATACAAGCATGTATATGTTTCAGCAACATTAATTTTCACCAATGCTTTTACAATTAGCATGTTACACCTTGGTCAAGGTTCAGGAAAATGTCCTGAGGCTCTCAACCTAGAGACTTTTAGCTGAAAGTATAATGCACATATTCACATCTTGAGATGTCCAATTCTAAGGGCATACTCATAGATTTTTTAATAAGATTCTCATTACAAGACTGAGTAAAAGATCAATGGTGAGTTTCAATTGTTAGTGAATGCAAGTTATTTAGATTACACTTCCTTTATTCCATGTGACATATTTAGGCTTTTTGAAACAATGTTCAAGTTTCATTATAAATTAAGGGTTTTATCAATATGCAATAAAGTGTTTCCAAGAATGCAACTGTTTGTTGGAATTGAAATATCTCTTGAATATGTAAATAAACAAAAAAAAAGTGCATGGCTGTATGCCTCTTTGTTGCAACTGTCATAGATTCTGTCTGTATGCTTGTTTTTGGAGCAAAGTCTGTCATCATTAATTAATAGAAATTTTACCATCTTTCAAAAAAATGTAAATAAACAAAAAAAAAACAATCTTAAATGAAGCACCGCCATGCATCTTAAATTTAGGCAATGTTTGGACGGACTTTGCATATGTATTTTTAAAATCCAAAAGTAAAATTTTTGCCTTTTTTGGTAATAAAATAAAATTTATTAAAAGGAAAAGAAATTGATACGCAGAAGGTGACCAGAGGTCACCAAAAAGAAAAAGAAAAGAAAAATCTCCAGACCCCACCTAATCCTTCCTGGCAAAAAACAATCAACCCGGAAAAGATTTGAAATGTGTATTTTACTTTATAATTTATAGTAATATAAATGATTTTGGGCTTGTAATTTGTAATTTATACTATATAAATGATTTGACAAATTGTATTGTCATAGCATGTTTTTCAAAACACTAGTATGATAAAGGCATTAGTTCAATGTAGATGTTTTGTTACTTTCAGTCATGCATCACCCATTAAAACAATGAGAAGAGCTGTCATACAGCATCTTACTAACAAATGACATTGACAATAGTAAAAGATGCCACATGTCATTCTCTAAATATGCCATGTGTGATCTAATGCATAAGATATCCATGTCTTACCCATTAAAAGAACTAAAAAAGATGTCATGTGGTATCTAACTAACAAATGATATAAATATAATGAAGGATGACATGTGGCACTATTTGAGTATGCCATGTGGCATCTTCTTGAAAATGGCATTCTCTGGGTATGCCATGTCGCACTCTCTATGTTTGCCATGTGGCATTAACAAATGCAAGAAATATCTGCATTCCCTGCATCTTACCAATAATAGCAGAAGATGGTATGTTGCATTTTATTGACTGATGACACCAATAGTAATAGAAGATTACATAGAATTCTCTAAGTATATCACAGGGTACTAATTTATGCATGAAACATCCATGTGCATTGTGCACCATTAAAACAATAAAGAACATTCACGCCTTCCCACCTTAAGGGAAGTAAAGCACAAAAGCTAAGAAATCTGGCTTCATGCTTTTATACTTTTAGTACTTTTGCCTTTGAAGCTTTAAGTTTAAGCCTTTGAAAACAGCATCATCTAAATACCAAAATGCACCTTATATCCTTTTTTACTGGTATACTTTATACCCATTTTTGCTTCCAGAATCACAAAGGTACCATACAAAAGCCTATCCAAAAAGCACCTTATCTGCTTATATGGTAATTGTTTCGTTTATACTTTTATTCAGATATGCAAATATAATCTGTTTTGTATACATCTTTGTACTTGTTCTCATTTTAATTCATTATTCTTTGAGAGAAGAATGAAATCAAAAGAGGGTTACACCTCAAGCATCTTAAAGTCATGGCACCTTGCCTCATGCCCTTGATTTTTAATACATTAATTCGCATAGGTTCAATGGTTCCATGGATTGTATCATTCAGAAAACCATACTATCCTCCAAGACATTGCATGCAATAACCTCGAATATGGATGTTTCAAAAAGGCATGGCCAATAAGAGAATACAAGGGCAAATGAGTTAATTAACTGATGCTGCATTCCTGATTCATGTTTTCAGCATCCCATAGAGAAGTGATTGGTGGGTTCCTCATCTTGGTCACATTCCTGGGAGAAATATCTGATAAGGCTCCACACAGGGTCAATGATTTTTTACTTCTACCCAGACTCCTGAGTCCAGTGTCCCTCTGATCTGTTCTGTCTCCTTTCTCCAAAGGACGCCCCCCCCCAACCCATTGTAAAATAAACCATCAATTCTCATATTCAAGGATTGAGAGATCTGACATCTGATATAAAAGGGTTCATCCACTCATTCTTCACATCAATTTCATAATCATACTTTCAGGATAACTATTAAAAAATTGAACACGCACATTTAAGACCATTTAACTGATCAAGTACTAGATTTTCCAACATTTTACTGATCAAGGTGATCTGTAAATGATTTTTTCAATATGTTGTAATATCCAACTTAAGTTTGTACAACAGAAAGAATGACTTTAGATTGCTTCAAATTGTGCCACGATATTTCCTAAATATTTGACAAGCATTAAACTGGCCAATTATCTTTTAAAAATAGAATCAAATTTACAGTTTGTTTACTTACAAAATTCAATAATTAAACACCTTTATTAGCCTCAATATTTTAGCTTAGGCTTCCAGTCTTTGTTCTTGTCAACTTAGAAAAAGCAATGGCTAAATTTCCTTATTAGCCATAGATTTATAGCATATATGCATATTCAATATTTTCAGCCAAAAGCTCCCTTTACTCCTTGTTTTCTTTTTTTTTTTTTTTTGATAAATGTACTCCTTGTTTACTTACAAAAGTAATGATTAAACATCTTCATAAAACTCTGCTATTACAGTCCAAAACCTCAACATTTGTTGGCCTAGTCTCCCCATTGGTGTTGTCAAGGCTTAAGATGATTAACTTTGATTAGCATGTCAGGTCCCCGAAACTATTCCCCATCGCATCCTTCTACTCTTCGACTGTTTTTCTTCTCAAGATAATTGAAACACAAAAAAATGTTGGATATGAAGGACTGAGTATAAAAATCCTTTTTTTTCCCTTTTCATTCTCTCTTTTCCCCCTTTATTTTGGCTAGTAACCCTACTATTATGTTCTTCATTTGGAATGCTAAGAGTGAGAATCCAGCTTTAACGTTGAGGAAGTAATTTGGAGAACCCACTTAGACAATGTAACAAAGAAAACTGGCTGCCAATTTGGGGGAAGAGGGTGATGACTCATGACTCATGAGTAAGTACAGCGGTAAAAGAAAAATGAAGATCAAAAAGAGAATAACAAAGGATTTTGTTAAAAGGAGCTAGGTTTCCACGGGGAGTATCAAATCTAAAATTTTTGTCTGAAAAGATTCAAAAACTATATGAGAAGCGCAGAGAGATAAGATTAGAACGGGAAATAGAAGAAAAAAAATAGCTGAAGGAAAGGTAGATATTAAAGAGCACCAGGAACGGACTGCTTAGACTTTAGACTAAAATCCACAGAATTTCGTATTTGGATATTTTATCATTTTATTGGTAAAAAAGAAAATATTTTTTTTCACGGAACGCCTAGGAATATAAATTAAATTCTTTTTGCAACAATGAGAACTGAATCGAACAAAGTCAAAGTAGAATGAATCCAAAAACTAAAACACATTAAAGTGTCTCTCCTTGTTGGCGAAATAAACATTTTTGATGAAGATAACGCAATTTTACCTGACAAAGGTTTACATCAGGAGCCCAAGATACCCTTTTTGATTTCTGCGATCCCCGCATATTAATAGACACAAAATCGCGCACTTCTTCCCGCTTCGATTTGTCAACAAATTACAGTAATCAAAGACGGTATTTTAAGATCGATACGATCGACGAGATTCAAAACCCTAATCTACTAGTCCGATTCAAACTGTTAACAATTTAAAGTGAATAATAACCTTACTTCCTTCACTGGTTCCGATCTTTCCTAAGGAGATGAAGTGAATGTAGGGAGGGATAAAGATATGGAACTCCAATGAAAGTAAGGTAGACAACAAGCCCTAGATGCGTCTGGTTTTCGCTTTCATCTTTTGTTTTTCTTCTTTTTCAATATTTTAATTGTTTTAATTAATTCATTTATCTATTTCGATAATTCGATTCCATGCTGTGATCTGTGGGTTCGACTATGATGCCGAAAAGACATGAGACCTAAAAAACTTATAACCAATCAAAGGCATGCTTATAACCAATCAACCGCCATCATTTCATGTAGGTTGTCATCAAAATGCAGGTTGGAGTTTGAGTTTCGATTCCATGATTCCATCCTGAAAGCTAGGCTGAATCAGCCCGAACCAACCAAAAAGAGTTAAATTGGGTTAGGTTTAAGTTTGGGTTATAGTAGTTAGTAGGGTTGAAAAATACGAATGCACTTCGGTAAGGATAAAGGCAAACTTCACTCGGATCCAAAGACAGTCCATGCTTATATGGGATTTATTAAGGAAAAGTGAAACAATGGATATTGATAATTATATTAATAATTTTAATTTGTTATAAAAATAATTTAACAATTTAGATTAACTATATTAATAATTTTTAACAAAAATAATAAATTACTGCTAATTATTTTTTATATTATTTGTTAGTGTTTTATTTTATTAATCATTAAATGTTATAATTAAATTAATCTATTAGATTAACTTTTTTAGTCATAATTAAATTAATCTAAGTCCCAAGTTCAAGGTTTATGACTATGAAACAAATCATCGTCCCCATCTCTGTCTTCATTCTCGATTGGATATTATTATCAATCCCCACCCTTACCAAGGCAATATCCATCATCATCCCCATCGGGTCAAGGAAGCTGAGTACCCACCCGATAGGATGGGGAACATTGCCATCCTATTTGCATTCTAATCTTATTAATTGGTTAATTGTCATAGAACTGTATTTTGATCTTAATAAATAAAATTAGATTTTAGCAAATTTTTAACTAACAACTATTAAAAATTAAGAAATTAATAAAAATTAGTTGTTAATAAAATAATAATAAAAAGAAAAATTATTAAAATAATAAAATAAACCACTTGCATTCCATATAAAAACTATAAAATTTAATTAAAATATTAAAACTAATAATGACTTAATTATAAATGTCTTAAGACTCCTACTTAGGGATGATCATTTATAACTTAGCCTAAAATCCCGACTAAACCAACAAATTTTCGGGCTCAAGCAACTAATTTCTTTTGAGCTAAGTCTAGCTCAGATCTATACCAACCCCACATGATGTAGACAATAAGATTGTAAATGGTTTGGATTCAAATCAAAACCAAATTGCATCTTCATGTACATTTAATTATGAAATCTAGCCGCCAAAAGTCAATGTGTCGAAGAATGCGAGAAGCCCAAAATGGGTGATTTTTGGGAAGCTCTAAATGGAGCTTTTGCATTTTTTTCTATTTGTATTTGCACAGAAAGACGTGCCTTAACCAAACGGGCTTCAGGCTACTCAAATCTTAATGCAAAAGCTCAATGCGTCTTTTGACTGTTAGAGCTACCAAAATATCTTCCCAAAAAGACTTGCCAAACGGCCCCTATGTTGGGTTTTGGATCATATTCGCATTTAATCTACAACTATCTTATTGTGTTTAAAATGACAAAAAAAAGTTTTGAAAAACCAATTATTTTAAAAGTATATATGTATAATAAATGTATATAAATATAAAATATTAAAGTTATCAATTATAAACGTTATATAGTTATACATAATATATATGTATGCATAATTATTGGAGTGCGGTTGCTGTTGTTTGGTTCATTTGGAGTTGAAATTCGAATCAATTAACAATTTAATTATTAATATTAATATTTTTATTTTATTATTTATTTATTACTTAGTAGTAATATTATTACAACTAAAATTATTTTTTCTATCCAAAAATACATTGTATTAATATTTTATTTATATATTATTATTGTTAAATTTAATAATTAATATTTTTTTTGCTATTATTATTTTAGTAACCTTTTATTATAGTACTATTATTTTATTATTATCTTATTATTAATTTAATAATATTTTATTACTTTATTAATATTAGGGTTTTGGGGGTTCTGTATCATGAGTTCTTTAGTCCTTAAGGGGGTATTTAAAATATCTCTTAATTGTCTCTCTTTTGTAATATAATCTCTCTCTCTCTCTTTAATAATATAATATATTATATTGGTAATAGCATGTTACTTTAAATATTAATGATATATAGCTTTGTTAGTGACAATTATTATTATTTTATATTTTTTAAAACAAAAGGAAATAAGAAGAATACAAAAAAGAAGAAAATAGATAAATATCTATGCTTATTTTTATAAATACAAATATAATTATTAGTTTATATTTTTAATAAATGGTTATTTTATTACTTTTTATTATTAATTTTAATTGTCCTATTAATATTAATTATACTAATTTTTATAAATAGTCATCCTTAAGTACAAATTAATTCTAATTTTATTAATTTCTTAACTTTTAATAGTTGCTAGATAAAAAAGCTTGCTAAATTTTAATATTTGTATTAACTTATGTAAATATTATTAGTTATTTCAATATATATAATTTATTTTTATTAATATGACTATTACTATTATTATTATTATTATTATTATTATTATTATTATTATTATTATTATTATTATCATTGTATGTCATGTATCACACCTTACGGCTAACCGTTTTCAGAAATAGGTCAACATAGACCCGTTTAACTTTATATCATTTTAGTGGATCTTCTACTTTATATAAGTCTCTTGTGTAGTTTGGGCACTATGCACAATAAATGTCTCAACTCATAAAAATTATTAATTAATTAATTAAAAATATATTAATACAAAGTTATCTAATAAAATAAAAAAGAATGCAAGTTCTATTTGCAATATATCAAACCCATATTTAAATTATAATATTATTAAAACTATCAATTAATATTTTTCTGTATTTAAAATTTTTATTTTTATCAGTGTTTATTAAGTTTGATTTTAAGTGGAATTGAAATGTTTTTAATTTTATTAGTTGAATTTTATTTAAATTTCCTATTACTAAGTTTGACTTTTACAGTGTTTTCAATTTTTAACAAGTTTTGTTAATATATATTAGTTTTAAGTGAAGTTTAGTGAATGATATTTTTCATTTTTGTTGTTTTACGTTTGATTGTTTCACCTCAACCTATTTATATTATTTGACTTATTAATATTTTGCTTTATTATATTGTATTTCTCTTTCTCTTTCTCTCTTAAATGTCTTTTTTAAATATAATAATAACATGCATTAAATAAGGGGGCTTTTTATAGTTCAGTCCACCTCTAGGGTGGAGCTAAGATTTCTACGGGTGGACTGAATCCTACCCATGGATTGATGCCAAATTCACGCGTATGATGCAGTTTATAGGGGGGCTACTAGTAGACTAGGAAGGGGTTGCAATTTCAGATTTTTGAGATGGATTGCAATCCACTTATCCCTAAAATAAGAGGCCTTAGAAAATCCAAAGGTACCTCTCTAATAGTGTGCAACTTTATTAGTCTAATCAAAATAGGTAATGATTACCTTTTTATATTTTTAAAACAAAAGAAAATGGGAAAATACAAAAAATGGAGAAAATAGATTAATAACTTCTCTCAAATGAGAGACTTGCTGACATGGACTGTCCAATTTTATTATATATAGAAATATTAGCGGGGACCTGTGTGATGCATGGGAAAACCCAATTTCTAACTTGCTGGTAAAAAGGATCAAAAGGATATAGTAAATGCCATCCATATGCATAATCAATTATTAATTTTCAAGAATCATATATTGATTGAATAATCAATAAATTTTCCATAATTTCACAAAATTAAACTATAATATATTTTATTTTCAAATAAAATTGATCAATAATTATCTAAAATTGTAATTATAATTTTTAGAAATGTAATAATTACCAACAATCAATTACTAAAATTTTTAGAAAATATTGATAATAATTTATTAATAAATATTAATAGTAATTTATTAATAAATTAATTATTTGTAGTTATTTTCAGATATTACTATTATTTTTGTTATAAATTTAAATAACTATTCATGATTAATTATTATAAATAATAAATTATTAATAATAGTAATGCTTTAATTATACTATATTAATTAATGCCTTGCTAATTATTGTATTAATTATACATTACAATTATTGAAAATTACTATCATTATACTTATCTTATATCTACAATATACTTAAACCATTTAGGGGGTGTACAGTCGCCCCCCAAATGCTCGACACGTGTAGATCTAGCAGGCAGCTAAGAGGTTTCCAAATGCATGTAGAATCACGCATGAGCCTTTTCTTCTGGAGGCTCCAAAGGCTACCGTCAACTTGGAGCAGGAGGTTGTTTCCATTGACATTATCTATTATATACTTAAAGCATTTGGGGGGTGTACAGTCGCCCCCCAAATGCTCGATACGTGTAGATCTGGCAAGCAGCTAAGAGGTTTTCAAATGCGTGTAGAATCACGCATGAGCCTTTTCTTCTAGAGGCTCCAAAGGCTATCGTCGACTTGGAGTAGGAGGTTGTTTCCATTGACATTATCTATTATCTACTATATACTTAAAGCATTTGGGGGTGTATGGTTGCCCCCAAATGCTCGACACATGTAGATCTGGCAAGCAGCTAAGAGGTTTCCAAATGCGTGTAGAATCATGCATGAGCCTTTTCTTTTGGAGGATCCAAAGGCTACCGTCGACTTGGAGCAGGAGGTTGTTTCCATTGACATGGCATCCATCACCTCAAAGTAGGCATCAGACAATCCAATGATCTTCTTGTTCACTACCAAATCTACAGGGTAAGGAACACAAAATCCCTCCCCTACTACAGTAAGAGGAGGAGGAGCAGGAACCCCATATACCTAGTGATGAGTTGCCATCAACCAACTTAACAAAAGTTCCTTCTGACACTCTCTCTTTCCCCTTTCTCTTTTGGCGGTTGCATGTAGATCTGGTAGGCAACGCCCTGTGCCACTAAGCCTACATATATGTAATGTCTCACACTCTTTCTCTGTCTTCCTCCTTTCTCCTCTCTACGTTATGGCAGTCTATCAGGCACAACCTATAGTGTAATGTCTTGCACTCTCTCTCTGTTTCCTTCTTTAACGCTCTATCTTTTCTTATACGTTACGAAAGACACAACACAACCCTTCCTTCTTTTCCCCTCTTTCAGTCTCTCAGATTTTTCCTTCTAGCGCTCTCTCTTTCCGCTTTCCATTTTCTCTCTCCTCCCTCCCTCTTTCTATACCGACGGATCCAGCCTACACTATTGGCATTTGGGAATGTTTAATGGTTACGATGGGAGTAAGGCAATTAGTTCTTTTAGTTTCTTCCTTCTGATGCTCTCTCTTTCCCCTTTCCATTTTCTCTCTCTTCCCTCCCTCTTTCTCTTCTGGAAGTTTCTGACCTACACTATCGCAGGTAACCTCATGTTTCTTCTTCCTTAATAATTTTCCATCTTAGTTTTTTTTTTAAGTTTTTTCTACTAACGGCAAACATTACCGCTCAGACCACTGGGATCTTCGCCCAGAATGACTTCATCTTGGGGCAAACATCGCCGCCCGGACCGCCGTGGATTCGACCATAATCCACCTTGTTCTTGAAGAACCTCAGGAGCAGATGGTTGCTAATGGGGTTACGGCATGGAGATGGTTGCAAGGACTGCAGGAGCAATCCTAACACGGGGATGGTCTGAGTTTCTTCCTTCCTGTTGGATTTAATGGGTTTGATTGGTCAATTACATGAGAAATTGCACCTGTACACTTGATTGGAAAATCAGTTTTTTCTCTTACAAAAAAAACCCAGTTTTGAACTTGTCCCACATTGGAAAATTATAAGTTTTGTTTTTAGTATTTCAATAGGAGTTGATTTACACTCCTTAGAATTAGTAGAGGAGAGTATGGGGATTCGATACCGCGCAACACGCACGCACGCGTGTGTGCGGCGCAATGAGGCGCTTTAGAGGCACACTTTGCTCGCACCCGCGTGGCTCGCGATGGGCAGCTTTGGTTTTGGTGCATTGCTGACCGCTGATCACCATTGATGAAATCAATGATTCGATCGGGTATGATCAAGAGGCACAATTCAAAGTTAACAGTCACTAACTGTTAACTACTTTTTAAACAGTCACAATGTTTGAGATTGTGACTGTTCAAGGTGCCTTCTCTAAACCAGCACCTACTTTTTCTTCATACCTATTCGCAAATTATTTAAGGAACATGAATCAGACTCCAAAACACACAATTTTGAAATTCACTCTCTCTTTCTCTCTCTCAGTCCGGTCTGCTACAGTCTCACAGAAGGTTTCTTTGGAAACTCTTCAACTTTGCTGGTTGCAGATTCTCGCCCAAGGCTCTATTGTATCCTGGGAACGAATTTTCCTGTAACCCAACAGCAAACTCAGTAAAATTGAGTGGGGGCAAATAACGTTCTAAAGACGGTGTCTTCAGACGCGCCTCAGAGCTTCTTCTCCAAAGTTACAGTGACCCCATCTTCTCCAACAATTTTAGAACGTTATTTTGCAATGGAGGTGGAAGCAAGCATGACTTCGATCAAGATGATGAACCAAGATCTTGTTCTACAAGACCAATTCGATGGAGCAAATTTTAGCCGATGGCAAGACAAGATGATCTTCTTTCTGACCGCACTGAAGCTATACTATCTGTTGGACCCGAATCTGCAATCACTTCCTGAACCCACTGACAAAGACTTAGAGAAACTAAAGAAGAAAAGAACAAAACGAGAAGATGACTCACTTCAGTGCGATGACACATACTGAATGCTTTATCAGACCGGCTCTACAACTTCTACAAGGAACTTACATCTCCAAAAGAAATCTAGAAGGCCCTAGAATTCAAATACAAGGTGCAAGAAGCAAGTACGAATAAGTATCTTATTGCAGAATACTTTGACTTCATCATGAACGACCATAAACCCATACTGGAGCAAGTTCATGAACTACAGGTGATAGTCAACAAAATTTGATCCCTTAACATCATCCTTCCTGAATCTTTCCAAGTGGGAGCAATCATTGCCAAACTTCCACCCTCTTGGAAGGATTACAGGAAGAAGCTTCTGCACAAGGCTGAAGAACTTACCTTAGAGCAAATTCAGCAACACCTTCGTATTGAAGAGGAGTCTCGAATTAGAGACAATAGGGATAAGACCCTGACCGGTATGCTGAAATATAAGGTCAATTTTGTGGAAAATGGATCGAAGAGGACTGACCCTGCATTACATGTAAAGAAGAAGGATGGGAGCTTCAAGAAGAGCAACAATAAGAAAGGATCCTGCTATGTTTGTGGAAAGAAGGGGCATTATGCCCGAGTCTGCTGACATCGGAAAGGCGAAACCAAGTCTGCAAACATGGTAGAAGACAATCTCGTGGCCATGATTACTGAAGTCAACATGGCAGAATCATCTTCTGGATGGTGGTTTGATTCAGGCACCACAGTCCATGTTTGCAAGGACAAGTCCTTGTTCAAGACATGAAGAAGTGACTGATGGCTAGGAGGTATAGATGGGAAACCAAACATGTGCCAAAGTTGCTGGAAGATGCAGCGTAGAATTGAATTTCACCTCCGGAAAGACATTGACTCTCCTGAATGTTCTCCATGTTCCTGACATTAGAAAGAACTTGGTCTCAGTAAATCTTGTTTCTAAGAGGGGATTCAAAGTTATCTTTGAATCCGACAAACTAATCTTATCCAAGAATGGGATGTTTGTTGGAAAGGGATATGGTTATAATGGTATGTTCAAATTAAGTATTAATGAAGGAAAAAATTCTGCTTGTGTTGTTGATTCTTTCTCTTTATGGCATGATAGATTAGCACACTTGAATTTTAAATCCATAAAGAACATGAGCAAACTTGGTATAATTGTTTACAATAATGAATCAACTGAAAAATGTGAAATATGTGTAAAATCTAAAATGGCTAAGAAACCTTTCCCTAGTGTTGAGAGAAATTCTCAACTTCTAGAACTAATCCATTCTGACATCTGTGAACTCAATGGTGTATTAACTAGAGGAGGTAAGAGATACTTCATAACATTTATAGATGACTTTTCTAGGTACACCTATGTCTACCTTATGAGAACTAAGGATGAAGCCTTTGACATGTTTAAACTATATAATTTGGGATAATTCTTTATGTGAGTTTAATTCTTTATGTGAAGATTACTTTAAAAATGAGTTTAATTCTTTCTGTGAAGAATTTGGGATAATAAATCAGTGTTCTGCTCCCTATACCCCTCAATATAATGGCCTAGCTGAAAAGAAAAATATAACACTTACAGAAATGATAAACTGCATGTTGTTAAAAGCTAATGCACCCTTAAACCTGTGGAGGGAAGCACTCCTAACAGCCTGTCATTTACATAACAGAATTGTTTCTAGAGTAAATAACAAATGCCCATATGAATTATGGACAGGAAGAAAGCCTAATTTAGCATATCTAAAAGTATGGGGGTACTTAGCATATTATAAAGTTCCAGATCCTAAAAGAACCAAATTAGGACTCAGAGCTAAGAAAAGTATGTTTGTTGGATATGTAGAACATAACAAGGCCTATAGGCTTCTAGACTTAGAGTCCAACATAATAATTGAAACTAGAGATGTTGAATTCTTTGAAAATAAATTGTGTTATGAATCTACAGAAAATGAATCCATAGAAAATGACAGAGAAACTCAGATCTCAATACCTGTTGATAATAATGAGACTGAAAGAAGAAATGACACAACTGTAACACTTACAATAGGACTTAGAATAAGTCAAAGACAAAGAATAGAGAAACATTTAGGTTTAGATTTTATCTCTATTTAGTCAATTGTATTTTTGGTTGAGGTTGATAGAGAGAAGATTTTAAATAAAATACCTATTGTCCTAAACATTGAAAATGATCCAAAAACCTATAGTGATGCCATGACCTCTAGAGATGCTGTCTTTTGGAAGGAAGCTATAAATGATGAAATGGATTCAATAATGTCAAATAACACATGAGTACTAGTAGATCTGCCTCCAGGATCAAAACCAATAAAATGTAAATGGGTGTTTAGAAGAAAATACAACACTAATGGAACTGTACAAACTTTTAAGGCTAGATTGGTTGCTAAAGGATTTAGTCAAAAGGAAGGGATTGATTATTTTGACACTTATGCACCAGTGGCTAGAACAACTTCTATTAGAACACTCATAGCATTAGCATCCATTTATCACTTATCTGTTCACCAAATGGATGTTAAAACTGTTTTCTTAAATGGTGATTTAAATGAAGAGGTTTATATGGAACAACCAGAAGGATTTGTTTTTCTTGGAAACGAGAAGAAAGTTTGTAAACTGGCTAAATCACTATATGGATTAAAACAAGCACCTAAACAGTGGCATGGGAAATTTGATTCTTGCATCCTAACTTTTGGTTTTAAACATAATAGTGCTGATAGATGCATCTACTCAAAATTCACTGAAAATTATGGAGTAATTGTGTGTCTTTATATTGATGACATGCTTATTGTGGGTACAAATATGGTTGGCATAAATGAAACTAAAAACTACTTATCCTCTGTTTTTAAGATGAAAGATTTAGGAGAAGTAGATACCATCTTGGGAATAAAAGTTAAAAAACATAGTAGGGGCTATGCATTAAGCCAATCACATTATATTGAGAAAGTACTTGAAAAATTTAAGCGTTTAGGGTTTAAAGAATATTGCACGCCATATGATTCTAGTATAAAGCTAGTAGAAAATACTGGTAGAGCAATTACACAACTTGATTATGCTAGTGCAGTAGGAAGCTTGATGTATGCTATGTTTTATACCAGACCTGATATTGCATTTGCAGTAAGTAAACTCAGTCGGTTTACAAGTAATCCCGACGCAGAGCACTGGAAGGCAATTGTGAGAGTTCTTGGGTATCTCAAGAGAACTTTGGAACTAGGCTTGTTTTACTGTGATTATCCAGTTGTATTAGAAGGGTACACTGATGCAAGTTGGATTACCGGTAATGGAGATAACAAGTCCACATCTGGATGGATTTTTGTCCTTGGTGGGGGTGCAATCTCATGGGCATCTAAGAGACAAACTTATATATCTCACTCAACCATGGAATCCGAATTCATAGCCTTAACGACTGCTGGAAAATATGCTGAATGGATTAGAAATTTATTATTGGATATAAAACTTTGGCCTAGTCCTATGCCTCAAATTTCCATTTACTGTGATAGTGAGGCAACTCTGTCAAGGGCCTACAGTGGTACCTACAATGGTAAGTCCATACATACAAGTCTGAGACATAAATTTTTTAGGCAACTGATTCAAGATGGAGTCATCACTATAACCTATGTGAAGTCACATAAAAACTTGGCCGATCCTCTTACCAAGGGCTTGGCCAGAGAATTGGTAAGAATGACAACCAAAGAGATGAGATTAAAACCCTTTACTTAGTCATCTGTAATGGTAACCCAACCTGAACTGAAACCATCAATATTGGGTTTAATGGGTAACAACAAGTTATAGCAATGTGACTGTTAGCACTCACATTGAGAAATTTCCCATCACAACATAAACAGTGTTGTCTGTTATGATGAGAGGTTGAGATAAACTCTTAATGAAGTTCTGAAATGTGTCAAATAACGGAGCACATAGTGGAACTTCACCTATGTGAACATAGAAGTGGTGCCGCTTCTCATGAGGGTTTGGATTTACTCTCGGGATTGTTCATGAAACCAGGAAAGAAGCACATGGCCATAACAGTGCTGAGCAAAACTTGAAACTCTTGCAGAGACTGGACATTTTTGTGTGTATAGGTGTCTCCAGTCTGTTTTGAGAGTAATTGGTTTAAGGTTTTACCACCAATAACTTTGACAAGGCTCTGAGATAACTATACTAACAAGAGGTTTAAGTTGATAAACACCTTTTGTATGCATAATTGTGTCATAGTAGTTTGGATTGAGAGAGAACTATGTAATTGATCAATCAATGTGGGGGATTGTTGGATTTTAATCTCGTAAGAGATTAAATCCAATGGGTTTGATTGGTCAATTACATGAGAAATTGCACCTGCACACTTGATTGGAAAATCAGTTTTTTCTCTTACAAAAAAACCCAGTTTTGAACTTGTCCCACATTGAAAAATGATAAGTTTTGTTTTCAGTATTTCAATAGGAGCTAATTTACACTCCTTAGAATTAGTAGAGGAGAGTATGGGGATTCGATACCGCGCAACGCGCGCGCACGCGTGTGTGCGGCGCAATGGGGCGCTTTAGAGGCGCATTTTGCTCGCACCCGCGTGGCTCGCGATGGGTGGCTTTGGTTTTGGTGCATTGCTGACCGTTGATCACCGTTGATGAGATCAACGGTTACGATTCGATCGAGTGTGATCAAGAGGCACAATTCAAAGTTAACAGTCACTAACTGTTAACTACTTTTTAAACAATCACAATGTTTGAAATTGTGACTGTTCGATGTGCCTTCTCTAAACCAGCACCTACTTTTTCTTCATACCTATTCGCAAATTATTTAAGGAGCATGAATCAGACTCCTTAACACACAATTTCGAAATTCACTCTCTCTTTCTCTCTCTCAGTCCGGTCTGCTACAGTCTCATAGAAAGTTTCTTTGGAAACTCTTCAACTTTGCTGGTTGCAGATTCTCGCCCAAGGCTCTATTGTATCCTGTGAACGAATTTGCCTGTAACCCAACAACAAACTCAGTAAAACTGAGTGGGGGCAAATAACGTTCTAAAAACAGTGTCTTCAGACACGCCTCAGAGCTTCTCCTCCAAAGTTACAGTGACCCCATTTTCTCCAGATGTGATCATAGCTGGTAGTAATTTGTTGGTCTGGACTTTGATTCACCTACTATTAATTTTCTGATGATGGCCTTTCTGTATATCCCGTACACAGTCAGCTTGGAGACATGTGATATATGAACTTGTCAATAAACAACTGACCTTCTCTTTATTTCTGCCGATTGGCTTTCTATACATTTGCTAATTGTCAGCCTGGATACATGTGAACTAGTCAATAAAAAGATATATTGCAAGTTAATTTATTTATGTATACATTTTGCTGATGCATTTTCTCTTTGTTTTTGTTTCCAGGTATTATTACATAGGTGTCCCCTTGGGCTGAAGTAGACAACCGTAAGCTTGTTGATGGTCAGAGTCAGTTGCTGAGTTACTCGATTTGGATCGTAAGGAGTAAGCATCTCTTCTCTTGCTTCTGGCCTTGTGTTGTTGCTGCCTCTTAAAATTCAACCTAACAGGAGCCCTGCTCTCGCTGTTGCTGGTTAAAGTAATTGAGTTTCCCTAATTATCTGGATTGCCTGAAACTCTACAACAAACTAGAGTTTGTAAGGTGAGGTTTTGCAGGATCAGTGGGTTTGTCTTGTTATTGTTTGGAACTTTGTTGAACTTGCAGGATATTATTATCTGGCTAACATGAGAATACAGTAGAACTCTATAAACCAAAAACCCAGCTTTCCCACTTTCAAAAGAATATTTACCTTTTCTCAAAAAAAAAAAAAAAGTTCCTTCAGGAATTTCAACAACTATATCCCAAGGAGAAATAGATTCTTTTGTATCCACTCCTGCAATCCCTTAATCCCCTTTTCAGAGAAGAGTGCATTTCTCTTGTTTGACAAACTCATTAACACCAAGGCGTTCCTGAGGAGAGTTAAGCTTATCTTCAAGACCTGCCAACCAAAGAGATGTAGCCAGATGGACAATAATTGAGGGATCTGAGTCACCAAGGACAGCCTGCAACTCCCTCTGAATCCATGGTTGTAGTACTCATTGCTGCATCCTTTCCTCGCTATAGGTATATCCTGTGATATTCTGATGGTGGATGAATGTCAGACTTAGTTTTGATGTGGACCCAATTTTGGTGATGCAGAGAGTGATAAACTACATGCTCCAGAAAATATTAGAGTAAAAGCATTTTATTGTAGCCTCAGCAAGGAGCAAAACCAATTTGTCTCTCAAATGCTGATCTGAAATATTGACTTGATAGATATGCTGCCATTCCATCTCATGAAAACAAGATTCGACCATTTGATGATTCCATGACCCATCATCAGAGATGAGATCTTTAACCGATAATCTCCTGCAAGACAATTGATTAGATGATTTTATTTCTGGGATTCCATTTGGAATTGAAGGCACCCAAGGATCTGAAATGAATACCCTGGACCCGTTATTTATTTGCCATGTTGTATTCTTTTTCATTCGCTCCCAAACTGAGAAAACCTGTTTCCACCATAATGAATCATCTTTTCTTTTTCTCAGTGAATAAATGGAACTATTATGAACATACTTCCTTTTAATAGCTTCTCTCCATAAGCCCTTTTCCTCCAAGAGTAATCGCCATATCTGTTTGGAGAATAAAGCCAAATTGAACTCCTTCATCTTTCTGAAACCCAAACCACCCGAATTTTTTGGCTGGCAAAGAGTATCCCAAGCTATTGTGTGCCCTGGTTTGCCCTCAGTTGAACCATCCCACCAGAAGTTTCTTTGGGCTTGTTCTAACTTTCCTAAGACATGTTGAGGCAATATGGCTGAACCCATTTGATAGATAGGAACTGCCTGTAAGGTCGATTTGATCAAAGTAGTTCTGCCTGCTTGTGATAACAATTTTGCTTTCCATAAGCTAAGCCTCGAATTTACCTTCTCTAGGAGCTCAGAATAGGCATTTCTCTTAGCAGCTCTTAGAGAGAGCTGAACCCCTAAATACCTCTCTACGGGTTTGAGCTTTTTTATATGGAGGATCTGCCTTAACAATTTTGATATTCTCCTGTGAACCCCCGGGCTAAAATGAATCCCAGATTTTGAGGTATTTATTTTTTGACCCGAGTACATCTCAAATTCATGTAAAATTTTTTGCATTTGTTTTACCTGATTCACTTCAGCTCTACAGATCAGCAGACAATCATCTGCAAATAGAAGGTGAGATATTTTTGGGCCAGATCTGCAGATATGTCAATTCCCCTTATATTCTTTTTTACTTACTCCCTTACAAGCATACAGGATAGTACTTGCATACCTATGATGAATAGGTAGGGGGATAAGGGATCACCTTGCCTTAATCCATTCTGTAGAGAGAAGAATTCTTTTTGGGTACCCTTAACTTTGATAGAGAACTTAGGGGTGTCAATACACCATTTTATCATTTCACACCACTTTTTTGGGAATCCCATATTATGAAGAACCTAGATTATAAAATCTCTTTTCATTCTATCATATGCATTTGACATATCAATTTTCATTAGGATCCACCCCGGGCCCTTTTTTGCTTTCTCATCTTGTGCAAAATTTTGCATTCTTTTCACCAAACATTTGGCTAGGATCCTGTACAACACATTGCAGTTGATCTGAATTGATTTATTTTCTCTGGCAGTTTGATTTTTGGTATGTAAACCAAATTTGCAGCATTTATTTCTGGAGAGAAGCTAGCATAGTGAAAAAACTCCCTAATCTAGTTACACACATTTGCTTTGACAATGCTCCAAAATTTCTGATAAAAGAATGGGGTAAAACCATCCGGTCCAGGAACTGAGTGGGGTTTCAAAGATTTTACCACCTATTCAATTTCCTCATCTGTAGGAGGAATCAGCAGTTTATTTGCTTCCTCATCTGAGATTTTCTCAAAATTCAAATCATGAAACTCAGGGAGTTGACTATGTTCACTATTCCCCACCTCCTCAGCTTGATTTTTAAATGCCTCTGCTACTTCTTCTAAAGACATTAAATCTTCCTCAGATTTTTTTTTATAAATTCCAAGGCATTTCTTCTTCTGTTCCAATTTGTAATTTGGTGAAAGTATTTTGTATTCCTGTTCCCTTCCTTGAGCCATAACTCTCTAGACTTTACTCTCCATAAAGATTTTCCCTTTTCAACCATTTTCCATATTCCCTCATTAGGAACTCTTTCCTGTATTGACCTTCCGAATTATTCACCCCTTCCAACTCAGTTAATTGTGCCTCTATTTCTGTGAGCTTGGCCTCAACTCTCCCATATCTGCTATTATTCCATTCCTTTAAAGAATTTTTGCATCTTCTTAATTTTCTTGGTATTTCAATACCTTTTGGAGTTGCGTTCCATTGTTTTTCAGTTATTTCTTGGCATTCTTCCTCCTCGGCCCATATTGGCAGAAAATGGAATTGCTTTGGACCTGTTATCATCTGGGGGTTTGTTCCAAATATTAACAAAGCATGATCCGAGAGGACAGTTTTCAAAGATGTGATTTTTGCTCAAGGATGAGCTGTTAGCCAATGAATAGTAGCTAAACCCCAGTCTAATTTCTCTCTGACATTTTTAAGTCCACATTTTTTATTGGACCATGTAAATTTACATCCCACCATTTCCACTTGACTCATGATCTCATTTAAATCCCCAAGTAAAACCCACTCATGGATGTTTGTCATTTTCTTATTTAATTCATTCCAATATTTTGGCCTTTCTCTTTTCTCTGGGTGACCATAGGCTAAGCAAAGGTACCAATGTTGGCCATTTTGAGTTGTTTGAATCTGTACAGTGATCCATCTGTCAGTTATTTCTTGTACGCTGATAGAGAGACCAGCTTTCCAACTGCACAAAAGACCTCCAGAGAGCCCTTGTGAAGGGTTATAACAAGAGGTGGGGTAACCCAACATCTTTCCTAGTTTTTTTGACTTCTTCATCAAGTTTTGTTTTAGCCAGGAATATGATGTCTGGGTTTAGTCTCCGCACTTGTTTTTTTGTTTTTTAAATAGGTAACAGTATGAGGGTTATTACAGCCCCTAGCATTCCAACTCACAATTTTCATGGGGTATGAGTTTTGGAGCAAACTAAAGAATATAGGTCTTGTAGAAGGAAAGAAAGCATAAATAGGGGCCTTTTGAAAACTTAAGAAAGTTTTGGTAAGAATAAGGGGTACCTCAAAGTTATAGGAGTCTATGTTTGGAAGAGATGTAGGCGATAGTTAGAGTGGTACCCGGCCTCTATCCACCTCCATAGCAGCTGCCCCCAGGTGTTGAGAGATTCCTCCTGTCAGAGTAGAGTCTTGTACCAGCATTTGGTTGTGAATTTGTGATGATGATTGTGGCTCAGTAAAGAAGAAACCAGGTTTTCATTTAATAGGACAAGCTCCTGCTCAGAGATTGAAAAACGATGTTTAATTCCACTTGGCTTGATAATTTCTAATGATTGTCAATAACTTGCAGTAATGAATGAGTTTTTCGATCCATGATATTCTTTCTGGGTCTACCTCTCTTCTTCAATCCCAACTCCAGATCCACATACCCAAACCCGCCCGATTTTGTGATATAACTGGTTCATATCCTCTCATTCTTTGTGGTGAGATAAGGGCAATTTATTTGGCGTGAGGGTCAGGTTATCTTGTGGACCTTGTGATTTGGAGCCCATCATTTCTGCCAGCTTCTTCTTACCCCTCCTTCCATGCTCTCCAGATGTGTGAGGTTTCCCCTGCATGGGAGCCATGTGTCATTTCATTTTTTCTGGCTTTTCATTACACCGTTTTCCATCATTGCGAGTTGACTCGTTCTTGCCCGACGATTTTCCCCTTGCATCATCCTTCATTCCTTCTCTGTGCATGCTTTCCGGTGTTCCTGTTCATCAGTGCCGAACGATCCCCGCCAAAAGCCTTGCCATCTGAAGGCTCAGAGTTTGTTCCTCTTCAGGCTGTACCTTATCTATGACCACCTTTGCAGAATCTCTCAACGGGGGATCCGCTACCAAGTACAGAAAGAGACACGGGCACTCACGAGGATGGTTACTGTGGCTTCAGCATGACAAGAATGCGGTGAATATGTAGGAGTCTTTGTTTCACTGTGAGACAAGAGAAACCTTTTTTAGCAAAAGAAATATAATAATAGTTAGAGGCAGGAAGGCTAGTAGATTTACTACCCGCCCAACTGATATGAATAAACAGGAGACCTGAATGGAAAAATAAAAACAATTTAAAGCAATGAGGCCAGTCGAGAGATCAAAACTGAAAAGAGTAACGGAAGACCTGAAGGGAAAGATAATAATAATTTAAAGCAATGAAGCCAGTCGAGTTAACAACATGCAGTAGCTAAGAGGGAAAGCCTAGTGACGTGAACGCAGGAAGCTAAACATGCATGCACCTTACTTGAGAGAGCACAGAAGAGAGGATATATTACGAAAAAGAGAGAAGAAATTTTGGTAACAAGCTCACGTCTGAGTGTTTCAAAGAGACCATAAGTAACGAAGATCAAATCATCTCCCCAACAAATCTTGCATGTTTGATCCTGATTCACGTCAATCTAGTTGTTCAAGCCTGGTTGGTTGGTTGGTTAGGAGGTAGAATCATGGAAATGGTGGAATTTCTCAATGTTCAGATCAATACACATGTTCAGAATATCAAAAAAGAAAAATAATTTTTCTTCAATGGGTTTTCTTAGTTATTCTCTAAATATTTCCACTTTATTTGCACTGGTTCCTTTTTCCCAAGATTCTTTGTACTCTATAATTAAGGTTTGCACTCTGTCATGAGCTCATGAAGTTATTGAACCTCCACTGCATTTCTCACTCAAGTTATTAAACCTATATGGAGAAGGTACTGTGGATTTGGTCCAATTCATTCACTTACGTTTTAATTTCTCACTGATTATTCCTCCTGAGCATCTCCATTGCATTGCTTCCTCTGATAGAATAGGCAACCGTTCTTCAGAAAAGCTTTAGTTTCTCACCTCATACCATAGGACCAAATAAGAACATAGTTGCAGATAATCCATCGCGAAAATGGTCTTTCAATGGCATCACAGTACAGTTTGGAGTGTCAATTGGGCCAGATTTGGTCCAAATTGATCAGGTCCAATACGAGCCCATTACAGCTTACAGATAGGTCCAATCCAATTTGATGAATGCTCTGGACCATGGACTGGATATTGGTTCAATCCGACCCAATTCAACTAGTTCAGCCCATTGTTTTTACAATGGCAGAAGAGGCCAAGGAGTTCAGCCCTAATTTCCCGTCAAAATCGGTCACGGACACATCCGACCAACCCCCGACGATGACACTGGATTTTTCAACGAAAACCACTATTTTCTTGTCTGTCTCCACCTGCATTTCTTCCATTTCGTTAATCTCCAACCAAACTCCTTAGATAAGGACGAGCCAACCAACTCTGGAATGAGATCCATAGACGAGGGAGCACCAAGATCGTCGTATGGAGACTGTTTTTGGCCGACGAGTACTGAAATGAATTGGCCATTGCTTCACAAACCGAAGATGGTAAAAGATGATTTCTAAAAGTGAAACCCTAAATAACACGAAAAGAACTATAAAGAGCAAAAACCCTAACAGAACACACTATAGAAGAACAAAGACTACAGCTAGATACATTAGATTCTTTTTGCTTGAAATAGTTGTTCGTAGTGATCAAGGCTCATAGTTCTCACTTCTCAATTTTCCATAAAAATTGTATCCAATTAATGTTGCCAAAAGTATCACAGAGTTGAACCCTGAAACCATATTAGATAAACAAGTTTTGTCATCCTGAATTGGCCGATAATTAATAACCATCTATGCTTTTTAGGTTTTTTTTTTAATTGTAAAAAATTGTTTGCACATTTGACATGTTGCATGGTCTTAGTATTGAGCCATCTCCAACTTTGTTGGCATTTTAAACTTTAAAGGGCTCTCTCCTATATCCATTCTTTAACAAGTATGAATAAATTGAGTTATTTATCCCAAAGAATGAGGTAGCATAGAATTAGTGTAAATTTCTGAAGTAAAATTTTTACTGCAAGCGCCCAGCCGGTCGATGAATCTGAGGATGACCCAGAATCGCAACCTCAGCCAATTACTGAGCCAGAAGCTGGTTCCGACCAAAGAGCCCAACCCCATCAAGCGATACTACCGAAAGGTGGCCTACTTCCTAGAGGACAACTGGAAGCGAGTTTGGGTGCTGGCGCTCTGGGTTTCCATCTGCGTCGGCCTCTTCACATGGAAGTTCATCCGGTACCGGCATTTTCTTCATCAATCTGTTCGTTGGTGAACTTGGCAATTAAATGAGGAAACTGGGGGCAGTTAGGTAGTTTTAATTTTTGGCTTTTCTCTGTCAACTGCGAATGGAAGAGACAAAGTAGAGATGGAAGGGATCATGATGTGTACAGAAGCTGAGATTTTGGTAAATCTTATAGTGATGATGATGTGTGTGTAAGGAGGACATTTGCATTGCTGGAATCTCTGTAAACTATTTTTTCATTCTTTCTTTTTGGGTTTGAAGAAGGAGAAGAAGAGTGCGATATAAATGTGATTAAGCTACAGAGATTTTTGCGTCTGCAACTGATGAATATCAATACAAGTAGCCTTTAGTTTTCGAAAATTTTCAAGTTTGTTTCTTTCTATGCTTTTGGGTTCTTTGTTTTCTGATTGTTCAGACTAGAATTGAGTAAGTAGTTCTTTTTTTTAACCAAAATTAGAGAGAAAAGAATTGATTGAAGATTATAGATTGCCACGTAGGTTACAGTTTGCACCACCCATTACTGTATTCAGCAACCAGTTGCAGTGGTTTGGGAAACCGAAAACAGGTTGGATGGTTTATTACGTATGGGCGTGCTCAAAGAACATCATTTCATTGCTGAATGGATTGACGATTTGATGGGCGGTGGGACATTACTTTGACCACAAGTGGACCAAGATGATGTTGACTACATCTCTTGATCCATAGAAGTTTCGTCATGGAGATAATATGGAGGCTGGAAACAGTTGGATGCTATAATAATTTTGGTGCTTTTGGGGTCACGATGCTAGTGCTCATGATCATTGCGTACATATTAGCCCAGCCTCTTGGTTCAGAAGTAATAGGCTCGGGCTTCTGAAACCCCTCAAGAAGCTTACTGGTTTCAATGCCTTCTGGCACTCACACCACCTATTTGATGCGAGCGCTTGATTCGTGCCTTTAGGTCTGGCTATAAGAAAGTGAAGATTTTGAAGGTAAGATCAAATCTCATAAAACCCAAGATTATATCATCAATTGCAAGAAATTACAGTGGAGATTCATTAATTCCTTGTGCATACTTCTGTTCATTCTCAATTCCCCAGGTTGCCGTCTATCGAGGAAATGTGCTGGCACTCCATATGTCTAAACCCCAAGGATTTAAGTACAGAAGTTTGCAATATATGTTCAACTGTTCCGCTGTTTCTTCTTTGCAATGGTACACACATAATTGAGCAAAATTCTGTTTGGCTCCTACCATATAAAAATTCTGCAGCTGGTTGAAGTTGTTACTGATGATCTTGCTTTGTTTCTTCTATGTTCTTTCTTCAGGCATCCTTTCTCTATTACATCAGCCCCCGGAGACGATTATCTGAGCATTCATATTCGCACATTAGGTGACTGGACATCGCAGCTCAAAGCTGTATTTGCTCAAGTACATGATGCGTGATCAATCGATTGCAGATTAACTCCTGTGTGTGTGTGTGTGTTTTAGCAAGCAATTAATAATCTTTCATGTCTAAGCACGTGCAGGTGTGTCAACCCCCAACCGAAGACCAGAGTGGGTTTCTGCGAGCTGATATTAAAACAGGCTCCAACCCCCTGTGGTAAAGTTTTCTTCAATACTCCATGAGTGTTCTCTATGCTTTAATTTTCAGTTTTAACTCTGAAACTCACATGATGTCTGTTAACCAAGCAGGTTGCCAAGACTGTTGATCGATGGCCCATATGGAGCCCCGGCATAGGACTACAAAGAATATGATGTCCTGCTCCTTGTTGGGCTGGGGATTGGAGCCACACCACTGATCAGTATAGTTAAAGACGTTTTGAACAACATCAAGCAACAGAACGACGTTGAGGAAGGTGGTGCCGTAGAAGCGGGATCCAAGGCCAAAGGAAGAAACCTTTTGCCACGAAACGAGCCTACTTCTACTGGGTCACCCGTGAACAGGGCTCATTTGAGTGGTTAAGTGGAATACTGAATGAGGTTACAGAGTATGACCGAGATGGGGTCATCGAGCTTCACAACTACTGCACCAGTGTCTATGAGGAAGGTGATGCTCGATCAGCGCTCATTGCCATGCTCCGATCGCTCCACCACACCAAGAGCGGAGTAGATATTGTGTCCGGGACACGGGTGAAGACCCATTTCTCTAGGCCAAACTGGCGGAACGTTTTCAAGCACGTCACTGTTAACCACACTGGTCAACGTGTCGGTAAGCAACTAACTAGCTCCCTTCCGTTGTCTGAACTCTAAACACACAACTATTCCATTCATGATCACTGAGCTTTCTTAGAACCAACTAAGGATGGATTGACCGGCGAGTTACGACAATTAGCGCAGAACTTCTCTAGGAAGACGACGATCCAGTTTGATTTCCACAAGGAAAATTTTTGAGTTCAGAGCTTGCACAAGGATCGCTAGCTATATACGTAGTACATAATATTGTAGTGCATATGATATACCACAAAGTGTGATATTTTTGTTTTGATTGTTTTTTTATTTGAATTTTTTAGTTAGACACTTGTAATTTGTAAGCAATTATGGTTCCAATATGATACATATAAAATTTGTATTTCTTTTGGGAATTATATGTTTAATAACTTTGTAAGATTTATAAAATTTGTATTTCTTCTATTTGTTATATAATATATATTTTTCATAGATTAATTGGTTTATTATATTAATGATTCGAATTCGGATTCCACAACTATAACTTCTATTGTTTTTTTTATTCTCCCAGTTACTCGGTATTACTCGCCCGTACTCAGCACGGGCGCCCCTCGCTAGTTTATTAATTAATGCATTACTAATTTATTAATCTGGTTGGACTGGACCGGTTCTAAAAACAAACTGAACTGGTGTGTTATTTAAAATGAATTAAAGAGGAGTGTGTTAATAAAACAAAATGGACTGGCTCGTTGAAAAAGAGCTGGACCGGTGTACCGAAGTAAGTTTAAATAGTGGGTTTGGAATCGGATCTGAAGCGGCTGCCCAAAATCCATCCCATTAAACTCATCTTTCCACCCTTGTTTCCCTCCCAAACGCCGTCCAACGACTTTGCTGGCGATTAAAATTTAAAACATTGTAAGGCATACCTAGAAGAATGAGCAACCGCTGATTGGACTGTGTTTGATGTTGATCATTTCTATGCCTCCCCACAAATCCCAAACTATTATTTTTCAAAATATGACTGCCCAGTCAAAATATGACTGGGCAGGTTTTTCCCAACCCTAAACAGGGACGAAGCGGGGACGGGGAAAATATTTTTTTTTTCAAATTGGGAGTGGAGCGGGGCCGGGTTTTGTATATAGCTAGCGGGGATTCGTGTATTAAGCAAAAGATAAATAATAGAAAGTGTCATTTACTAAAATACACTTATAGTTTCATGAATTTACTAAAAATATACCCAATAGTTAGCATTTTACTAAAACACCATTTATAATTTGCAACGGATTTAATCAATCTTCCATTAGATGATAGTGGAAAATGACATTGTTGACCATAATGTTTATTGAAATAAATTTAATCAAAAGAAAAATAGAAATAAAAATACTTTTTGCCCTTAATAAGACACAAGCAACCACTCTATTGACTATATTTAGCCAATTTTATTTTTTGTATAAAAAAGTGTTAAGGGTATTTTTGGAATAAAAAATCTGGGCCTAATGGCAAAACAAACACTCATTTAATGAAATGTTGATTAAGTAAACAAATTGTAAAATAAATGGGACATTTTAGTAAAATGAAAACTATAAGGTAGGTTTAAGTAAATATGTAAAACTATAGGGGTGTTCTAATAAATGACTCTAATAGAAACACATAAGAGTATATAATTGCTTTATATTTTCAACTTTTTCAATAATTAATGATTATTCATATTTTATATACTACTTTTAATAATTTTTTATAATAAATAAATACCAATAATTAATTTCAATTAGGTTTATTCATTAAACTTATAAAATCGGCCAACCTGATAAACTCGACCCGAGTTGGTTGGTTTTCTAGTATGTTATGTCGACTTTGGTTCAAAAAACTCCCAATTCAACCAAGTTGGATTAGTTTCACTTTGACCATTTGTAAACTGACCAAAACCGAACGACCTAACTATGGATATATATATATATATATATATTAATATTTCATATTTTAAATGTAATTTTTAATATGAAAAAGTGAGAAATTTCCCATATTTCTTAATCTAAAATGTTTCATTTCGTAAATCTAATTTTTAACTTTATTTTTTAATAATTGTTGTGAATAAGGTGGTTAGGCTACATACGGGAGTCTCCTTTAAGGACAAAGGAAAGCTGAAGTGCAAAAGGTGGGCTAAAGGCTAAGGCAAATGAGGTGATAGAATGATTATCTCTTTATGAAATGGACCCATATTTATAGGGAGGGATCCTGGGGTCCCGAAAGGAAGGAGCCAAAAGTGTTTGATTTCCATTAGGAAAGGGAATCTTGGATTTGGTGCCAGTTGTTAGGTAACACTACTAGGGTTTCGCCATGTGTCTTATGTGCTACTTCCTTTCGTGGCCCTTTTGAAAAGACGTGGCATGCGTGATGACACCATTTAGCTTGTGCACGCTCATTAGGCTCACGGGGTGTCTCGTCACGCATGTTATTTAACGACGCATATGTTTTTGTTATTTGTTTATGATCTGTGGTGAGTCTATGCCCATTGCGATTCTGTGATGACTTTAAACTCATCGCAAGTCCGGAGCTCATTTGCGGTTCTACGATGGATTTAAACTCATTGTAAGTTCGTGTAGATCTAAAGTTCATCACAACCTGTTTCAGCTATGAGTTCATCACAAATGTGTGATGAGTTATGAACTCATCACAAATGTGCGATGCGTTATGGACTCATTACAGGCATTCACATAGTATTAGTTTAACACCTCCTCTGTTTTGATGGTATAAGTGACCACCATGTACCTACAATTGCACTGTGATTTTTAAAATTAAATTAAATTTTTAAGTTTAAAATCTTTTGAACCGATTGACCTTTTGTGAAAACTGACCCAAACTGATACAACTTAAGTGGGTCAATTTTCACAAAAGGTCACTCGGCTTTAGTTGACTAACTCCCCAACCTGACCAGGTCAATTTGGTTAGCCAAATAACCTACGACCGGTCCGAACCAACTCATGAACACTCATAATTTTAGCTAAATTAATAGTTTTATCTCTAATAGATAACAATAGTTTAATCTCCAATAATTATTAAAAATTTATAGCATAAACACGCAATTATTGAAAATATATTGATAATGAAAAAAATACAATAATTACAAAAATATAGTAACTACTAAAAATATATGAACTTAGTCAATAAATAGTATAAAATCTCAAATAATAGTTTAATCACTAATAAATATTAATTAATCAATAAGTTATAAGAAAAATACAACAAATACAATAAGTACAATAAATTAAATTTAAAAAATTCAATAATAGTAGTTTAATCTCCAATAATTATTGAAAGTTTTCTATGAAATAACAAAAATAAATAAATTTATACATAATCATTGAAAATACATTTATCACAAAAAACAATAAATAATTAATGAAATAAAATAAATATTAATTTTAGTATATATAATTATATAATAAATACAGATTAAGAGTTTAAAATTATTATTAACAAATATTAATGTTTTTGAAAGTTATTTTCTCGAATTACTACTTGATATAAGTGAAATTATTTATTTACAATATTATGTAAAAAATATTTAGTTATTTAAATACTTAAATAATATTTTTAGTTATTTAAATACTTAAATTTATTACATAATTTCTTCAGTTTAACTACTTAAAGTCTAGTTATGTTAAATATTTTTATTTAAAATATTTAGTTATTTAAATAATTAAATAATATGTAAAATATTAATTATTTATAGAATTTAACTATCCATAAAATCATAATTTATACTATTATTACATAATTTCATATTAATTTTGTAATATATTAAATTATTATTAATTTCGATATCATGTTATAATTATTTTTCTACTTTTAAGAAATTTTTAAATTTATTACATAATTATGTTATTTTAACTATTTAAAATCCAATTATGATAAATATTTAAATAATCTATAAAATACTTACAATTTTTTGTTATTTGAATTTTATTTATTTAAAGCTATTACATATTATTAAATATTTTAAAAATATTTAAATTGATAATTCGGAAAAACATAATTGAAATTGTTAGTACATAATTTCGTGATATATTTTGTAAAAATATAAAATTATTTTTTATGTTTTTAATAAATATTTTAAAGTTATTATATAATTTTGTTAGAATATTTAGATAATTCTTAATTTTTTTAATCCAAACTTTCTTTAGATAGATATAGATAAAAGTAGGGGAGAGGATAATTAGGAATTAGAGATAATTTAGGAGAGAAACTCTTTACTAAATTAGAGATAATTTTGGAGATAAATAGGAATTAGAGATAATTTTGGAGAAAGTGGAGGAGGTAGTTTAGGGGAAATTTTAGGAGAAGGGATTATTTAGGTTATGGGAAAGTGCATCTCATCGGTTTTTTAATGTAATCAAGATAAACAATAATTACTACTTTATATTTTTAAAACAAAAGAAAATAAGAAAAAATACAAAAAATGGTGAAAATAGATAAATATCTTCTCTCAAAGGAGAGATATGCTAACATGGACAGACCACTTTTAATATATATAAATTCTCTGAACCCGCCCCAAACACGAAGGTAAATTAGTAAAATATCTATAGGTTTAATATTGATATTTAAAATATCTCTAAGTTTTTTCCTAAATTCTTAAAATCTTAGGATCCCATAATTCTATTTTTGAAATACCCCTAAAATATTATAATTTAATTCCTAAATACCCCTAAATTCCTATATCCTATGTGTAAATTGTTCATAAAATAAATAATTTTTAAGTAGTTGCCTTGAAGCAGGAAAAATTCGAGGATTCCCCATTCCCAACGGGGAATGGATGCCTGCCCCAAACCTGCCTCGCCACCGGGGATGGGGCAAATTATCTTAACTACGGGGCGGGAATGAGGAGGGGGTGCCCTGCCCCAAACCCGCCCCGTCGCCATTACTAGAGGGAAGCATGCCTTGAACTTAGGCTCCCACCCAGTGATATTTAAAAGGCCGAGGCTTTCTAATCATTTGGAATTTGGGGATCCCCTAAATTTCAGCATCCCCTCCTTTTTAATTTTAACTCTGGGTCCAAGCAACTTTCGAAATGGCAAGCTTTTTTGAAAGTTCCTATAAGCATGGTGAAGGCATAATTTAAAATCAAAATTGCAAGGGGAAGAAGAAATACACACATAATCATGGGAACATACTTCATCGCTTATATTAATTTCATTTGAGTCCTCGTTGATGTATGCTTAATAGATCTAATCGTTTATCTCATCTTCAAGAGGGTCAACCATTTCTATATCAATTTTTGGATGCTTAAAAGGAGAGGCGAGTCTTTGAAGTTCAACATTGCAAGAGAGAAGAGATTTTGACGTCCCATTTCTAGTACACCCAACGATCCAATTGTCACAACCCTAATTGATTGGGGAGATAAGGGTTGGGTCAACTCTGGTTCTATGTAAAAGGTAGCCACTTCTCGGTTCATATGCATATTGTATGCAATTATGTATTATAATATGTATCTATGTATGTATAAGTGAACGCTTTGAGCATGCAACCAATGATATGCCCACGCCAACGACAAAATTCATATGACTAGTATTGACTACACAGAGGTTGAACGATTTCACTCCATCGAAGGGTTAAAATTCCTCGAAAATAGGCGGAACTCGGGGCCACAATAACTAAGCATTTGGACGGTCTAGATTGACAGAAACGTCCGTCGCGTTGGAAAAGCACCCGACCGTGTACCTTACGTACATTGTCGTCTACTTCTCTTTCGCTGGGGTTTTTGCCTTCTGCTATCAGGTTTTCGCGCCGTCCGTGTTGAATTTGATAAGGTTTATGTTCTTTGAATCTCGGATACCGAAGAACCAGAGCAGGTGCAGTCTCAACGTTAGATCCGCGTTAGCTTTGATTTCGCATTTCGTTACTTTCTGCAAATCCGCCTTTGGTTTACCTGTTACTCCCTTTAAATTATGAGTTAGGATTCACTTCCATCAATTATTTCTGATCGGTTCATTGTTTTATACGACTGCTGAGCTCGAATGTAGTGTGTTGAATCATGGGAAATATTGATTCCCATTCTAGGGTTTTGGTTGTTTTGGGGGCTGAACACTTCGGCCATGTCGAGTACTTGTCAGGGCGTTAGGTTCTGAGGGCAATTTCTGAAGGACAGTCTCGCGCATAAACGGAGACGGACCGATTCTGATAGTTAATTTGTTTGTATGTTTTTGATCCAAAATGCAAAGAGACCGAAAATGGGATCATCTTCAACTCTTATTTGATTCGTTACCTGTATGCTTTGGTTTTCTATTAATTGATTATTATAGTTTTCATTTATTTCTATTAGTGAGTTTTCGAACTTGAAACAATGGCGGTGGGAATGATGAAACCCGTAAAGGCTGGTCTAGAAGAACCACAGGAGCAAGCCCATCGCATTAGGATTACTTTGTCATCCAAGAATGTGAAGAATCTCGAGAAAGGTCCTTCCTTTTTTTATATGATACTTACCCTTTTGTTTGTTAATTTATCATGCCTGTGTTCAAGGCATAAACAGCTTTTCTTTTGGTCTTTAACAGTATGTGCTGACCTTGTGACTGGTGCAAAGAACAAAAGGCTGAAAGTCAAAGGTCCAGTGAGGATGCCTACTAAAGTTTTGCACATCACTACAAGAAAATCTCCCTGTGGGGAAGGTTAGTTTGTAAACATATTTTTGCTTCATTCTAGAAAACATTTGCCTGTAAACATTTGAAGGATGATGAATTGATGTGGATAGCTTTAGTCCTCTATGTGTAGAACTAAAAAATTTAAAATGTAGTCTTCCTAAAAGCACCGGCAATAGTCATTTCTTTCTTATTGTAATCTTCTATCTTCCCTTGTTTGTCTTGGAAATGTTGGGGAATGACACATGTTGGTGATCTTTGAATTTAACATGCTGTTTGGTTTATTCCAGAGCACAGTGATTAAAATTTTCTCATACACAGTTTTACGGTTTTACTTTCTGCTTAATCACCATTCCTTTGCTCAGATCATCTGAGGGTGCATTTCCTGGTTAGCAATTTGTCAATCTTTGAACTTTGAAAAAAATTTAGTTATGAGGTGCGTGAGGGTTCTATTTGATGAATTAGCTCTTTGTTCCAAAGGGAGTTGTAGAGCTAGTAATCAGAATGATGCTGGACAGTATGGTTCTTTTTAGTGAATATTTGTTAGTATTGTTATTCTGTTCTCTACCACACTGATCCAGTAAAAAGATCTCTTCTCTATCATAACTTCATAAGTTTGGGACAGTGGGGTTATGATGTGGTTATATAGTTTCCCACCCTATCTTGTTATGTTGATCTGTAATTCATGGAGGGTGTAAGGTATCTACAACCCAATGCCTGCTTTATTATCATCTTTGAATGGTGTCTATTTGTGGGTATCTGTGCCTACCATTTAATCCTACCTGATTGTCTTCTAGGCCATGCCTTGACCTTATCAGTTGATCTTTGTCATTTTACTTTTGGTGTCCTTTCAGGAGAGTGATATATTATTACCAGATTTTTGGCTCAGGGAACCATATTACCCAGATATAGGAACTACACAGCTGGGCAAGGTGTTGGATATGGACTATATACATTAAAAAAAATGAAATATTGGACATGGTATGACACCTTTATACAGACAGGTATTCAGGTATCATATTTAGGAAGTCAACAAGGTGTGGACCCTCATGCAGGGTTTATGAGCTTATTTCTAATTGTTAGTTCTGACCTAATTGAGAACTCAAGTTTTAGATAAATTTTGGGGCAAATTTCTTAAACTACCGCTAAGGTTTAGGAAATTGACTAACTATACCCCTATTATTTCAGTATTGTCTTAAAGTACCCCTACTGTTTTGACAATTGTCGCACAGCTCCCTTCCCGGTAAGTCTCCATCATAGACCGTTTACATGTGACTTCACGCGTTTGATTTAATTTAAATTATACCCAAAATACACTTTAGCAATTACCGCACATCCCCTGTCAGAGTGCGTAGCCTTTCCTGTCCTGATTCTATTTCCGAGCCAAAGCCATCAAAGAATGCTTGATAATTCCTCCTTGAAGAGACTACGAGGAAAGAGTTGGAGAGGGAGAACGAAGAGGGGAAGGGGGGTGGAGAAAGATCACTGCCAATGTTGGAAGTTGCAGTGGTAGCGGTAGTTTTGGTCCATCCAAAACAGAGGTGAAGGGGGGAGGAAGAAGATCACTGCTGCCGCTGGCGGAAGTTGCAGTGGCAGCGGTGATTTTGGCGCTCAAAAACAAAGGGAAAAGAGAGCTTTGTTGTTCGAACTGAACAGGCCATTGGTTAGAGAACTCTAATTTCTCTTTCTCTGCCATTGGTTAGAGAACTTTGGAAATTCGCCATCGGTTAGAGTCTGATTTCTCTCTCTGCCATTGGTTAGAGAACTCTTGAATCCACCAAATCCTCCTTCAGCTCGATTCTATTGTTTGATCAAAATCTCTCTCTCTCTCTCTCCATCTCTCTCTCAACTCTGATTCTCTTGCTGCTGATCCGAATCTCTCTCCTGACGTTGAGCACCCAAACAAATTTCCCATTTCAAATGGGAAAGCAAAGATGATTTAAAAAATGACTGGCAAGAGATAGGCCTTAGCAGTTTCCTTCTTGCAGGTAATTGGGAAAAGCAAAGATGCACAATTTGTGAAGACGCCGCCGCTGACGATGTAACCACTATTGGAGGAACTGGGTTCTTCTGTTTCAAGCGAAGCATCATTCTCAGCCGAGTCACTTGAACCCGTGATCAGGACTATGAAGATAATTGCAGACAACGTGAGTACAAGACCATCCAAACCCAGCCAAAGGCAAGGAGAGACTGATTTTCCGATTGTAAAATTCTGGTTGTATTGGATGTATTTGATGGAGGAGAAGGCAAAGGAGAGGCCTTGCAAGAGCTGAACGCTGCGAACAATGGGCAGAGGGATGAAACGGTAGAAGGCCGGTGGCATCGGTGCATCACACGCCCAAACCCCTGCAGGTGCTGTTGCTTGTGTTGGTGGTGGAACTAACCCAATAAAAGCCAGTTGGCAAGAGACAAGTTTTGTTCGAATTGGTCCATCGTCTCCGACATCTTCAGACGGGTTTTGTTTGAAGTTCTCACTTTCAATAAGGTGTCAAAAGTTTCATTTTGAAAATTTAAAGAAAAATGATGGGCAAAATAGTCTTTTTAATCCTTCCATTATGGACACTGACGGTAAAGAAGATTTAGTCAATTGTCAGAAACAGTAGGGGTACTTTAAGTGTACTTTAAGACAATACTAAGGGTATAGTTAGATAATTTCCTAAACCTTAGGGGTAGTTTAAGAAATCTGCCCTAAATTTTCACTTAAATTTCGATTCTCCTTCAGAATCTTGTGGAGAAGAAAACTGTCCCCATCCTTTGCCTTTCTTTTCTTTTTATCAGAAATAGATCTAGCAGCTTTTATTTGAAAGTATGAAATGAAAGATGCATATATAGAGGAGTTACAAGATTTAGATAGTGGTTATTTAGTTCCACCCCAGAAATTTGCCAAGTGCACCTACAACAAGATCATGATACTACTTTCGATTGCCTGTCTTCCAAAGCAGATCCTCAATACAAATATTCTCTCTTATTGGCTGTAGTATCAGTGTGTCCAAGGTCCTGAGCCAGTGCTTTCCATCCATCCCTTATTGGTACTACAAAATACGAAGTATAAAATTCTAGTATACATATGAAAAACATTCGAGTATATAGCTCCCTTGTCTTCTGTGCTAGTCCTATTTATTTATTTATCTTTATGTTTTTTATGCATTCATTATTCCTCCATACATTCCTTGTTTGCTATGTTCTCTGGAATTAATGTGATCCTTGAAACTAGAATCAGACCACAAAATTGTGTTGGCCTGCCATGTAATTTTTAAAATACCTATGCTACCCCCATTTGAAAGAAGCAAAATTTCACCAAACACTAGTATCGCTTATTTGAACAAGTACTTGTGTTAACAATAAGAACTCCCAAACATGGGCTTATTGTGTTAATATAAGAACCTATATGTCAAAAAAGTAAAGGTATAGAAGAGATCAGTATTTCCTGTATCAGCTGAATCTTAACCCTTTTGTTCTACAAGGCAAATAAATGAAATAATAGATGCTGCGCTACTTGTGTCATCATGCTCTAGTCTAGGCACTCAAAATTGGCTCTTCAAGTTTGAATCTTTTCGCTAAACATGTTAGTCTGCCATGTTGTGTAAGATTTTATTGTGATGTACTTGCACGAGCATGACATACTGATATCAGTTGGATTGAGAATGATCAGTTGTGCTTTTGTGGTTGTGCATGTACCTATGTGTGTGCTAGAGATATCACCAAGTGTTAACTACATCTGCCGATGAACTGGCATCTTCTGTATAGGATGTAACTCATTGCTCCCGTTATTCTTTTTTTGCCAGGGACAAACACTTGGGATCGTTTTGAGCTGCGTGTCCACAAGAGGGTCATTGATCTTGTCAGCTCATCTGAGGTTGTGAAGCAGATCACATCAATCACTATCGAACCTGGTGTTGAGGTTGAGGTGACAATTGCAGATCCATGAAGACTCTGGACGATGGACTTATTTTTTTTTTCCTTTCAGTTTTGTATGCTAGGAAGCAGGGAAAGAAAGAACTTTAGAGGATTAGAATAGCAGTTAGCTTAAGAGGTGCATGTTTTTCTTCCCAATTATTTCATTTTCTACTATTCAGGGATTCAATTGTCATGAAAGACCACACTTTGGAATTACTAGGTTTAATCTCTGACAGTAACACACAATATCAACTTATGTTTAAGAAACCATGGTGGTATTAGTTGAAAGGAATAATCTATTCTTCAATTGTAAGGTGGTGTATTTGTAATTTGTTTCAACTACAATTTTTTTTTTTTTCGGTAGATAAAGGCTACAACCTATAAATATTCAAAATGATTCACTAATTTTGTTTTACATCAGGATCTTGCATGACATCCGTTTTATTCTTGGGCTGTGAATAAAGAGAAAATAATTGCAAAAGTGAGAAAGTATGAGCAAGGTGTCGGCCATTGCAAAAAGCAGGTCCTAGATGCCATGACGATACCGAGCGGGCAACGTGCAAGTTGATGTTGAATTACATCAACGTTTAGTTGGTCTAAATGTCACTTTAGTGTTTGGATTTAGATGGGATGAATTTGGGGATTTTAAGGAATTCAAACGAGTAACCCCTTCCCTCGCAAGCATGGTTTTTAAAAACGAACCGGTGACCGAACCGGTCAGGGGTCCGGTTACCTGTTCGAACGGTCTGATCGTTTAATCTGAACGGTCGGTCTGTTCTGACAAAAAAAAAATTTAAAAAATAAAAAATTGGAAAACAGTCAAAACTATTCAAATGGTGAACGATTAACTGGCCAGTTCAGCGGTTTGCTGATTAAAATCAATGGTTTTGAGGGAAACAACGGTTTTGAAGGAAAATGAAACTGATCAAGTGATTGGTTTTGGGTTTGAAAACAGTGCTCCCAAGGTGTTGTAATTAATGATAAATCACTGTTATGTATTGATAAAAAAAGTAAATCACTGTTATAAGGCCTTCCTATGCATAATCATGATTCTATGGGGGTATTCTTTTTCTGGATTTTGAGAGGGGGAAGTTGGTCAATGGGATTTTGATTTTCATTTATAAAGAATTTCATATTCTTTTTTCAGATTTATGTGGGGACTAGGGAAAGTTTATTTTTCTGGGTATTATGTGGGTAAATAACTTTTCCACTTTGAAGAAAGTTGTCAACACTTGAATGAGACAAAAATGCCCATTGTAATAATGGATTTTTATGACTAAAATGGTCATTGCCTTATCTACATGGGAAATAAAAGAACATGGGTAAATGCACATTACCCGGATAAGTAGCTTACTAAATAACAAACGGGGCTTAGGAATACAGAATTTTAGTGACGACACTTCCTAAACTAAATTTCTAATTGGATGGCATAGGAAGTTAAAATCATTCATTCGTTGATAATTTTCCTCTCGGGTGGAATGTAGATTTCACCAGAGCCAATTTCACCAGAGCTAATTGCAGTGGAGTTGGATTTTATTTATCTAACTAAGTGAATTTATCCAAACAAGTGTTTCCTAGGCAAAAGTTGTTTGGATAGATTTGATTCTAACATTCTAGTGTGATATAACTTATTTAGATAAAGAGAGGCGGGAAGAGGAGAGCTATAAGCAATTTATCCACCCTCTAGGAGGATATCAATTATCTTTGGAAGATTGTTTTAGGCCCTGTTCGTTTTTTGATAAGTTATTTATCCGGGTAAATGCAGCTATTTGGGCAAGTTTTTCTTGAAAAACACTTATCCAGGTAAGTTGCATTTACCCATGTTCTTTTATTTCTCATGTAAATAAGGCAATGCCCATTTTAGTCATAAAAATTCATTATTAAAAGGAGCATTTTTGTCCCATTTAAGTGTTGGCAACTTTCCCCTTAGGTGGGAAAGTTATTTATCCACTTAGGAGATGTGTAAGTGATATAAAAAAAATAAATTTTCTCTGATCCCTACATAAACATAAAAAAAAATAAGATTCTTGATGAATGGGAACTAAAAACGAACGAAGCCTTAAAAAACACACATTGTAAGTTTGAGGCTTTGAGTTTGTGTACATATGTACAATTAAATAAAAAAGCATCATGAGGCTCATGTCATGGTTCATACATGCAAATGCATTGAACCTCAGTTGGGGTTGGGGAATTGGGCCAAGTGGCCAATCCTAACAATGTAGTAGACTAGTAGTGTATTGTGGTGTTGTCTCATTCTCGCATTTCCGGCACAATTGGCGGGAACCGGGAGGCCAATGATTTTTTTTTCTTTTCTGATGAATATGAGATGGAAGGGCAATGATTCATCAATTAAGCATTAGTGAATAAAGATTAGACAGAGACAGAGCCCCCCACATACATTGTGAATTTGTGATGAGTTGAATCAAGGAGCGGTGGAACAACTGGATCCCTCCACCCCACAGCCACAGACAGAGATTAGCCCCAAGTATTAGTTGCAACCCATCTTGGTAAAAGACTTCTTATGCCATATGCCATTTGATATGGTAAAATAAACCAAAAAGTACCAAATCGATCCATCCACTTGTCTTAAACTTAATAACAAACCCCCCCCGCTCTCTTTCTTTCTCACTTCTTTCTCCCAACCCAGTCCATATGCGAAGAAAGCAGAGCGAGAAGAGGCATAAAGTGATCAGAAGAAATGGCATCATTCGACAATGACTCCTCCAAATCTGGATCTACAGCTGCTGCTGTTATCAACGGCGGTAACACGACGTCGGCGGCCGCTGCTCCTCCACAAGGCCGTAAGACAGCCTTGATCACTGGCATCACCGGCCAGGACGGTTCCTACCTTACTGAGTTCCTCCTCAACAAGGGCTACGATGTCCATGGCCTCATTCGCCGCTCCTCCAACTTCAACACCCACCGCATCAACCACATCTACATCGATCCCCACAATTCCCATAAGGCCCGCATGAAGCTACACTACGCTGACTTGACTGACGCCTCCTCCCTTCGCCGCTGGCTCGACACCATCCTCCCCGACGAGGTCTACAACCTCGCTGCCCAGTCTCATGTTGCCGTCTCCTTCGAGATCCCCGACTACACCGCTGACGTCGTTGCCACTGGTGCCCTCCGCCTCCTGGAAGCCGTTCGATCCCATATCTCCGCCACTGGCCGCACTCACATCCGCTACTACCAGGCCGGATCTTCCGAAATGTTCGGATCTTCGCCACCTCCTCAATCGGAATCCTCCCCATTTCATCCCAGATCGCCCTATGCTGCATCCAAGTGCGCCGCGCATTGGTACACCGTCAATTACAGGGAAGCCTACGGCATCTTCGCATGCAATGGGATTCTCTTCAATCACGAATCGCCCCGCCGTGGTGAGAATTTCGTGACTCGGAAGATAACTCGAGCAGTGGGCCGGATCAAGGTTGGGCTGCAGAATAAACTGTTTTTGGGCAATTTGCAGGCCTCGAGGGACTGGGGTTTTGCGGGAGATTACGTCGAGGCAATGTGGTTGATGCTTCAGCAGGAGAAGCCAGACGATTACGTGGTGGCAACGGAGGAGTCTCATACGGTGGAGGAGTTCCTGGAGGTGGCATTTGGGTATGTTGGATTGAAGTGGAGAGATCATGTGGTGATCGATAAGCGGTATTTCAGGCCTGCCGAAGTGGACAATTTGAAAGGGGATTCAACCAAGGCGAGGCGTGTACTGGGGTGGAAGCCCAAGGTTGGATTCGAGCAATTGGTGAAGATGATGGTGGACGAGGACATCGAATTGGCGAAGAGGGAGAAGGTTCTCGTTGATGCTGGTTACATGGATGCACAGCAGCAGCCTTGATTATCGGAATGATGGGTTCGTCTTTGGCTCTTTGCTATAACAAGCACAAGGTTTTGGGTTTTCAGTCTCTGTTTTCACTTTTCAGTAGGGTTAATGCAATGTAAGATCCTCATTTTTTTTTTATCGTTGTTGTTGTTGTTATTACATGTATTCTCACGTCTTCTTTTCATTTCATGATTGATTGATATTCATAGATCCAATATTAAATTCCAGTAATTCGATGTAATTTCCACTATGCGTCTCTGGCATTTATTTTTTATACGTTTTGGTTCTTTTCAAATCAGTTGATCTGGAAGAATTCAGTCTGTTTCTGATAATTCCGAGTACGCACAATTCATAGATCCGCTACCCCTAATGTACATCTTGTTCTCTCTGAATATTACTGATGTAATTACTTTGTGGTAGGCTGACGTACTAGTTCTAGTTCAACGGTTCAACCCAACTACTTGGGATTTGATTTCTCTGCCGGTTACTCTTTATTAGGCTTTTCCTGGGAAATTTGGGGATTGAAGAAAACAGAAGAAATTTCAGTTTCAAAAGCGGAGACAGAAGAGTCACATTCTTAAACAGTTTTTTTCTTTTCCCTTTTTTGGGCACAGTGCAAATTCTGGGTAGATTAATGGAGGGAAGTAAAATTGTTTTTGACTTTTTTTGTCTTTAGTTGGGTACCTTCTTGTTCTATCATTTTTCATTTTTTGGTTCATGTCAACGTATATTTTGATCGAGGGGAGAAGTTACAGGGCTAAATTACGGTTATATGGTACCATTGCTATTTCAACATGCAATGTTTTGAGTGGATTTATACTTAAAACATAAACAATACGAATCCTGTTTGGTGAGAAACTAGTGCTTTTTATCCATGCCAGGACACCACAGTGAATAAACGTTGCCAGATAGGTGCTATGGGTTCATTAATTTTTTTCTTGATTTTGCAGACAAATCAATTACAAATTTTCAGTGAATAAACACATACCACATCAATCAAGGTGTCTAAACACTAGACTTTTTGTAGAGTGGAAAACATCAAATTCATGTTTCTTGAAACACCCCTAACAGGGATTTTCATGAGAAGTGTTTTATGACTGTTTTAAGTCAAAACAGTCCAACCAAATAGAAAATTCACTGTTCAACTCAATGAGCCTATTTGGTGCTGATGTGGTGGAGTTTATTCTTGAAACATCACTGCGTCGTCCCTTTTCCTTGGAGGGTCTTTTGAACTTCGATTTCTCTGTTTAAAAAAAATTTAGACCATCCATGTGCCATTAGGCTTGTTGCTCTGGGGGCATTTCAACATTGTACCATCATTCTAAGCCAATATCTTGGTTTCTAATCTGTTGATCATCTCATATATGCCACAAGCGTACCATAAGAGATTTCTGAATAAAGGAGGGAAAACAATCTATCAGTATCACTTGTGACTTGTGAGGCTTAATTGACCCAGATTCGAGTATAAGGTCACCTGCATCAGCTTTCCCTTGCTGTAAAGCATTGCAACAAGTTGTAGAGTGATGAATCAACGTCAACGAACGCTCTCTTCCCAAGATGATGTAGTAGACCACAGCTCTTTTACTCAGCTACGACAAGATGATGTCTTCTTCTACGATCATCTAGGTGTGCTTGCCACTTGTTTTCAAAGTAGAATAGGTAGGAAGTTGTTCATGTTGAAATATTTGAGTTATATTTTTGCCCCTTCTGCAATAAAGATTTCCTCCTCAGAAACAGCCTCTATGTGCAGGGGTAAGGAAGGCTGTGTACATTTGTCCCTCCCCAGACCCCGGCGGGATCCTTGTCCACTGGGCTGCCCTTTTTACAATGAAGATTTCATGTCTTTCTTGCTATTTATATCAAATTAAATTGATAGGGCTTGGAGACAAAATTTTCACTGTAAATGGAGCAGAAATAATATCTGAAATACTTCATATTCAGTCAGAAATATTTTACAAGCAACCTAGGAAGAAGGGGATGTATTGATTTATTTGCTTAATCAACCAAAGCAGCAGAGGAGAGGAAATGATCGACCAGCTCTCGGTTAGCACAACATTGCCGATTATACCAACTATTAGGGAAACAGCCAAGTTTATGCCTATAGCTTCAATGAATTCATGTTGATTACTTGCCTTTGAGGGATTTACAAGGCAAAAACAATTCAAACAGGATTATCCTCAATACAGGGTTCACCTCTTACATTGTATTGGAATCCACTCGACATCCCTCGTTTACAAGACATACAAATATTAAAAAAAAAAAAAACACAGTTAAAAGAATGCAAGAGTCCTAACCTCACGGAATGGTGATGCTGACAATGGCAGAAAGGATTATGCTCTGGAACATAGGACTCGAAAAGGTTAGCACAGAATCTCAGAATGAATGCCAAAGACGCTATTGGAGATTTGTCTGGATATCAACCTGCATATTAGATTGCCAATTTATAATGGAATAGAGATATACATCATGTGTATAAAACAACAGAAGCTTAGGAACTTACAGATGCATAATAAAACTTAAAGGAAGGATACATTATTAAGTTTGATGATCATCATCGTGCTCATTCAGAAGTAGAATTTGTTCCATCTGGTTCAGTAAAACCACGTAGTAGTAGAGATTGGGTCATTGGAGGAACAGGTTGATCAGGAACAAAGTCTTCTCGTGAGATCACAATGGAATTGAATCCAGAGCTTCTTGATGGAGTTGTTGAACTTACACCGACATGGGTCTCTTTTGTTTTAACCTTTGGACCCTTATCTGAGATCCGACACCCTCTGAGTTTGTCCATGGAAGGTAGTGGAGTGTGGTCATGGAAGAGAGCAACATGGCTGAACAGCTTGTCCTTTCGCGTGAAACTGGTCCCGCAGGAGCACTTCCAGTCGTCTTTGCCACAGTGTTTCTCATGCGTCTTCAAATCCGAAGCAACAGAGAATTTCTTACGGTTGCAAATGCTACAGATGTAGCTCTTATCGCAATGGCTCCTTCTGTAATGGTTTTTGACGCACAGGATGGTCTTAAGTGGCCGAAATTTCTCGTGCTTCTGGTTTCTCTTGCAACCCTCAAAGGGGCACGAATACCGCCTTGGTTGGACGAGTTCCAGTTTTGCTCTCTTATTAGGGTTTGCCAGAGCTTCTGGAGTTTTGAACTTGTCGCCATGTCCACGCATATGCATCCTGAGGTTTGCATCTCTTTTGAAACCCTTGCCGCAAATTAAACAGAAATGAGTATTCAGGGCCAGGATTTCCTCCTTATGAAGCTCCAGAACTTCATACCCCGGGCTTGGAACCTTCTCCTCTTCTCCTTCCCCATCTGCATCAGTCGAAGAGCCAGACTCAACCTCTTGAGCAGAGTTATCTAGTTTCTCTTCTTCCACCAACCTGTCACAATGCCCTGGATCAATGTTGGTCCCATCTGCAGAACCTTTGCCTTTAATTTGCCGCAGATCTTGAGCTCCTAAACCCATGGTGTCCCCTAGTAAATTACTCAGATGGGCTACTATTACGGTGTTAACCTCTGGCCGGGCATTCTGATCCTCTATCTGCTGATCCGTATGAAGTAATCTTCTGGCCATAGAGATCATCTGAGCTATTATTGAACCAATTTCTGCAACTACCAGTTGTCTTCGGGTGGCGGCAGCAACATCGCTACCTCCTTGAATACACATGGACCTCACCACTCCCTGAAGATCATGGACCTTCTGTCGAAGAAAAGCCAAATTATTGAGGAAAAACCTAGGATTACATTCTTGATAAGGTGGAAACTGTGCTAGTTCCACTGATTGCAAACCATTGTTATCGATCCCAGCGTCCTCGTGGCAAGGTCGAGACATTGATAACTGTTGCAAATTCACATGAAAAGTCTCCACCTTACAAGCATTAGGTCTAGTAACAAAAGAACTTAAAAAGCAGAATTGGCCTCTGAAACGCTACTCTGGACATCAATCTTGCTTATACCCAGTAAGATCAGAAAGAGAAAGACCAGATCCATCGCAAGTCATGGTTTGCAGGTGTCTTTACTGTGGCCGAAACTCTTAAACTCTTTATTCTTAAACTTGAGAGTAATCTCTTCCCCCTTCCCAAACACCTCAGAAAAGAAAAGAAAGAAAGAAATAAAGAAACCAAAATATGAAAAGTGGAAAAGAGAGAAAAAAGGGGAGAAAGCAGAGGAGGGATACTGTCAGTTAAAACGATTAAAACAGAGTACGAGATGAGCAACCACCGCAGGAGGAGTGAAATTTTAAAGAGATGGAGTGATGAACAGCGGAGACAAGGAGAGAAGTTGGGGTTTCGGATTTGATGTTAAAGAAAGAAAGAAGCAAACAGGATTTACATTTACAGATTTGGTCCAAGATGCCTGAACGATCATCAAATCACGATGTACTTGGCAGCGAGATCTCCGAAAGACGAGACAAGTTTGGATTTTGGAACGACAAATGGAAAGCTCCTATCCACTTGATGAACCCAACTTCTTTCACCCTGCCGGCGGCGACCGAGTGAACAACTCTCCGATATTCGTACGAAGGACCTTGGTTTGAGTAGAAACAAACGACAGGCGTCTCCGTTGATCGGCGGCAAGATGAAGAAGATCTAGAATGTGAGATCTAACGTGATCGTGAAGAAAAAACAATGTAAATGTTTTTCAGCCTTTTTCTGAAACGAGGAATTGAGAGTGATGCTATTATACACGTGTAAACCAAACTGTGTTCCAAAGAAACAGAGGTGGACGGTCTGGACCGGACCTCAATGGATGACCCTGGACCATATATACTCCAGGGAAGAGAAAATATTTTTATATTATTGTTTTATTAACTTTCTCGAATTAAATACATTTTTTCGAATTGAATATCAATATATGGTTTTCTCATGAAGAGTAAAATAATCAGCTAAATAACAACATCTACAACGGTAATAACCGTCATCAGGTGCTTCGTATTAACAAATATCGTTGTTCTAAACGTACATTAAAAAAAAAATTACACGGTCCAGACCGTCAAATCGCATTGAACCAAACTGAAATTGGTAGTTTGGTTTGATCTGCCTTCCTAAAAAATGGTTTGGTTTCGTGTTTTGAATTTCATAAATCAGATTACATCGTAAATTGAATTTTTAATAATATATTTATTAATATATATGTATATATGTATTCATTTAACATTTAAACATATTTCATAACTCTTAATTATATAGATATTTCATACATGATTGTTATTGGCATGGTTTAAAAAAAAAACGATCCGGAAATGGAAGTGATGAGGAGTAGACCTGGGCCGGGCCGGGCTCGGGTCGGGCTTTCACTTGTCATTAAGGGAAGTATGCTAGGCCCAAGCCTAAGCCCGGCCCGACCAATGGGCCTATAATTTGGGCCCGAGTCCGAGCCCGAAGCCCGACCTAATAAAAAAAAACAATTTTCCCTATTCAAATTAGAATTAACAATTCAGATAGTTTTTTTTTCTTATTTAAATGAATAATGGCCTACAAGATGGTTTTTTAACCCTTTCTTTTATATTTTAAAACACATTTTTACATTCTTAAATTATTTTTTTTTTCAAATGGACATAACCACATTACTCACTTTAAGTTTAATATTAGGTCAGGCCGGGCTATTTTGACAAAACCCGAGCCTGACCCGAATTTATTGCGGGCCAAGCTTTTTGGCCCGAATTTAAGCCCGCAGGCCTATAACCACGTTCAAGCTCGTCCGGGGGCCGGGCCGGGCCGGCCCGTCGGGCCACCCAGCCCATGAACAGGTCTAATGAGGAGTAATTTGGCCCAACCTATCAGCACCCGAATACGTAGAAGCAACCTGCTGATTGGATGATGAATCGACACTTCTTGCCATCTCAGCAAGTCAGGTAAGTTCGGGTACCTCGGGCACCTCAACCAAGACCGAGGTCCGAGCAGCTTGTGATGGCCCGATCTACCTAGGTGACACATAGCCAACTTATAAGCTAGCCAGCTGTCTCTGACCTCTTTGGGATCATGATGCACGTTTGCGAGCCTTATCCTCATCCCTCCCAGATTGTGCGGACTAAATAAGCCTTATCAGCTAGCATGAATTGCACCTCCTAGCGTGGAACGAATTCCTAGTAGCGCGGACCAAAGAACTCAGAGGTGTTTTGTGAGACCTACGACAACTCACCTATATAAGGACACCAACCCCAATGTATTAAGGTACACGTGATTTACTGCTCACTAGCCTACTAGCATACAAGCTTTTAGCTCGCACAACCGAATACTAGCTTAAGCATCAGAGCATCCACATCGGGTAAGCCACCCCAGGTCCTCTGAGCCTTCCTCTTTTGTAGTTCGACCGGCAGCAAAGCAGACCAACGTCCGAGCTGCCCTCTAGCTAAGAGCATCCAGATCGCGCACCATCAATTGACGCCATCTGTAGGAACGCGACATAAAAGCTAAGTTCCTACCCTTCTTATTTACTTTCTACAAACTTCAATGGCTTCCTCAAGTACTGGAAAGAACGTCGAGATGCCCATCACCGGGGGGCAAGATTAGCCTACACTCAACCCGCAAACCCCCCTCTATGACCATACACATTGCCCCTCACTCTTTCTGGAGTGTCAACAGCACAAAATCCAGCCTTTGTAGCACAAGTCAACGCACCTTGACTTCCAAGCCCGTCTACTATATAAGTATACTGGGTCTAAAGGTCCGTTTACTATATAAGTATAGTTTTGCAGGCATTTGAGACCAGGTAACCCGACATCGAAAAGCTGGCCTATGCATGCACTAGTCTTGCAGCTTGGAAGCTATGCCCTTACTTCCAAGCCCATACCATTATCTTCCTAACTGATAGACCACTGAGGCATGTCCTTCAGAAGCCTAAGGTCTCAAGCAAGTTGACGAAGTGGGCCATCAAGCTAAGTGAATACGGCATCCGATTCGAGCTACGCCTAGTCATCAAAGCACAAGTCTTGGCGGACTTCGTTGTCAAATGTAGGTTTAGCATGCCGACCCCTGAGGTGGCTGGGCTGACTAGCATGTCGGAGGCTTCGACCAGTGTGACACTCATTCTAGGTAGGGAGAATGCCCCGGCCTGGGACGAGGAGCCTTGGATCCTCCACGTGGATGGCTCGTTTAATCAGCGAGGAAGTGGAGGTGGACTCATACTATACGAGCCAAGCAAAGTGAAGCTGGAGTACACTTTCCGGTTCGGATGCAAAGCGTTAAACAACGAGGCAGAGTACAAGGTGTTGATAGCCGGGCCAACGTTGGCGAAGGAGGTTGGCGCAAAGCACGTTGTGGTATGTAGCGACTCTTAGTTGGTCGTGAACCAAGTGAATGGCAAGTACGAGGCTCGGGAACCCGCCATGATGGCCTACTTGACCAAAGTGATGGAACTCCTGCTCGGCTTCCACTTTTGGTTCATCCGGCAAGTATCAAGGTCGGAGAATGCCGAGGCCGATGCACTCTCAAAGTTGGCCAGCACTAGTGACATTACTATGAGGATAGTGTACATCAAAGACTTGCCTTGACCTAGCATTGTTAGGGTGGCAGGAGAGGCCGCTCCCATGTTGCAAACAGAACTGAACTGGATCGACCCGCTTGTCAACTATCTGCTCCACGAGACCCTACCAACAGAGCACAATGCAACTCGGAGGGTAGAGTGTTAGCCAGCCCAGTATGTTCTCATTGATGGGCAATTGTATAGGAGATCCTTTATGCTCCCCTACCTACGTTGCTTGCGACCCTTAGAAGCGAGCCAGGTGCTACACGAGATCCACGAAGGTCTCTGTGGAGGGCATTTGGGGGTAGGGCGCTTGCCCAAAAAGCACTAAGGCAAGGATACTACTAGCCTACTATGAAAGCGGATGCACTCGAGCTCGTCCGGAAGTGTGATAACTGCCAGAGGCACGCCAACATACTTCACCAGCTCGTTGCCGACCTAAAGTATCTGACCACCCGTGGCCTTTTGCCCAGTGGGGGATAGGCATCCTCGGTCCTTTCCCACCTGCAATCAGGCAGAGAAGATTCCTAATCGTGGCAGTTGATTACTTTACGAAGTGGGTGGAGGTTGAGCCCTTGGTGACTATCATAGCCTGGAACGTACAAAACTTCTTTTGGAGGAACATAGTGTGCAAATTCGGATTGACGAAGGTGCTGAAGCGGTTCAAGGACATCAAGTTCCAAAATTAGTGTGCCGAGATGGGAATCCAACAGAACTTCATGTCGGTGGTGCATCCATAAGAAAATGGGCAGGTCGAGGTGATGAACAGGGCAATTCTTCAAGGGCTGAAAGCTCGGCTAGCGTGAGCTAAAGGTTTCTGTGTTGACAAGTTGCCCAGTGCCCTATGGGCCTACATGACTACTATCAAGACTGCGACAGGCGAGATGCCATTTAACTTGACCTATGGTATGGATGCCATCATCCCAGCCGAGATCGAAGTACCGACCCTGCGACAGGCGAGACGCCATTTAACTTGACCTATGGTACTGAGGTCGAAACGTTGGAATGGAGGCAAGTGCCCTGTGCCTAGAATGTCGACAACCTAAGGAGATATTACTTGTGAGCTTGGGAACCAAGCATCCGCCAATTTTTCCAAGTACAAATGACCACCCTCTTAGGCGATTTGGTTAGGTTGCATGTTGGCTAAATTATAATGGAGAGTGGACCACGAGTCACTCTAAAAGCCTAAGGGCCACGGTGCCGAACCAATAATGACCTCAGTGCTAAAGATGAATAAGACCCAGTCGCTTTCTAAGTATATGGGCAGTGCAAGCAAACCTTACTTATGCTTCATTGGTGTACAGACAGTTCAGGTTATGTACTTACCATGTCTGTTCACCTCGGCTCATAGCTACTTCAGGTTACCCCTCGTCATGACTAGTTATTTTAGAAGCTAGGCACCTCAGAGCAACCAACACTTGGAAACTTTTTTACGAAAAAATTGTTGTACGTGAGGTGACAAAAAGGAGAGTTGCATTTCATTTCTTCAAAAGAGTCTGATTCATACATTCAAAAAAAAAAAGAAAGAGAAAAAGAGAGAAAAATCTACTAGACTGAGCTTGGAGGCTCGATAGATGATTGTTTGTACAAGGAAGTCCATCCTCGCCCCCACCTTCAACATCTTTAGAAGCATCTTTGGCCGACTCAGTCTCTATAGCATCCTCAGCAGGGGCAGCTTCCTCCGTCTCCATGACCTACTCGGTAGAGGCATCCAGGCTATCCTTCTCCATGGTCCCCTTGTTAACGCCATTGCCACTCTCTTCCTCAGAGTTAGGGTCCTTGTCTGCTTTGAGCACCTGCTCCGTAGTGACCCCGACAGTGGTGATGGATCTGAGGTCGAGGTCGGGGAATGAACGCCTGGCCAACCAACGACATAGTTTGAAGCCCTTCCGAAAGGCAGATGCAGCAAGTTCCTACTTAAGTTCATTAAAATTTGGAAAGCCTTTGTAGGTTTTAAAAGCAAGCACCTCAGCGTCCTTGATCGCTTGAGTAAGAGGAGCTTCATGCTCGGCGAAAGCGATCCTTTGCTCCTCGGCCTCCTTCTTCAGTCCTTCAATGCGCTCCCCCTTCAACTTCAACTTGGCCTCCAACTTCCTGATGGCATCGACAGGACGACAACCTTTAATAGCTTAGTCTGGTACTCCACAGCTGCCAACTTAGCAACTTGTACCTTTGCATTGGCAGCTTGTTCCTTCGTCTCGGTGGCTTGCACCATGATAGCATACTGCTCGGACTACTTCAGCAGAGAACGAATCATGGAGTTCGTCTACAAGAGAAGCAAAATTTTGCTAAGTATAAAAGGAGAAATAAGCTAAAGTATAGTAGTGAGATCAGAGATGCACCACCATGAGGTGACCTACTGCCTTGGTGGCCACCTCAGCAAGCTACATCTCGGCATACTTGGAAACTGATGATGCACGATCTGGCCGGTCTTAGCTGTTGATGGTCTTGCCTCCGAAATGAGTAACAGGGACCTGAAACGGGAGGAGAAGAGAGGCTCCGGGGAGAACCCGGCGTAAGGGCTCCGAAGCTTAAGTTAGAGTCTTTCAAAGGCAAGAATAACCAGATAGCGCGGAAGTTAGCATACCTCGTCCCTGGGGGGTAGACGCCTTTTATAACCACCTCGCGCACTCACTTCCAGGCCTCTGTCAGGTCGGGCATGATTACTTCTGAACTCCTACCAGTTCGGGTGTCATTTCCTCTAGTCGGACAGAACCGCCACTGTTCCTTTTGTCGGAGCCGTCTCTGCGGCTAGTGACGACGATTGCAGGTGGCAGTGGCAGGAAGCCGTTTGAAATGCGGCTATCAGGCGTCAAATCCCAATCAGTCAGGTACGCCGCCCTTGGATAAAGACGTCCTTGGTGTCGGGTACGTTTGGCTGGCCTGGTGCTTTGGAAGTGGAGTGTTGGAGTGGCGAGCGAGGTGCCTTGAGTTCGGTTTGGAGTGATCCGAGCTGTCACAGGTCAGCTCGGGTCAGCTTTGTGGGGCTTGGGGCCCAGTATAGTTCGTGCTCCTTGCAGGGAGCTCGGGTTCTCAGTAGGGAGCTCGCTCTTAACAGGGAGCTCAGGCTCCTAGTAGGGAGCTCGGGTTCCTAGTACCGAGTTCAGACTTGGGGAGCTCGGACCTTTGACAGGGAGCTCGGGCTCCTAGCACCGAGCTCGGACTTAGGGAGCTCGGGTTTTAGGGAGCTCGGGTTTTAGGGAGCTCGGGTTCCTAGTACCGAGTTCGGACTTGGGGAGCTCGGACCTTTGACAGGGAGCTCGCTCTTAACAAGGAGCTCGGACTAAGTACAGCGGTCTGGAGTTCGGGCTCGGTAGTGAGTTTGGACTTGCTTCTGATGTTCGCTTTGGGTGCTCTACTGTCCCGAGCTGCTTGCCTTTGCCACGTGTCGGGCGATCGCGAGGTCGGGCCAAATTTCCCTTCATCAATTGCCCCCCACTCCCTGTGACAACGGTTCCGTCTTGGCGCAGGGAGTTTGTAAGGTAGTGGGAGGGTTTTGGTCCGTACTGAGCGCGCTCGCTCCAATTTGATTTTCAAAAAGGGGCACGCGTTCGGAAGTCGTGACGTCAGTTATTTGGGAGTTACGCCGCATACGCTTTTATTGCGAGGGGACGTGCGCCGTTGTTCCGTCAGTTTCGGGAAGACGCGTGCCGACACCTGTCCTCTGAGAAGACGTGCGCGACGTTCCGTCAGTCTCTAAAAGACGTACGCCGATTGGTTTTGGAAGACGTGCGTCTTAGCGCGGTTGTGGGCCGTTGGATTGGCTTTTGATCTGGGCCGTCGCTTTCTGTACGCTGTGGATATAAATAGTGCGCAGGGGGGGGGGCCCGTCCTTGCTATTGTCGTATATCTTGAGCTCGCACCTTAAGTTTCAGCTCGCGTCCAGGCTTTTCAGTTCGCGTCCCAGGTCTTGCTTGTTCGAGTTCTTGCGGTTTGCTTCAGTCTTCTTCCCGGGTGAGTATTTTTTGGAATCCCGTTCCGTTTTGCGATGTCTGGTTTGGAGGGTTCAGACTGTTCAAGCGGGTTTGATGTGGGTTCTACGAACCAGTTTGCGTCCTACGGTAGTTCAAGCGAGCCCGATGTAGGTCCTGAGGGAGGGGTCGGGCCTACCACCTGAGGTGCTTCGGGTAGGTCGGCATCCACCTCCCGCCGTGGCCGGGTTGTAGATCAGTTCGGCCCTTCGACCATGACGCTTGAGGAACTTCAAACCCTCGTAGACTACTATAACTTGCCCAGTGAGTACGGTTATTTTATCCCTACGGGGAGCTTTCCTTGGGAACATGGCCCTGATGAGATGGTGATTTTCCGGGAACAGCTCGCCGCGGAGCTGCGACTGCCCTTCCACCCTCTTCTTGTCGAGGTCCTAAACCACTTCGGTGTGACGGTTGGCCAGCTTCACCCGAACTCTATTAGGAACTTAGTGGGAACGATCTCTTTATTTTGCGACGAGAACTTCCCTCTGGATCTGGAGATTTTTTCTTCTATCTTAATGTTGAAAAAGCAAGTGGGTCCCCTTCCTGGGCGTAGGCGGGCATACTACCTGTCCCCTCGCCCGGGCTTCAAGCTCTTACACAGACTCCCCAATAAGGTCCCGGCGTGGAAGCGGGACTATTTCGGGGTGCGGAGTGCGATGGGGTGGCCGTTTCAGACCGGCTGGGGAGTGGCCGCTCCTGATTCTGGCATCACACTTGATGAGGAGACGGCGAAGGGCCTCCGGCAATGGGCGCGGCTTGGGCTGGATTGCCAATGGTATCTGACGGAGGCCAAGCTTATTGCTGCGGGCCTGAATTCGGGTAGGTTCTTTTCCTAGTGATCTTGTCTTGTTCTTCGCTTACGTCTTACTGATGCCGAACTCCTTTTCGTAGGTACAATGGATTCTCGAGGGTCACGAGGTGCGCACTTGTTCGAGGGGATGAAGAGGGGAAAGCGGGTGGCCAAGCGAGCTCGCGCCGAGCCATCCCGAGCTACAGAGCCTAAGGTGCCGGACTGTCCGGCAGAGGGGCCTGAGATGGTTCCTCCTATGCAGGGGCCGGCGGGGGCTCCTTACGCTGAAACCGTACACACGGGGGGTCCTTACGCAGAAACCACACACACGGGGGCTCCTGCCTATTCCGAGTCCGCTCATATGCGAGCTGGGCCGTCGGGCTCGGAGGCCCCGGGGGATTTCAGGAGCGTGCTGTTGCCTGTGCATGCTCTTCAACGGAGTAAGGAGGCGATGTTTCCTGAGGAAGTTGCGGCATGGACTGAACTCCCTCTGCACCAAGTGGCCTGTCGTGCCGTTACTCATGCCATGGTGGTAAGTGATCCCTTCTTCAGAGCTTGGCTTCTATTTTTTCATTCGTTTCTCTGACCTCGTTTTTCCTTTGACAGGTGAACTCTTCCATTCATGCCTTGGCGAACCAGGTGGAGAAATGCTCGCGGCAGGCGCGAGCTGCCGAGGAGGCCGCTCGGACTGCCGAGGAGAATGCTCGTGCTGCTGATGCTGCTGCTCGCCGTGCGCGATCTAGGCAGGCGAGGTCTCAGAGGGACGCCGAGGCCATGGGGGTGGTGGTGCAGCGTATGGCGGAAATGAAGCTGGACCTGGAGCACCAGGTCGAATATCTTCAGGAGGATATTAGGGAGAGGACTCAGATCTTCTCTCAAGGCATCGAAGACGCGAGGAAGAAGGCTGTCTGCGATTACATTGCTTCGCCGGATTTCGATGACCTGATGGTGGACTCCTACAGGAGGGGTTTCAAGCTGAGTCGGTGGATGATCCGGAATACGTACCCCGACCTCGATACCAGCGCCATATCCACTTCGCGCATCACTCCGGAGATGGCAAATGCCGCGGATGCCGAACCAGACTCCGAGGGGGAGGTAGGTCCTTCGGGTGTTGTTGGAGAGGCTTCTGATAACGATGAAGTAGCCCCGGGCTTGTAAAATGAAATGTACACATCTGTTTTGAAATGAAAAGTCTTTTTGTTCATGTACTGGTGTCTTTGAGCTATGTTTTTTGCCGAACTGACCGTTTCGGTCCCTCAGTTCGTTTTATGAAATGACTTCGGCGTACTTGCTTTGGTGGCCTACAGATAGTACCTTCTCAAGTTGACAACGTTCCATGCTCGGGGTACTTGTTTGCCCTCTAGGGTTCCGAGCTCGTACGCTCCCCCCCCGAGTGTTTTCATTACTCTGTAGGGTCCTTCCCAGTTCGGCCCAAGTTTCCCTACGCCGGGTTCGGGCACCATGACCTTACGGTGAACCAGGTCGCCGACGCGGAAGTCCCTCTTTTTTACTCGCGCGTTGTAGTACCGAGCTACCTTTTGTTGGTAAGCCGCAGTTCGGATGTGCGCGAGGTCTCTTACTTCGTCCAGTAGGTTGAGGTTGGTGCGCAACTCGCCCTCGTTTGTCCGTTCGTCGTACGCTTCTAGTCGTAACGTAGGCACTTCGATTTCCGCCGGGATCACTGCTTCGGTGCCATAGGTGAGGTTAAAGGGGGTCTCACCCGTGGCGGTCTTTTCCGTGGTTCGGTGTGCCCATAAAACACTTGGTAGTTCGTCTGCCCACAAACCTTTGGCTCGGTCCAATCGCGCTTTTAGTCCGCGGAGGATGGCTCTGTTCATTACTTCTGTTTGGCCATTTGCCTGTGGGTGTGCGACCGATGTGAAGTTCTGACTAATTCCCATACTTCGGCACCATTCTTGGAACTTGATGTCTTCGAACTGTTTGCCATTGTCGGAGATCAGTACCCGAGGTAGCCCGAAGCGACACACGATGTTCTTCCAGAAGAAGTTTTGTATGTTTCGGGCCGTAACTATTGCCAGGGGTTCGGCTTCTATCCACTTTGTGAAATAATCTACTGCCACCACTAGGGGTTCGGCTTCGAACTGTTTGCCATTGTCGGAGATCAGTACCCGAGGTAGCCCGAAGCGACACACGATGTTCTTCCAGAAGAAGTTTTGTATGTTTCGGGCCGTAACTATTGCCAGGGGTTCGGCTTCTATCCACTTTGTGAAATAATCTACTGCCACCACTAGGAATTTTCTCCCGCCTGTCGCTGGTGGGAATGGCCCCAGGAGGTCGATGCCCCATTGGGCGAAGGGCCATGGACTGGTGAGGTATTTGAGGTCGGCAGCGGGCTGATGGTGGATGCTGGCATGCTTCTGACACTTGCCGCATTTTCTGACGAGCTCGATTGCCTCTGTCTTCATCGTTGGCTAGTAGTATTCTTGTCGAAGTGCTTTTTGGGCGAGGGCTCTGCCCCCCAGGTGTCCGCCGCACAAGCCTTCATGGATGTCGCGGAGTACTAGCTCGGCTTCGGCTGGGCACAAGCATCGCAGATAGGGGAGCGTGTAGGATCGTCGGTACAACCGTTCGTCTATCATGACGTATTTGGCTGCCTGGCGCTGCACCCTCTTGGCTGTGTTGCGGTTCGCGGGGAGGGTTCCGTCTAACAAGAAGCTTGCGAGTGGGTCAATCCAGCTCGGCTCTGCTTCAGTGACGGGAGCGACCTCTTCTGCCCCACCTAGAATGCTGGGCCGAGGCAAGTCCTCTACGTACACGGTTCTCCTGGCATTGTGGCTTGTGCTAGCCAGTCGGGACAGGGCATCGGCCTCAGCGTTCTCTGACCTCGGGATTTGCTTGATGAAGTGTGATTGGAAGTTGAGCAGAGCTTCCTTTACTTTTGCCAAGTACGCAATCATAGTGAGTTCGCGTGCTTCGTATTCGCTTGTAATTTGGTTGACCACGAGCTGGGAATCACTGCAGATAACCACGTGCTTTGCCCCGACCTTGCGCGCTAGGTTTAGCCCGGCTATCAGTGCCTCGTACTCTGCCTCGTTGTTGGATGCCGCGAACTCAAAGCGTAGTGCGTATTCCAGTTTTGTTCCGCCCGGGCCGCGTAGCACTATTCCAGCCCCGCTGCCTTGTTGGTTCGAGGAGCCATCCATGTGAAGGATCCAGGGCTCCTTATCCCAGTTCGCGCTTGGTCTAACCAGGAGGGAAGCCACGCTGGCTGCTACTTCACGGGGCTCGGACTCGTTTGGCTTGAGAGCTCCGAGTTCGCCCGAACTGGGGACCTCGGGCTCGACCAGTTCAGGGGCTCCGCGGTTGAATGTGTACTCCGCGATAAAATCTGCCAAGGCTTGGGCCTTGATGGCAGTTCTTGGCTTGTACTGGAGATCGTACTCGCTGAGCTCGATGGACCACTTCGTCAGCTGGCCGGAAACCTCGGGTTTGAGTAAGACTTGCCTCAGAGGTTTGTCGGTCAGGACGATGATGGTGTGGGCCTGGAAGTACGGGCGGAGTTTCCGTGCTGCTATCACTAGGGCATACGCTAGCTTTTCTATCTGCGGGTACCTTGTTTCTGCTCCCTGCAAGATTTTACTAACATAATATACGAGTCGCTGGACCCGGTCTGCCTCCTTTACTAGTACCGAACTGACTACCTCGTCGCTGGATGAGAGGTATAGCTCTAAGACTTCGCCTTCCTCGGGCCAAGCTAAGGTTGGTACTTTGGCGAGGTAGCCTTTTAGCTCGTCAAACGCGAGCTGACAGTCTTGGGTCCATTCGAACCCTTTGCCTTTGATCGCTTTGAAGAAGGGTAGGCAGCGGTCTGCCGATTTGGACATGAAGCGGCTTAGGGTGGCTATGCGGCCGTTTAGCCTTTGGACTTCTTTTATTTTCCAAGGTGGTCTCATATCTAGGATGGCTTGTATTTTGTCTGGGTTGGCCTCGATGCCACGCTGATTGACAACGTAGCCCAGGAACTTGCCCGAGGTGACGCCAAAGACACATTTGTTGGGGTTTAATTTCATGTTATATTGACGCAGGATTTGGAAGACAGAATCTAAGTCTTGTATTAATTCTTGCGAAAACTGTGTTTTGACGACCATGTCGTCTACATAGCACTCTATCTTTGTGCCGATCAGGGGCCGGAACAGCTTATTTACAAGTCTTTGGAAGGTCGCCCCGGCGTTTTTTAACCCGAAGGGCATGACCTTGTAACAGTATATACTGAATTCGGTTATGAAGCTGGTTTTTTCCTCGTCGGACTGGTCCATCCGGATTTGGTTGTAGCCTGAGTAGGCATCCAGGAAACTTAGCAATTCGTGTCCCGAGGTCGCGTCCACTAGACGGTCGATCCTAGGAAGGGGGAAGCAGTCTTTCGGGCAAGCTCGGTTCAGGTCGGTGTAGTCGACGCACATGCGCCACTTGCCGTTCGCCTTTTTCACCAGCACAGGGTTGGCCACCCAGCTCGGGTAATGGACTCCCTTATGAAGTCTGCCGCGAGGAGCTTTTCGACTTCCTCGTCGACTGCTTTCCAGCGCTCCAGGGCTAAGTTCCGTTTCTTCTGTCTAACGGGTCTGACTAAAGGGTCAGTTTTAAGTTTGTGAGTTATAAGATTAGGGTCAATGCCGGGCATTTCGGCCGCGGACCATGCAAAAATATCTAAATTTTGGAGTAAAAAACTTACCAGTTCGGTCCGTTGGGATTCCTTGACAGAAGCACCAATCTGGAGCGCGCGAGATGGGTCCGTAGGTGAGGTCGGGATCGCGACTGTCTCTTCTGTCGGTGAGGCTCGTTCTTCGCCTTGCTCCGTAGGCCGCTCCAGGTCGAGGTCGCCGGCCGGCTTGGACTTGCCCTTTAGGGCGGCGACGTAGCACTTGCGGGATTCGAGCTGGTCGCCCCGCACTACCCCCACACCGAAGTCCGTAGGGAACTTTATCGCCAAATAATAGGTAGAGACCACCGCCCGCAGGATATGCGTGATTGGCCGTCCTATTATGGCGTTGTATGGGGAGGGGGTCGCGACTACCAGAAAATCGTGGTTGAGTCTGACCGCACAAGGCCACGTGCCGACTTCCACGGGCACCATTATTTTCCCAAGGGGCCTTACTTCCTCCCTGCTGAAGCCCACCAGGGGAGTGCTTGCAGGTTTCAGGTCGCTCCTTGGTAGCTGCAGCCGATCAAATGCCGACTTGAATAGGATGTCCGCCGAGCTGCCTGAATCTACGAGCATGCGCCTAACTTCGAAGTCGCTGATCCTGAGTTTAATGACGAGTGCGTCGTCGTGAGGGTAGCGAACTCCCCGCGCGTCATCTTTTGTGAAGAGGATCGGCTCCTTGGTCTTCGGCCTCTTCAGGGGGTTCCGCTCCTCGAGGACCGCTTCGCGAACTGAGGTCCGAGCTGCCGCTGATGTGCACCCCGCCACCACTGAACCTCCCACAATTACATGGATGGTTCCCCGAACTGGCCTTTCTGCCGGAGGCTGTCGCTGCATTGGTTCGGCAGGCCTGCTGCTAGTCTCCGGGGCGTCTTTTAAGTGTTCGCGCGGCTGGTCCGCTTTATTGCTATTATTGTTGTGCTGTACAAAGTTTCTTAAGTATCCGCGACGGATGAGCCCCTCTATCTCGTCTCGGAGGTTATTACATAGCTCAGTACTGTGACCGTGGTCCCTATGGAAACTACAATACAAATCTTGTTTCTTTCGTTCGGATTTCCCTTTAGGCGAGGTGGCCACTTCACGAAGGGGGCGTCCTTGATCGTCATTAGGATCTCGGTCCGCCTTGTGTTCAGTGGCGTGTAATCCGTCCGAGCTGGGAGGGGAGCTCGGAATGACTGGTTCGGTTTCGGGTCCCGGGCCGGGTTTTTCCGGTCGGCCGAGCTAGAGGGCTCGCCGTCCCTCTTTCTTTTCTCGTTTCTGCCCTCGGTTCTTTGGTTGATTTCTTCCTCCGTCCTCATGAACTTGTTCGCGAGCTTGAGGAACTCGGCCACGGTTGCAGGCTGGTTAGCTACCATGTGCCACTTGAATTCCTTGTGCGTCACCCCTCTTTTTGTTGCGGCAAGCTGTACCGCGGGGTCTAACCGAGGTATCTGTAAGCATGCCTCGTTGAATCGTTTGATGTAGCCCCGTATGGGTTCTCCTTCCCTTTGGACTACTCCAAAGATGCTCTCCTCTGCTCTGGGGCACCGTTTACTGGTAACAAGGTGTGCAGTGAAGACCTGCACGAACTGAGCCCAACACTTTATCAATCCGGGGGCCAGGTTCCTGTACCAAGTGCGGGCTACCCCCTTGAGGGTGGTGGTGAAGGCCACGCACATGCATGATTCGTTGGCCCTGGCGAGGTGCATTTGGGACTGGAAAGCGTCCACGTGGTCGTTGGGGTCGAAGGATCCGTCGTACTTGTCTAGGGGCGGGAGCTTGAAATCTTTAGGCAAAGGGACTGCCAGGAGTTCTGAGGCGAGGGGGGAAGGAACTAAGAGAATCGGGGCGATTCCTACCTCGTCCGAGCTCGCCTCGCCTTTGCCTCTGAGCTCGGATAAGACGCGGGTGGCGGTTCGTCGACTTCGACGGCGTCTCCGCTGCTGAGTGGGCCTCGTGCTGGCGCTGCTGGCCTCCGTGTTGCCGAGCTCGATGGGCTCGGAGTTCTGGTAGTCCGCTGCCGTTAGTGCGCCGAATCGGTTTCCCACCAGTGGGGACTTCGGTTTTGAGACCCGAGGTGCTGACCTCGAGGGCGAGGTTCCTGATCCGCCTGCGAGCCGCGAGGCGGGGATGACTTTTCTTTCTCTCCGGCCTGGGGACGAGGTGGAAGCTCGGGTGGCCTTTACTGGCTTCGGGGCAGGGTGGCGAGGTGGAAGCAGTGGTTGGTTCGGTGCCAGTTGGGGAAACTGCTGCTGATAGTGGTATTGGGAGAGGTTGTGCAACACTTGGTGCTGGTGAAGCTGGTGTTGCTGGAACTGCTGCATCTGGGCTTGCATTGCCCGCATGCATTGCATTAAGTCGTCCAACCGATTCTGGCTAGCTGCCAGGGGGACAGCGGTTGGTTCGGAGAAGGTAGTCTCGATGGGAGGAGGGAAGGAGACGTTTGCGAAGGGCAGGCTTATAGGTGCCACTGTTTGTGGCATAGTCTGGTTGGGGGTTCCATCCACCGTGAGGGGGATGGTGAACTGTCCCACACACACTACGGGGACTTGGGGCTGTTCCCCGGTGGTGTTTGTCTCTGTGCCGCGTCCGGCGTTGCTGGATGAGGCCATAAGTAATGAGTTCTTTAGAGAAGAAGGAAAGGGTATGAAAATTTTAGAGGGAGGCTTTTTGAAGCGTTTTCCCACAGACGGCGCCAATTGATGATGCACGATCTGGCCGGTCTTAGCTGTTGATGGTCTTGCCTCCGAAATGAGTAACAGGGACCTGAAACGGGAGGAGAAGAGAGGCTCCGGGGAGAACCCGGCGTAAGGGCTCCGAAGCTTAAGTTAGAGTCTTTCAAAGGCAAGAATAACCAGATAGCGCGGAAGTTAGCATACCTCGTCCCTGGGGGGTAGACGCCTTTTATAACCACCTCACGCACTCACTTCCAGGCCTCTGTCAGGTCGGGCATGATTACTTCTGAACTCCTGCCAGTTCGGGTGTCATTTCCTCTGGTCGGACAGAACCGCCACTGTTCCTTTTGTCGGAGCCGTCTCTGCGGCTAGTGACGACGGTTGCAGGTGGCAGTGGCAGGAAGCCGTTTGAAATGCGGCTGTCAGGCGTCAGATCCCAAATCAGTCAGGTACGCCGCCCTTGGATAAAGACGTCCTTGGTGTCAGGTACGTTTGGCTGGCCTGGTGCTTTGGAAGTGGAGTGTTGGAGTGGCGAGCGAGGTGCCTTGAGTTCGGTTTGGAGTGATCCGAGCTGTCACGGGTCAGCTCGGGTCAGCTTTGTGGGGCTTGGGGCCCAGTATAGTTCGTGTTCCTTGCAGGGAGCTCGGGTTCTCAGTAGGGAGCTCGCTCTTAACAGGGAGCTCAGGCTCCTAGTAGGGAGCTCGGGTTTTTAGGGAGCTCGGGTTCCTAGTACCGAGTTCGGACTTGGGGAGCTCGAACCTTTGACAGGGAGCTCGCTCTTAATCAGGTAGCTCGGGCTCCCAGCACCGAGCTCGGACTTAGGGAGCTCGGGTTTTAGGGAGCTCGGGTTCCTAGTACCGAGTTCGGACTTGGGGAGCTCGGACCTTTGACAGGGAGCTCGCTCTTAACAAGGAGCTTGGACTAAGTACAGCGGTCTGGAGTTCGGGCTCGGTAGTGAGTTTGGACTTGCTTCTGATGTTCGCTTTGGGTGCTCTACTGTCCCGAGCTGCTTGCCTTTGCCACGTGTCGGGCGATCGCGAGGTCGGGCCAAATTTCCCTTCATCAGAAACCTCCTCGGAAAAAACAGCCTCCTAACTCTTGCTGAGGGCAACTTGAAAATTCATTACGCTTCAAACCTCCTTGTAGCCCATGCCTGGGGTGCTGGCCTTAGGATGATTGGACTAAGGCTCTAGAGTCTGGCTCACCTCGGGTTGGTGAGGCGGTGACTTATTCCCTTGGTCCTCCTCGACCATGTCGATGACAGGAACCTCCTCGTCCTTAGCAGGTGCAACAGGAGCAATGGGCTCAGTCGCCGATTTCAGAGAAGAGTCGCCTTGAGACGCCTTCCTTTTCTTTCTCTTCTTCATGTCGGCAAATAGATTAGACATCGGGAAATAAGCCATGATACCTGTGAAAGATGAGCAGAAGATTAACTGAAGTGGTACAAAGTAAAGTAAGCATAAAAAAGAAGCATGTGCACCCGAAGTGAGGACCTACCTGAGGAACTCAACCCGGCCTTAACAAGCTTATCCTCGACCAAGTAGTCTTGCAATTTCAGGCCGAGCTCCACCATGGATCACATCTTCTTCTTCATCTTCCTACTCAGTTGATCCCTGGGGTCAAAGATACCCTTCCTCTAGTGAGTTGGGAAAGGCCACCCCCCATTGACAACAAGAGTGAAGTACCTAGTTTTCCAGGCTGGGACTTTCGAGGTGTACTCATGGAGTAATTTGTACCCAAGACGGTAAGCTATGTAGTAACTTTGTTTATCTATACCCTTAGGACCAGCTAGATTCTCTTTGATGGAACAAAGCGAGCTAAAAGTTTCAATGCCCAAGGAGAGGTCATGATCATGAAAGAGGGAGATGGTACTGGCCAAGGTACGAATCGAGTTCGGATAGAGCTGGTCTATGGTGAAATTAAAATAATTGAGGAGTTTAACAATAAAGGGGTGAAGAGGGAAGTAGAGATTGTCTATTAAGTGTTCAGTGAAGACAATGATTTTCTCGTCCTCATGATCCCAAGGAAAACTCTCCAAAGGCAAGTAATAACCGTAGTGGTCGGGGAACCTATACTGAAAAGCTAAAATATGAATCTGCTTGGGCATCATACTGGAAGGATCGAAGGTGTCTTGACCTTGGGGTTTATGGGAGCGATGGGAAGACGAAACCTTTTTGCCATAAGCCTTCCCTTCCTGAATCGAGGTGTCCACCTCGGCTGGACTGGAATCCAAGTTTGGAGCCGAAGTGACCATCTTGGTCGGGCCAGACTCTAAGCCTTGGACCAATGTGCCCCTCCTTGGCCTGACCAGACTCCTTAGTCTCATTGAAAAGGCTATCACTATTAGACATGCTGAAATGAAAGAAATGAATGAACCAAAGCATGGAAAGATGACTTACCTAAAGAAAGGGGAACGACCTCGGAGACAGAAGAGAGACGGCCGACCTGGAAACTGGCACGCGACCTCCAGAACGCGAAAATTCAGAATGAGACAAAGCAAATGGGACCCCAAGGCCCCTATTTATAGCCGCTATAGCCGATCACGGATGGCTCAGATCAGTTTGATCTGATGGCTCCCATAAGAACTAGCCGTACAACTTTCAAGGTCGAAATTGGTTGAGAGCACTCTTTGATGTCCGCGGAATTTTTAATCCAAGGGACGTCCGCATGTCCCCAGTATGCAACCTAACTTTGTGGTTGAACCGGTTGGGTCATTAAGGTCTGACCCTTAGACTGGAACTCGGCCAGGACGAAGACCGGGCCAATTCCACCCAGGCTTGTCATGAACTCCCGCACCAGGTCAGGACCCCTAGCATGGGGAGTGGGGAGAAATTGACAAGGGGTAATTTGGCTCGACCTATCAGGCCACTTCCTGCCATCTCAGCAAGTTAGGTCAACTCGGGTACCTCGGGCACCTCGGCCAAGATTGAGGCCTGAGCAGCTCACGATGGCCCGATCTACCGAGGTGACACGTAGCCAACTTCTAGAAGCTAGCTAGTTGTCTCCGACCTCTTCGAGATCATGATGCACGTCTGCAAGCCTTATCCTCATCCCGCCCGAATCGGGCAAACTCAATAAGCCTTATCAGCTAGCACGAAGTCCACCTCGTGGCGCGGAACAAATTCCTAGTATCGCGGGGCGAAGATCTCATAGGTGTTTTGTGAGACCTATAACAACTCACCTATATAAGGACACCAACCCCAACATCTTAAGGTCCGCCCGATTTACTGCTCACTAGCCCACTAGCGTACAAGCTTTCAGCTCGCACAACCGAATACTAACTTAAGCATCGGAGCACCCACATTGGGTAAGCCTCCTCGGGTCCTCTAAGCCTTCCTCTTTTGCAGTTTGACCAGCCAGCAAAGCAGACACGTCCGAGCTGCCCTCCAACAAAGCGCATCCAGATCACACACCATCAGGAACTGTTCTGGACACCGATTTCTGGACGATTTGACCGTCTAGTTCGAATAGACAACCTGTTTTGACAAAAAAAATTAAAAATAAAAATAACCAAAAACAATTGAGTGGGTCAACGGTTTGACTGCCCCGGTCAACAGGCCATTGACTGATTCAACAATTTTTGGCTAGGGACCGGATTTGGGGTAAAACAGAACTGGTTTCCTGAACGATTCCCAGGCCGAACGGTCCAACCATTCGGGCCAATGACAATTCGAAAACCATGGTTATTTGTTTTAATTTTTAATTTGTAATTTGATGTAAAAAAAACTATTTATGTTTAATAAAATTTGTTAACATTACAATTTGATATTGAACGTATATTTGTTATTTAAGTATGTTATTAGGACTTTTTAAGTTTAGATGGTATTTGGTATCCATGGTGTTTTCGGACATTCAGTGCCATATGGGTGGTTTATAGAAAAACACCAAAAATGATGTTTGGTTGAGCCATTTAGTTGATAAATGTATCTTTCAATTTACACGAATCATTTATCAGAAAATTGCCAAAAATGATTTTTTTTTTCATTTTTAGAGGCATTTTTTTATTGTTCGGCGGTTCAGCTTATATGGCACCTAACGGAGTCTAGTGGTGCTGATTTGTTACAAAATTTTTAAAGCATATTTTATCTGTCCCAATTTTCAAGACAAAATTGTAGGAAATGTTCATTAGATAAAAGATAAAGACCATCGAAACCAAATAACTTTTATACTAAAATGGTTTGGTTGGTTTTGAGAAATTTTCAAAGCATAATCTATCATGGGGTTTTTATAGTTGAGTGTAAGATTTTTAGGGGGACTGAATCCTGTCTGTGGATTGATGTCAAATTCAGGGGTAGGATGCGGTTTATAAGGGGGTGGGGGCTATTCTGAGTTGGATTGTAGTTCATATATTCTCTTTTATGATTTAGCTAATTGACTAATTCTACATTTGCTGTTTACGTATTATGTTATAATACCCCTAAGCTTTTTTGGCAATTGACTAGTACTTCTACCCCTACACTAATGTCTATTAATCTTCCACTAATGACACAACGTGACATATAATTTTTTTAAAATTTAATATTATCCTTTTCTTTATACGTTTCACAATTCAAATCATCTGTTCAGACTTATCTTTCATTAGGAAATAGACAAACTTGTAGTGGCAACGCTCAAAGTTCATTCTGAATAGATCGTTTTGTAGAGATTCATTGATCGAAGTCCACAGTAATTCCGAGGGACAGAGAATAGTATCGGTTGGGAAATCAGAATATGGCCTCGGAGATGATTTACAGAGGCCATGAGACACAACCTCAGGCGAACTTGTATTCTCTGAAGTCCCTGAAGCCATCGTCTCTGTAACTCGCCCAATTAGCTACATGCTTCCACGAGCAACGTCTCAGCTTCATTCTGGTTGGCATGGCCATCGCCACCCTATTATTCACTCTGCTGCCTTCCTCCTCTGAAGGTTGGCCACAACTATTACCCAATAGTGCATATGTATTTCACGACAGGGGATCCAAATCCACTTTCCATCTCTTCATGTGAAGACAACCCAAGACCAAAACCATTTGAAGTTGTAAGAACAGCATTACCAGTATTAGCTACAGGCATGCGAGCTTTGTGGGGTCTGAGCATTGCTGGCGATGAAGGCTTGCTCATCGTTGCACCCATTTGAGCTGCCTTTTGTAGTAAGGTGGAAGGGAAGGAGTAGGACTTGGATGGATTGGAGCACTGCATCATCCTTGGGACTACAAATCTTGGAGGGAAGATACCACTGGGGCTGCGGATCATGGTGACAGGTGGGGCCGGGTTCGTGGGGAGACAGCGTAATCGTGTGGGTTTTCCTTCGAACCAGAATTTGTGGTGGGTGAATTAGAGCGTTTCTTTGAATTAGAGATGATGTGTCGACACTCGATCGGTAGCCCATACATTCTCAATAATAGCTGAGAAAATCAATAGTTGCGCTAGTTTCCACTATCCACCAAACTCTAGTGACGTGGCCAAAATTGTCCAGGTTGCATTGACAGTTGTCCAACTTGTGTCGATATGTCTATATATCTCTCTGTACAGAAATGATTTAATACAAAAATCTTCATTCTGATTTTTGATTTTCATGGTACGAGAGCTTGACCAGGTCAGGTTGTTTTCGTGTCTCTCCCACGAACGTTCTCCATTAGACGTTCTTCGTCTCCGACGTCGGTGAACTGCAACATCTTTGTTCCTCATCTCTGACGCTGCTGAACTCCAGTATTGTCGTTATTGAACCCTGCTTTTCTTGAAGTCTGAAACTCTGCCTATCATGGTCGGAGATCTAGAACCACTCTCTCCATATTTCTTGCACCCGTTGGATAACCCTGGTGCTGTTCTTGTATCATGCTTCCTCGCCGGAGAAAACTACTCAACGTGGCAACGCGCGATGCGAAATGCGTTGAGAGAGAAAAGAATAAGTTCTGCTTGGTAGATAGATGTTACGTTAGGTCGGCCAGATCCTTCTTTCCCTGAAAACAGAGCATGGATAAAGTGCAAATCCATGGACATATCATGGATTTTCAATTTGCTGGCTCAAAGGCTCCATAGATTACGCTGATACGACTAGAGAAATTTGGAAGGACCTTGAGGAACGATTTTCCCAAGGTAATGCACCTCGAGTATACCAGCTCAAGAGAGATCTCTCTCTCTCTTGCATCAAGGTGAGCTTTCGGCTGCTTCTTATTTCACCAAAATGAAAGGATTATGGGATGAACTTGAGCTGCATAGGAATTGGCAGCCGAACGAGAGAAAGACAAGCTTCATCAATTCTTGATGGGCTTGAACGACACCTTTATCCTTGGTTCTGATCCACTTCCGACAATCAATCGTGCTTACGCACTCATTATTCAAGAAATAAAGCACCAACTCATGGTATCTCATAAAGGCACCTTGATACAAGAGTCTGCTGCGTTCAACGCGTGAGTTACTCGACCCCTGTTTCTGAAGAAAGATACCAGCACTCGCCCAAGACCACGATGTGATTTCTACAAAAAGATGGGCCATACGAAAGAAAGAAGTTATGAAATAAACGGATATCCAGAAGGTTGGGAATAATAAGGCAAGCCTGGCAAGAAGAATGGATCTACAGGTACCTGTTCTGGTGTAGTCTATGCCAGGCTGACCAAACTAATCCTGGCCAATTAGGAGAAAGGCAAGCCTCGCGACAGTTATCAGTACTACAGCTACAGATTGGCCAATTAGCTTCGTCTGACTGTGGTGCATGCCAGCAGGCGAAGCATACTTGCGTTTCTTTCCCAATAAGCATGTCTGGAGCCCGAGCACCATTCGATTTGATACACTGTGATATATGGGGACCCTATCATGTTGCCTCTAGTTCGGGTGCACATTTCTGATGACTACAACCGCTCAATATGGGTATTCCTCATGAAGCACAAGTTTGAAACATATCAGGTTCTTTTAGCATTTTGTAACATGATTCACACCTCATTTGGTCGTGTAGTCAAAACAATAAGATCCAGCAATGGAAAAGAATTTCTCTCTGATCCTATGCTTCAATTTTACATCCAAAATGGCATTATACATCAAAGAACTTGTGTTGATTTCCCTCAATAGAATGGAATTGCTAAGAGAAAGCATGGGCACTTCTTGGAGATTGCTCGGGCATTGTGGTTTCATGCCAGATTGCCAAAATTACTTTGGGGAGAATGCTATATGAAGTTTTATTTGGCTACAACCACTTACCCACTGTGCCTTTTAAGGCAAAATGCTATATGAAGTTTTATTTGGCAAGCCTCCTACTTATAATCACATGCATACATTTGACTGCTTATGTTAAGCTCGAGTGCAACCTCTTTCCAGTGACAAATTTGAGCCACGAGCCTCTAAATGCATATTTGTAGGAAAAAGGGATACAAAGCATATGAGATGGCCACTGGACGTATTTATGTCACATTCCATGAACACTCATTTCCATATGCTAACACCACTTCACCCATCAGCCAGCCCACACAAATTGTTGTTCCATTACCTATTCCTGATGATCCCTTTGAGCCCATTGACAACACCACTCTTAGTAGATTTATCACTACTGATGAAACAACTACAATTGATCAGCCTATCATCACAATAGATCAAACTTGAAATACCACTACGGGTGGCCAACCCACTACCACCACTGATCAACCAGCTGGGATTTCTAGGTCCCACCCGAACCAGGAAACTTCCTTCTCACCTACAAGATTATATCTACCAATTTCCCACTTCACTATCTTCATCTGTCACTTGTCAGCCTGATCCCTTGATTGAACCCACTACATATTCACAAGTAGCAAAAGACTCAAATTGGCGCAATACTATGCATGAAGAAACTGTTGCACTCGAACGAAACCATACATGGTCAATTGTAGATCTTCCACCCGGAAAGCAGCCCATGGTTCTAAGTGGGTCTATAGCTTAAATATTGGGCTAATGGCACTATTAAGCGTTATAAGGTGTAATTAGTAGCTAAGGGGTATACTCAAGTAGAAGGGTATGACTATCATGACACATATGCTCCCGTAGTTCAGGGTTGGGAACTCCACTAGTTAAACGTTAATAACACCTTTCTAAATGGCAGCCTGAATGAAGATGTTTATATGTCCATTCCTCTTGGCTTTCTTAAACATGAGAAAAATAAGGTTTGCAAGCTCCACAAATCATTGTATGGCCTCAAACAAGCACCCCAATGTTGGTTTGAAAAATTTGCAGCTGCACTCAAGCATATTGGTTTTGTACAATCAGTGGCTGACTATTCCTTATTTGCACCCTAGATGAAAGGATCATATGTTGCAATTCTTGTGTACGTTGATGACTTGGTCATCACATGGGATGATGAAACCCGAATCAGTTCTCTCAAGGCCTATTTGCATGATTGCTTCCACTTGAATGATTTGGGCCCACTTCGATATTTTTTGGGCTTTGAAATTTCTACATCATCCTCCGGGATCTTTGTATGCTAGCAGAAGTATGTTTTAGATATCTTGACTGAAATAGGAATACTTAACTGCAAACCAGTCTCACACCCAATGGAACAACATCGACATTTTGTTGACATAGATAGTCCATTGCTTGATGATCCGGCCCAATACAGGCGCCTAATAGGTCAATTGGTTTATTTAACCACAACACGACTGATGAGGGTGGATTTGTCCCTCCAATGACATTCTGACACATGACATCTCAGAACAGTTAGAAGACACCTAGACACCACCTAAGTGATGATTTGGAGTCCCAGATCGCGGCTCGTCTTTACCCCGACCTGACGACCTGCCTTTACCGCCGACTTGGTGACCTCGACTACAACTTAGGTTGGCTTGCAGCACCTCGTCACCAGCCGAAGTGACCTCGATGCAAGGAGCGACCTCCCTTGAGGGCGTGCCGGCTTAACTGAGGTCCAGGTGGCGACCTGTGAGACGTGCTCGCCGACAAATTCGGCTTGCATATCCCGAAAATACAATACTAACTTAAGCATCGGTGCAACCTCACTGGGTTAGCCACCCTGAGTCCTCTGACACCGATTCCTTGCATGTCTCTCTAAAAAGTTACACAGCTCGGCAATCAACCTAGCTCGACACCCAATCAACTGCCTAGCTCCGCCAAGCTAGCTCGACATCCAAGTTCTCATCCAGCAGAAATCCTACAGCTCGACTTTTGAGTCATCATCCACTGGGAAATAGCCAGACGACCAGAGAGTAGTCAAATTGCACACCATTACTCAGCATCCGAGTCACCAGTGAGTGGAGTGCTGCCAAAAAACCCTTCATCAACGACCTAATTTGAGCTATCATGTGCATACCCTCACTCAATTCATGAACTCTGCACATGAGGAACACATGCAAGCGGCCAAGCGAATCCTATGCTACATTAAATCAAATACTAGTCAAGGTATTTTCTTCTCCACAGTCAATGACTTAGTTCTTTGCAGTTACCGTGATTCTAACTGGGCTGCATGCCCTCTTACATGGTGGTCCACAATTGGGTATGTGACAATGCTTGGTTTTTCACTCCTTTCTTGGAAAACAAAGAAGCAGACAACCATTTCTTGCTCGTCTGCTAAGGCAGAATATCGAGCCACGGCTGTAGCCACAAGTGAGCTATTGTAGCTCCAACGAGTTCTTCATGATCTTGACTTACCTCTTGATTGGCCTATGCAATTACTTTGTGACAGTCAGGCTGCCATTTACATTGCCACTAATCCCGTCTTCTATAAATGTACGAACTACATCAATATTGATAGCCACTTCGCACGTGAACATGTACAAAACAAAGAAATTGAACTTCATAATTTTGGTACCAAGTCTTAACTAGCTAATCTCCTCTCAAAAGCTTTGGGTGCTGATCAGTTTTCATTGTTATTGGGCAAATTGGGCATCACACATGCTCCAACTTGAGGAGGTGTTATAAATAAAGACAGTTGTAACAAACTCTAGTGGCGTGGCCAAAATTGTCCAAGTTGCATCGATAGTTATCCAACTTGTGTCGATGTCTATATATATCTCTATTGTACAGAAATGATTTAATACGAAAATCTTCATTCTGATTTTTTATTTTTAGCCCTCCCCTATTTTACCGTCCACCAGCAATGGTTGCACCGTCGTTACACACTCCTTCCCCCTCTCTATTTGTACTCTACCTCCCTTTTTCCTAATTCATTTTGAAAATTTAAAGGAGAATTGATGAAGGGTATTTTGGCAGCACCCCATTCACTAGTGACTCGGATGTTGACTGATGGTGCACGATTTGACCACTTTCTAGTCGTCTGCCTATTTCCTAGTGGCTGAGGACTAGGAAGTTGAGTTGTAAGATTTCTGCTGGATGAAAATTTAGATGCCGAGCTGGCTTGGCGGAGCTAGGCGGTTGATCGAGTGCCAAGCTAGGTTGATTGTTGAGCTATGTAGCTTTTTAGAGAGACCTGCAAGGAATCGGTGTCAGTGGACGCAGGGTGGCTAAATCGGCGAGGTCACTCCAATGCTTAAGTTAGTACTGCATTATGGTTACGAGCTGAATACTTGAATGCTAGGATGCTAGTGAGCAAATAATCGCGTGTACCTTCCCCTTTGGGCTTTGGGGTTGGTGCCTTTATATAGGTATTGTTCAGTGTGGGCCTCGCGCACCGCATCCAAGATTTCTCGGAGGTCATGCCTAACTGGTCCAAAATCCTCGAAGGTAACCACCATGCACGTTGACCACCCTTTGGAACATTCGGTACGTGGGCCAACTTCCGAGAAACATGGGAGTGTCGGTATATGCATGCCGAATTTGTCAGCGAGCACGTCTCGCAGGTCGTCACCTGAACCTCAGTCAAGCTGGCATACCCTCGAGGGAGGTCACTCCTCGCGTCGAGGTCACTTTGGCCGGTGACGAGGTGCTATAGGCTGACCTTAGACGAGGTCGCCAGGTCGGGGTAAAGACGAGCCGCAATCTAGGACTCCAAATCATCACTTAGGTGGTGTCTAGGTGTCATCTAGCTGTTCTGAGATGCCATGTGTCACAATATCATTGGAGGGCTAAATTCGCCCTCATCAATTGCCCCCCACTCCCGAGCTGAAAGTAGCTTGGCAAAGGGAGTAGATCGCTCCTTTTGGCCCGAAATGACTGATTCTGTAAGCTCGTAGTCATAAGCGTCGGTCCAATTTGCTAATTAGGTCAGAAGAGTCCAAGTGTTTATAGCCTTACGTAGGACCTCGCCGTCTTGATTATCGGGGCACGAGAGCGAATTCATCCGCTCGATGAGAGGTGGAGTAGGTAACCCGAGGGCATCTACCTTATTAGGGATGCTACCATCAAGGGGTTCTATAGTCCAACTAAATACCTCAAGAGCGAAGCTCATCATGCCATCCTCAAGAAGGGGTTTTGTGTGGTTGTTTTATCAGGTCTTTCCACCTAGGTAGACTTTAATGCAGTGTTTCTCGAGCTGGTTCACAAAAGAGTAGCCAGCGAGTTCGATGCGGAGCTAAGAACCAAGGTGGAGGTCGACTATGAAGAGATTAGCCAAGTTTGTGTCCATCATGATGTTGAAAGCGAACTAGTCTTTCCTTTGTTTTTCTTTCTTGTTCCGAGTTAATATTCCTTCCGTCGTTTCTTTTTCTCTCTTTCGTTTTCTCCCAAAAAAAATTCTAAGTGTGGATTCACCCAAGGTGCCGAACTGGTGGGCTGGGCATAGTTAGGAATAATCCGAGGTCACTGTAAGCCGAGGGGTGCGAACACTGTAGGGAATGTATCCGATATGTTTGCACACCGATGAACGTGAACTGCTTTTTTATTTCACCCATGCCAGAGAGGCGACTGGGGTTTAGGTTATCCTTGCCGAAGCGACTGGGGTTTAGGTTGCCCATGCCGAAGCGACTGGGTCTTGTGTGGTGCCGAGTTCTTCTGTTAGCTCGCCACTTTAACCCTTAGGCCTAGGGAGCAACTTGTAGTTCACTTTCCTTATTCTTGACTTTGCCCATGTCGAAGAGGCGACTTGGTCTATTGTTGCCCATGCCGAAGCGATTGGGTCTCAGGTCGTGCCAAGGGCTTTATCAGCTCGACACCTTAGCCCTTAGGTTTTGGGAGCGATTTCGTAGTCCACTCTCCTTAATATTATTTGGCCGATGTGCGGCCTAACCTTTTTGCCTACGCGGGTGGACATTCTGTAGTAACTTTTAATATGGCTGCTTCTCCATCATCCCATGAGATTATCTTCCTAGGTGAGTGCTTAAGAGACCACAACGTACATGTTCTACCCCCCCCCCCCCCCCCTTATGAGGGCATAGTGTTGTTGTGAGTGTGAGTCAGTAGTTTGGGGCCACGACTGCACTACATCAGCCTTGTAATGGCGCCGGTCGTCCACTCCTATGAGAAGCCACAAGGAGCTCGACCTGTGGGGGCAACTCTACTAACTGTAGGTCACCAACTCGCTCGGGAGCTTTGAGGGGCTCGACCCACAAGGGCATTCGCATAGTTCGTAGGCCGCTAACTCCCATGGGAGCCGCAAAGGATTCAATCTGTAGGGGAGACCTTGCGAAGAGGACTGATAAGGCTTACCCGGGCTGAAATAAAGTCGGCAGAGCCACTTAGTCTGTTGGCCACCAACTTCCCGCGGGAACCATGACTGGCTTGACCTGCGGGGACAACCTTACTCCAAGGTGCCTATTGCCAAGCTACTGGTTGTTAAGGTCATTTTGTTGCTGCCTATTCTGCATCGACATGAATACGTTGAACTGCTCCCATGCTCACATCTAGAAATTCATGCTTCATCTTATGGAACTGCCGTGCTTCGATCTTGGCGGGAACTGCTGATGGCTCTAGCACGGGGAGAGGGGCGTTCACATGCGGTAGTGGGGTTTTTATCTGAGGCACTGGGGATGCCAAGTTCGGCTTGAGCTTGTTTGATTGTCACAGGGGAATTCTTCAGGTTCATCACAGATGTTTTTGCCCCCCAGTAATCGGTATTCGTTCTGGGTGTTGATGTTGCTCAAAAGTGCCTTTGAGTTCATAAAAAATGGAAATTAGAAAGTGAAAACTTTAATTTCTAAAAGGTGAGATCTTAGCTTTCTAGAAGATAAGGACTTAGCTTTTTAGAGGTGAGAGCTTAACTTCTTGTAGCGTTTCCCATAGACAGTGCCAATTGATGAGGGGTTTTTTGGCAGCACCCCACTCACTAGTGACTTGGATGTTGACTGATGGTGCACAATTTGACTACTCTCTGGTTGTCTGGCTATTTCCTAGTGGCTGATGACTCAGAAGTCAAGCTGTAGGATTTCTGTTGGATGAAAACTTGGATGCTAAGCTGGCTTGGCAGAGTTAGGCGGTCCATCGGGTGCTGAGCTAGGTTGATTGCCGAGCTGTGTAGCTTTTCAGAGAGACCTGCAAGGAATCGGTGTTAGAGCGGCAAGGTCGCTCCGATGCTTAAGTTAGTACTGTATTATGGTTGCAAGCTGAATACTTGAATGCTAGGATGCTAGTGAACAAACAATCGCGGGTACCTTCCCCCTTGGGTCTTTGGGGTTGGTGCCTTTATGTAGGCATTGTTCGGTGTAGGCTTTACGCACCGCATCTGAGATTTTTAGGAAATCATGCCTAATCGGTCTAAAATCCTTGAAGGTAACCACCATGCACGTTGACCACCCTCTGGAACATTCAAGCCGAATTTGTCGGCGAGCATGTATCGTAGGTCGCCACCTAGACCTCAGTCAGGCCGGCATGCCCTTAAGGGAGGTTGCTCCTCACGTCAAAGTCACTTTGGCCAGTGACGAAGTGCAAAAGGCTGACCCTGGACGAAGTGCTACAAGGCAACCTAAGTTGTGGTTGAGGTTGCCAGGTTGGTGGTAAAGATAGGTTGCCAGGTCGGGGTAAAGACGAACCACGATCTAGAACTCCAAATCATCACTTAAGTGGTGTTTAGGTGTCATCTAATTGTTCTAAGATGCCATGTGTCAAAATGTCATTGGAGGGTCAAATCCGCATCTGCCCTCATCAAGAATAATGGATAAAATAGTCTCTTGTGTTTTCTGATCAACAACATTAATGGCAAGGAGGTTTTAGACAATCGTCAAAATACTTCGGGATATTCTAAGATATATGTAAACAGTAAAGATAAAGTTAGTCAATCCGTCAATTAGCTAAATCACAAGGATAGTTTAAGAATTTTTCCATTTATTAATTTGGCCTAGTCAATTAGCTAAGTTATAAGAGTAGTTTAAGAAATTTGCCGTTATTAATTTGGCTTGTGATCTTTTTCAAACCGAATCAAATTCAACTACAAACACCCCTAATTACAGCAGCCGGCACTCAGAATAGGGTAATAGAATTATAGAACTACATCCACCTAACATGGAACAAAAAATGAGGTGGCTCGAGGATGATACATGGAACAAAAAGTGATTTCATTTCAGTTTTTCTTAGCACTGGAACCACAGAAAATGTCCATCTTAACATTAACATGGCAGTTTCAGACTATTCGGTTTAGATGTTGCATCTCTCGACACTTCCAGTATCAAACGTAATACAAAGCTGAGAAGACATTGAGTCGGCTCCTCCCACCCATACTTTTTTGCTTAAACAAAAAGAAGAATAAATAAAAAAGCAAATAAAGAAATAAAGAAAAAGAATATTAAAATGCATCCACTAGAGAAGTTGCCTGTGGGAAGGTTGTTGAATATTTACAAAAATCCAAAATCAGGGTAACTTGGGCTTAACTAGCAGAAGAGTCATGACTAGGCACTATATCCGCAGTTATTGCAGCAAACGGCTTGATGGATGATCGAAGCGACTCTGGCCCCTCTGTAGCAATTCTCTTGCACAATGCATCACAATTACTTAATACCTCGGTCAGCCTTCCTTTCAGCTCCCCAACCTCCACTTGCAATGAGTGAACTGCATACCATTTCCCATATAACGCAATAACTATTAGATGCATTTTTTTATTGCTAAAACTTCTAGAAAAGGAAATTCGTGAAGTAAATGGTACAGGAAACAAAACAAGGAATGCCTGATAATATGGGTGTTTAAGCACATTTTGGGGCAGATATCCCTTGAACAGAAATAAGAAACCTCGCAAGTGTTTTCTCCAAGTGTTGATTCATTAGTAAAAAGGTTACTTAACTGATGGATCAGACCTAATATCCTGTTGTTACTGCTGCTACCACCCCTGGTACATTAGCCAAAAAAAAAGGGATCTCCCTATTTGATCATCTTACCCTTTGAAACAAAATATCTTGGCATGCAAATAGTCTCACAGACTTTTGGACTTGGGATTGTCTGTTAGAGAATAAGACCGAGTTTGAAAGGAGTACAAATACAAATATGTAGAGCGCAAAACCTTATATTTTGTATGTATTTACGCTGTACATATTTGCATTTGTACTGCTTCCAAACTGAGCCTAAATACCTATTCAGGGACCTAACCTAAAGGCTAACAGCTTAAGCTGATGAGGTCCCTGAATAGGTATTTATTCTATAACATTGTCAGATGAAATTACATGTTTTCCACCATTTTTATTAGTTATACATTGAATATATAACACTTGATTAAATAATAAAATAATATATGTTATTTTTGTTCAGAATATTTTTCATTAGTTGGAACTTTCTTTTTTTTTTTTTTTTTTCTAAACCTGAAAGAAAGTCTGAAATTTTCGCTCATCAAAAAACTAGGTTAGAAGACCCCAACTTCGGTCGCGCCATCATCTTGCAGTACAGCAGATTCATACAACTGGGGTATTGCATTTTCCCTTCCAACAAAACAAATGATTGAGCCAACACATGATACAAAATCCAGCAATTAGTCATTTATACACGGATACGACAGCTAAGCGATGCCTAGGCAAGACAATCCATGCCTAGGTGCAATAAATGAATAAATAAATGTATTATTTGTTCAATGTATGTAAACAACTTAAACTTGATTTTCAGAAATAATGACAAGGTCTTCAGTAACATACATCCCTTTTTCAAAGAAAAAGAGATGCACACATAAAGAAAAAAAGTACTATTTTTAACTCTACGTGCCCTCCTATTGACAAAAAAGAAAGGAGAGGCTACAAAATCATATCAATATATAGAGGGGGAATAATACAACCTATACTACCTGCCTAGTTGATTGCCTAGAAAATAGTCCACTTAACCCTTAGACTTTTGAGCAGTTCAAGGGTGTTTTTGTCAATTGGCATATATTCCAACTGATGGTTTCCTGTAAAATCAAGTTTTCCCATGGCCTATGAGCTATCCAAGAGGTTGTAAATTGATTGAATAATTTATGCTGAAGACAGCCAGACACACCAGGGTGTGGGAATTGTATTTAGTATGCATGAATTACTTTAAGTGATGCCCCTTGCCCTGTGCAAAAGTTACCCATAAAAGATATAAAAAGAAAAGCAAGTGAGCTACCTCCAGCGAGATGATAAGCAGTTGTCCTCATAGTTGATACTGAGTAATTGAAACGCTGAAGAAGTTTTACTGCCAAAGCATCTGCCACTTCTATTCTGTTCTCTATCTCCTCCTGCAAAAATTAGTAGTAGGTTGCAGTATGTCTGATGTCTCCAAGTTCTTACGAAGAGTGGTACAAAGTACAAACTCAACTTTTCTACAGCTATGCAGTTCATTTTTTGTCCTAGGCAGAGGATTACAGGCTTTGCATGCTCAATTGTTAGAATGAGTTGGGAAAAAGAAATCTCATTTGTTCTATCAAAAAATTATCCAGAAGAAATGCACAAAAATCTAAAATTGCTTCGCCACATAGTAGGCACATGACCAGATAATCATTATATGTCAATAGAAACCAATTCCCGTGATGGTTGCGTTCTCTCCACATCAAAATCAAAGGATCATATATTTTCTACTCTAATAAAAAAAAATAGTTGAAATATATTGCAAGCCTGAACCGCATGGTTCACTCGAGAGCAATCAGAATACAAACCATTTAAGTTGCAATATTGGGGAGTATGCATAAGCCTAGATGAAAGTGTTCTAGAATACAGTATAAATTAATAACTCTTAACATTAAATTTGAATAGTGCAGGGAGGTACTTGTTTCTGGCTGATCTTTTTGGCTTTCTCTTCCTGCCAATCACGGTACATCGAAAAGAGCTCCAACAGCACCTTGGGGTTTAGAGTACCTGTAGCAATGAGGACTAAATTACAAAATGTGACCTGTATTTTTTTTATCAGCAAACTGACCTGAAATTTTTTTGCTCAAATAGATTTTGGAAGCAAAGGAGCAATGTGGAAGACTAGAAGTAAATAATAAAGAGAATACAGCACAAATTTAAAAATCACATGCTCAAATCCCAAATAAATGGGATAATAATCCCATGAACAACGAATTACTGAGCTTTTGATCAAGACAAACAGCCCTAATAGAAGACATATGTCATGTATAACCATAAAGGGTGAACCTGTGAGATCTTTGGGGCAAAGTGGATATCTTTCCATAAATGCATGCATCGGCAAACCTTTGAGCTAGATTGAATATGATAATTGAAAAATGAGATAGGCTATTAAAATTTAGAGTATAACCATTTAATTTCAGCAGTACCATGCCGACAATTCTAAAAGTGATATCTTTTGCTTCAAAGCAAAAGCTACTCCAGATCAGTGTTTTAAAAACTGACCTGGGAAAGGAACTGTTTTTCTGTCAGGGTGGTGGATCAGTGATTCAACCATCCATGCCAAACAGATCAACCAGAGACATCATTAAATAAAAATATATAGAAATAAATAAAATATATAAAAAACTGGGTGTATGTTGCATATTAAATATTCATCATATTAAACAAAAATAACTGTGATAAATGAGAATTATTGGATCAAAATACCAAAAAAAAAAGGAAAAGAGAATAATGGTTCAGTGGTTTTTTTTTTAATTTTTTGAAAGAAGGGTCAAATGGTTCAGTGGTTCAACTGGCCAGGTCACAAGGTCATGAACAAGTCAACACTATTTCTGCAACTGAACAATTTAGGGTGGAAAGGACCTGAAAATGTGACTGGATGGTGCGTGTGAATGGTCTTGGCCATCTGGTTCAACTGCAGGTTAAAAACAATGCTCTAGATCATCATGGCACGCGGATCAAAGAATGTATTCAAACCCCACTCAACACTTTCAAAGCTGCAGTAGGCACTGATACACTCAGACAGAACTCAGAAGGTGCTTATCAAAATCTTAAAAACAGAAAAAAAAAAGAACTCAGAAGGTGGTTGGACTGTCTGATTATTTGGATTTTTGAGTGGACTTTAGTTCAATTTATGATAGCCCTCTACTATTCTTTTTTTCTTTTTTTTTTAACTTAAAAGTTTCTGGTAAAATACAGTTTATCTAGAACAAACAGCAATGTCTTTAGGGCTGAAAATTTTTCCATGAAGATGAGGATGAGGAATCTAGGGACTCCTAACTTTTGCAGCCCAAGCTAGCTTACCGTGTGAAAGGACTCGGAAAGAAAAACTACATGGATGAGTGGGAAAACTAGAAAGGATAGGACAAAAAATGAACTAACTTGAAGGAACCTAGGAGTAGCACTGAGGGGTGATAAAATGAGGGAAATAGACTAAGGCAGAGAAGACCATTGCAGTTTTTTTTTGGTGTTTGTGCTCTTTAACTCTGTATACAAATGTTTAGAGCAGCCATGTCCCCTTTGATGGATAGTTCTAGTGACTACAATCCAGAACCATAACATTGTTGACTATACATGGACAATTTCTGCCCACAGAGGATGCTACCGTATCTACCATTTTTTCATTTTCGTTTTCAGTTATTAATTAAACAGAGCAGCTCATACACTATCACAATGCACAATGTACCGACTTCCGACCTTGTCCATGCTTGCATTTCCCCCAAATAAAAATTAGGATGGAGAACTCTATTTCAAAGTGAAGAAAACTTCTAAAATTTGTATTCTGTGCGTCAATTAAGAAGAAATTAAAAGAAAAACCCTGTATTTCTTGCTAAGGTTAAGAGCATAAGATTTTATGATGAACGCCTGGAACTGGAAGTCCGATGTAAATGCACAAGCAAGTACTTATCTTCAGATCAAATAAACAATAATACCAAGCAAACCCATCTCAGAAGTCAGAAGTCTATTTTTGTGAAAATTCAATTATGTGGTAAAATAAATAAATAAATAATTCCAGGAGGATTAGCATTCAATGATTTCAAGAGAAAAACAACAGAGGCGCAAGAGTGTAAATCGTAGAGTTCCTAAGCTAAAACAAACCAACCTGGAACCGAAGCCGATGACGGCTTTCTCACGAGAATATCAGTCAAGCTGCTCTCCTCCGGCGGAGACGTCAGTATCGGAGTTGACTGCCATCAAAACAACAGAAATTAGACCTCACGCAGCAACCAAACTATTAAAACCCTAAAACTGGGAGGAAAAAAAAAGAAAAAAAAGGAAACCATGGAAACAAATGCAAAACTAAATTAGAACTCACTAGTTGGAGAGATTTAATACGGTCTAAAAGGGGATCAACGTCCTCTACTTTCTCGGAGACGGTAGTGATCTCATCGGCAGGTTCCTTTGTACATTGGCAGAAGGAAAAAAAACAAGGGAAAGAGAGATTAGTAGAACTGCATAGAAATTAAAAAGAAGAAGAAGAAGAAGAAGAAGAAGAAGAAATCACAGCCTCACAGGGACACAAGGAGGAGTACCTGCGAAAGAGTGGATTCCGAGGAACCCATTGCGGAGGCAATTGGATTGTACGGACTGATACTGAAAGTGCTATTACTGATAATATGGAAGAGAAGGGTTGGAAGGAAGATGCAGTAGAAGAACGTTTACTGTGAGTCGTCAGCTTGAAGGGGGTTGGGAATTTGGGATTTTGAGGAAACCGGAAACGGCTTTTGCTAGCTTCAACCGCGCATTACTCTACAAATAAAAAGGTTTATCGTGTATACGGATACAGTAGACCGCTCTGTGCAACCTGGAGTAAGCTAAGGCCTACACCGTTTTGGTGAGACCGGATCTGTTACTCACAAAGGGCGTTTCACACCGACCTCACAAATACATCCCATTATGCATTGGGAACATCTTTCGTATTTATACGTTATTATTTACGGGATATATTTCAAATGCATGGTGAGATGTGCATGTGAGGTCGGTGTGAAGCGCCCAGAGCAGATCCCAAGGATAAGTTGCTTTCATTTTGCAAATCACTCAAAAAATGATCCCAAGTGAAGAGGGTGATTTGCCCTTTCAAGCCACGTGGTGATCTTACACCATTTAATGACAACTCGGTGTCATGTGGGGGCAACTCAGTCAGATCAATCTAAGTCGACCAGACCGAATTACATCTCGACTGGCATGTCGCTCCACACCAGAATGGAGCACATCACCTCGAGAGAACAAGCCAATGATTTCAGATGCCGGCTCGACTTCTCCACTTGGGCAGCCAATGACTTGAATAGACAGTCAACCTTCAAGGTATTGACCTACATGGCGAGTTGTCCTTATCCGGTTAGCATACTTATCAGTTCCAAAATAGATGGCAACTCCACTTGGCAGGGTTGACTCCGATTCCGCATACTTTGGAGGGACTAGATGAGGATCATCACCAATACCGGTAGAATGTGCCCCAAAGACAATAGGCCGATAAGGCCTATCGCTCTTAGATATCTCGAGCATGTCTCTTGGGCCTCGAGGCCTATTAAAAGGCACCTCCAAGCCTTCACAAGGTATGTGCAATTAAGTGCAACTAACTCTCTTGCTTTCTTAATCTCCCTTCGCTCTCTTGCTCACTAAGCTCGACTATCTTAAGCATTGGAGTGCCTAGCCTGGGTCCAAACCCCTGGGTACTTTGATCTCTTGCTTCTTGCATATCGAACTATCGACCTCAGTACTCACCCATTTGAGTTGTTCTCCAATAGGGAAGTTGGGCGATTCGACCTCTATCATTGGCACCATCTGTGGGAATACTAAACAAAAAGTTAGTTCAACCTTTCACTGCTTTAATTTTGATTTCAATATGTCTTCACCAAAGAACAACCAGAACGAAGGAACCTCCATTAGGGGCAAACATAGGCAATCAAAGCCTCAGTGGTTCCTACCAGTGTGGATCATTGGCAATCCTAGGAGCAGCATTTCGCCGCTCTTGGGCCAATGTAGCCCTAGGTGCCATTGTAGACACAATCGTTGCCCTAGAATCAGAATCCAAACCAGAACATCAATCGATCGATCACCCCACCAAAGGATAGACATAAACCTCTCGACGTCTCGGAGAATCCCACAAGGACCTAAACTTTTGAAGCACGAGACACCGCTTATGTCCTTGATGAGGAGATTAGCAGGGCAACCACCTCGAATAGGTCGGACAACATGGCTTCGAAGTCGGGGTCCAGGCGGAACAGGCGCAAGAGGTGCTCCAGGTGTAAGGCCTATCAAGAGCTGGCTTGGTCCTAAGGTGGAGGATCGTCGGACGAGCCTAGCTACAGACTAGGAAGCCAAATGGTCAAACACCTCAGGTGCACCTTCATGCACCCAGGCTTCACCCCTATCAGTCGAGATCCTTGCTGAGCCCTAGCCCAAGGACTCCAAGGCCTCAAACCTGGAGATTTGCAATGGAATGACTGACCCAGTTAACCACGTTGAAAGCTTCCAATTAAGCTATGATGCACCTACATGAAGCAAACAAGGCAAGTTTATGCCTCGCCTTCCCGACCACATTCCGCTAGGATGCTTAGATGTGGTACTCAGCACTGGCTTTGGGCTCCATCAAAACCTAGGACCAATTCATCAACTTGTTCACGATCCACTTCACCACTAGCCGACATTGCCCGAAGAGTCCCTACAAATCTAGAACCTTAACCCTACCGTACAAATGACCACGGCGATCCACAACATCCGGGACCCCTACTTGAGAAGGTCGCTTGTGAAGAACCCCCCACAGGACATGGAAAAGTTCCTCAAGCAAGCTTAGAAATACATGAATGTCAAGGAGATGCTTCATGTGCATGAAGAGCTCGCCGAAGCTGGCAAGAGGAAAGAACACAACGATGAACGAGACAAGAGTAGTAGCAAGTGTAGTTGGAGAGACAACAGGTGGCCAATCGTTCTAGGTCATCATCCAAATGCTCTAGAACTCCCCCTGTGAAGCACAAGAACTATACAACACTAAACATGAGGAGGGGAGATCTTAATAAAGATCAAGTCAGCCGACTACCACTTCCATAAAGTGAAGGAGCACAACATGGAGAAATATTGGAACCTGAAGGACGAGATTGAGGAGCTCATCTTATGAGAATACTTGAAAAGTTTATCAAGGAGGGACGAGCTATTGAGCCATCGAGGAACCCACAAATAGACCAACCCCAACAAAATGAACAACCATTCGCTAGGGTGATCCACACGATCACCAGTGGGTCCATAGTAGCGGGTTGCAGCTCATTCGTTGGAAAGGTGTTGGTGCACGACCTAAGCAACGATGAGGAAAGAACCCCCAAGAGGCTGAGGACAGAGGAGGTGATCTACTTCACCGAAGATGACATGACAGGGGTTAACTATCCCCATGATGACACCCATCATCTACAACTACGAGGTGAAGTGCATCTTGGTGGACAATGGCAACTCGGTAGACATCTTGTTCCTGGAGGCCTTCGAGAAGATGCAACTGTAGAGGAAGGACCTCATCCCTACCAACGTGCCACTAGTCAGTTTCAGTGAGGACGTCGTCCGACCTCTAGAAAGAATCAACTTGTTGATTACAACAGAGACCGCACCGAACAAGATTTTGTTCAAACACAACTTCTTAGTTGTTGACACCCAATCACCATACAAGGCCATTCTTGGCTGCCCCATCTTGCACGCACTCCGAACTATGGTATCCACATACCACTTGGTTATGAAATTCCCTACTGAGCATGGAGTTGAAGTGGTGCATGGGGACCAATTGGAGTCCCAGAAATGTTACATGGTGGTCAACCTAGAACTACTCCCAGAGCTTGGCGAGAATAGAGCTCGCCTAGTAAAAGATGTAGTCTTGGTGTTGGTTTCAGATACTAAGCCCGAGAAGATAGTCTAGATCGGGTCACGACTCAAAGAACCTCAACTCTTCAAACTAGCAAGTTTTTTACATTCAAATGTTGATGTGTTTGTTTGGTCGCTTGCTGGCATGCCTGGCATAGACCCCTCTATTATTACCCATAGAGTTAACATAGATCCCTAGAGAGGCAGAGGACCATTGACAAAGAGGTTGGGAAGCTCCTTAGTGTCGACTTCATTAGAAAAGTAGAGTATCCGAGCTGGATAGTGAACATGATGTTCATCAAAAAGGCAAACGAGAAGTGGCGTATGTGCGTTGACTATACCAACCTGAACTAAGTCTGCCCAAAGGATACCTTCCCACTTCGAAGAATAAATAAACTGGTAGATGCCACCTCAAGGTTCGAGCTATATATTGAGCTTCATGGACACCTACTCTAGTTACAACTAGATCCAGATGGATCCAGCGGACCAAGAGAGAACAACTTTTGTAACTAAACTAGGCTGCATTGTTAAAAGATCATGCCTTTTTGCCTAAGAATGCCAAGGCAACCTACAAACGTCTTGTAAACAAAATATTTTCAAATTTAATTAGAAATAAAGTAGAAGTTTACGTAGATGATATATTTTCAAAGAGTAAAAGTTCTAGTTCTCTTATCGTTGATTTAACCAACATATTTATCGTTCTAAGAAAATATAACTTGAAATTCAACCCGAACAAGTGTGTCTTTAGTGTCATATCGGATAAGTTCCTTAGTTACATAGTCACTCGACATGGTATCGAAGCCAACCCCAAAAATATTAAGGCAATCTTAGATATGCAGCCTCTGAGGTCCATTAAAGAAGTCCAAAGGTTAACAGGCCGGATCACCGCCCTCAACCATTTCGTGTCAAGGTCGGCAGGGTAGTGCTTTCCATTTTTCCAAGCCACAAAAAAGGCTAAAGACTTCAAGTGAACCGAGGAGTGTCAACTTGCTTTCGATGAGGTTAAGCAATACCTCAGCTTGGCATGGTTATTGATAAGGCCAAAGCATGGGGACAAACTTCAATTATACCTCTCCGTGAGCAACAAGGTAGTCAGCTCGGTATTGGTCTAGAATGTAGATAAAGTGTAGTGACCTGTTTACTACATGAGAAAGGTCTTACATGTAGCCAAGACCAAAGACCTGGATATAGAGAAGCCCGCGTTCGCTCTTATCATATCATCTTGAAAGTTGTAACCTTACTTCCAAGCCTACACTATCGTCGTCATCACCGATCTACCCCTCTGCCAAGTCCTACAAAAGCCAGAGGTCTCAGAAAGATTAATGAAGTGGGCCATTGAGTTCAATGAGTACGACATCTTATTCGAACTTCACCCAATGATCAAAGCACAAGTCTTGGCAGACTTCGTAGCAGAATACACAGTCAACTCATTGACCTCAGCACTAGATGAGCTTGCATCCAGTCTGGAGGCATCCACTAGTGCAGAACCATCTCCAAACTGGGATGAAGAATCTTGGATCCTCTATGTGGACCACTCATTCAAGTAAAGAGGCATTGGAGTCAAGTTGATTCTGTTAGGGCTCGACGAGGTGAAGTTGGAGTATGCCCTACAGTTCAGAGTTTAGATTTCAGGCATCTAACAACAAAGATAAGTATGAGGCCCTCATTATCAGCCTATCCCTTACAAAGGAGGTCGGTGCAAGGAATGTAAAGGCATGCAGTGACTCCCAGCTCGTGGTGAATCAGGTAAACTAACATTACGAAGCTCGGGAGCCAATGATGATTAGGCATTTGGAAAAGGTGTGTGAATTGATCAGATAGTTTGATTCATTCTTCGTCCACCAAATACCAAGGTCCGAGAATGCCTAGGCTGACGTGCGGGGATGGTCTACATAAAAGGCCTATCGCGCCCTAGCATAGAGAAGATGATAGAAGAGGAGGTTGCTCCCGTGCAGGTTGCATAATCGAGTTGGATGGATCCACTCTTCAAGTATCTAGGCAACGAAGTGTTGCCCTAAGATTGAAATGCAACTCAGAAGATTGAAAGCAAGTAAGCTCACTACGTCATAATTGGCGAACAACTGTATAGGAAGTCATTAATTCTTCCTTTCTTGCGATGTCTCCGACCTAGCGAAGCCGAATATGTACTCCGAGAGATCTATGAGGGACTCTATGGTGAACATTGTTGGAAGGGTTAGGATCCATCATATGGATGACTGAACCATGCTAGATGGCTAGGCAAAATTTCAAAAATTTCCTAATCCTTCTAGGAATCAAATTCCCTATGTTTTGAAAAACTGCATTTTTTTAGGATCGGTCTTGCACTAAACCAAACCAGATTTGAAACCAAACAAAGAGGGAGATTTGTACCTGATATGGATACCACAAACACAGATTCAAAGGTGAAAGTTCATACCCAAATTAGTCCTAAAACCAGCATCCACTGAAGATGATGCAGTGTATAGGTGAAGCTGATTCAGCAACACAATTTTCAGTAAAACTACAACCCAACTACTTGGATCGAGCTAGGAGAAGGTGAGCCTGAAATTCCTCTAAATTTTTTTTGCAAAAATCAGAGAAAGTTGTGTTTTAGTCTGGTTCACCCTCTTATTCTCTCATAAGACGAGAGAAAACAAAAGAGAAATTCCTCTAAATTTTTCTTAGATCGAACCAGATTCCAAATCTCTTGTTCTCTCTTCTTCTTGGAAGACAAAAGAGAACAAGAGAGAGTTATGTTGTAGTGAGAGAACAAGAGAGAGTTATGTTGTAGTCGGGTTCACCCTCTTCTTCTTTTATCTCCTTATGGAGCACTCTCCTAATCAAATTAGGAGATTATCCAAATCTAGTTTGGATCTGGACTCTAATAAGAGATAAGCCTTATCCTCTTAAGAGGATGGGTGCTCCATACCCATTTCCAAACCCATATTTGACCTAAGTTGTCATGTGACAACTTAATCTCATTAATTATGGGCCTTAAGCCCATTTCCTTCAAAGGCTCACGATCCAAAATGTTGCATGGCCAACTTAGGCCTGATTTGTATGGCGTGAGACCACGTAGTGACTTCACATAAGTCTACATAAGGCTTGGCCGAATTTATTGTTAAACGCAATGACCCCTGAGCACATCACTATGGGCTCAATACGAGCCCAACATTTACACTTAAATGATCATTGAATTCAACCATCCTATAAAGACCCAAGGATAATGGGCTTAAGTAAGATAAAGCCCATCAAGTAACCACCCCTTAATGGTCTCTTACACTTAACCTCTTGGTCCATAATGATCACAACACTACCCGAAAGGGAATGTCTTCTCCCCTGGCTGCAAGGTTCAGTGCCATACTCTTTGCTCGGATGGATCCCAAGAATTAAAACCTTTTGCAAACATTTTCATTAAACATAATATATATCATATAAATATATTATGCAAAACCAAATCTCAAATACAATTGAAATCCACTATCGACATTTTAGGTTTCCATTAGAGATAGTGTAAGCCTTATGAGTTAAAATTTGGCAGGATGAGGTTTTTGGACGTTTTGAGTTGATTGGTAGGGCTAGATTGGGCCAAATGGGTTTGGATTGGCAGATCTGGAAAAGGGCTCTATTTGGTTAATCTAAAGCCTCAAAATAGAATCTTGGTGTGATGAAGGGTCAAATAAAGGTAGATTTGGGTGAAATTTCACAAGGTAGGGTTTTTGGAAAGTTTGAGGTGATTGGTGAGGTCATATAGGGCTAGCTGGGCCCAGGCCAGAAGGATTAGGAATCTGGTCAATCTGGAGTCTCGAAATGGAATCTAGGTGCGATGAAGGGGTAAACAAAGGTGCTTTGGCTAAAATTTTACAGGTGGGTATTTAGAGATGTCCAGGATCTGATGATGATGTTTGATTAGTCTTGGAGTGTCAAGATCGTAGGAATTTGGGTCAATGAAATGATTCAAAATGGAATCTTGGTTTGATGGAAGGACAGATGGGAGAATCTAGGGTTAAAACTTTATGAGCGAGCATTTTGATGTATCGAAGTTTAATGGTGTGGTTTGATTGGTTCAGATATGTTAAGATCAAGGGAATCTATGTTTTAAGTGTTTAGGCTAACGATAGGCATCAGAATGGAATCTTTACTTAATGAAGGGGTAAATAGAGGAATCTTGAGTTGAAATTTTATGGGTATGTATTTTAGGATGTTTGGGGTCTAGTGGTAATGTCTGATCTGAGGGTCAAAGAGTAGACAGGGGTTGATCAGGGCCATCGGATTTGTATTGGACATATTTAACAGTGGATTTGAAGGCTTTTGGGTTGAAAGTTGGGTTTCTTAGGTTTTTGGGTGTTTTGGAGAGATTAATGGAGTTTAATCGGGCATTTGAGGTTAATTGGAAGTTCAGGTGGTGGACCGAGCAAGAATCGAGTGCTGGCATGTGGCTGCAAATGCTGTGGTTGGTGTGAGGCATGCTCTCCAAGTAGCAAATATAGGTTTGTCCATGTGGACGAAAAACTCCTACTCTCAATATCAATGACACCCTATGTTTTTTATTTTTTAATTTTACAAGTATTAAAAGATTCCACCAAATATATTAC